>NC_083111.1:13565200-13892200 GCF_949774975.1 Lagenorhynchus albirostris
TATACCCAGTAATTTAGCATGCCATCTGAAACGTTGTTGGTTTTCCTAATACCTGTCAAAAGTTGACACATTAATATTTCCTTAAGGAAATATTTATATCCTAGGATATAAATTTATATTTATATCCTAACCTTGGTAGTTAGGCATAATTGCTGGACTTGTATCCCAAAACTACATTTTATAGCATATCACTGTAATTTTTAAAAAATAATTTCCTGAATGGCACAGTTCATTTTGGTTTTAGGTTACTATATTAACAAAGTGATGCCTTTCAAAGGTGTGTAAAACTGTTGTTTGGGGGAGCCATTAGCCTATACAACATGTCTCAGTCTACCTGGACTGTCTGACCCATTATAACACCATTAAACCCCCCCGCCCAATGCTACTAACATTGCCACATCCTCAGTACTGCTACTAATTAACAGGGGTTCAGAGAAATTGTCTAATCTAGTTAGACAGCTAGGAAAATGGTTAAAAAACAGGAAACTTAATTAGAATACTGATTTTCTCTTCAAGGTGAAGAGGTATGTAAACACATATGAACAGAGTTCTAAGGCCGTAGCTTCCTGTATTTTGAAAAGCTGTTCTCTCAGCTTTTACACTTGTGGCATCTCTAAGTATTCCCAGCTCTATTTAGAGACGAGGGGTTGAAATTGAGTCAAGAAAATAAAAGTGTTTTTTTTAAGTGTTTTAAAAATGCTATGTGTGCCATAATAAGAAGCAGTCCTATCCGTGACCTTAACAAAAGTCTGGGGAAGTTTAAAATAAAAACACAACTTTTAAAGGGTTCTTATAAAATGTTTTCTTTTTTGTCACATCGGGTGACCTGCAGATCCCAGTGCCACAAAGAGAGAAGGAGATCTCAAATGAAAGCCAGCTAGGAGATTTTGGGGGGCTTGTGTTTCCGGTTTGGGATTATCTGCTTGAGAGAGCTACATTTTTTAAAAAAAATGGGTGGGGGGCATATTAACTCCATCAACACTCAATACGTGTGTCATGTTATATTGCATTGATACTTAAGTAAGTATAAAGTTTCTACCCTTAAAACTTTTGCAGATTAGTGAGGAAATGGATATGTAATTGAATAATTTACATTGCCTGGTAAGTGATGTAACAGATTCGTGTGCAAATTTCTAGGGGGAATTCAGAATGGAGCAAATTACATTGTCTAAAACAAAATCAAACAGACATATAGAGGAAAGGGGAATTACTGAACGCGATTTAGCTTCAGAAAACTGCCAGGAGCTATCACATAATATTTAGTAAAGACTAGATAACGTGATAGGATAGCTGAAAAATAAATGCCTGTATCTTATTTAAATTTCAAAATAAAAATTGCTATGATATGTGACTGCAGAGTCTACATTATCCTTAACTAGATGAGTTTGCTGTTTATTTCTTAGTAAGGAAATACCTTTATGCCCTACATTTTGTTAGTGTGATAAAAATGCCATGTATGTATATTTTCATTTCTGAAGTTTTCTATTTTACAAATGAACAAAAACTGCAGTTTTCATGAACTTTGCAAACTGGCACTTGCAGACAATATATTTCTCTTTAAAAAGAGACTATGTTATTTTAAAAGAACAAAAATGAAATAAAGTATAGTTGACCATTGTTACATCATTCTCTTGAAAAGATGATATTGTGATTACATATTTTGTCATCTTTTCTCTTTGGAATGCTACATTTGAATTAGAAGAGGTTCCAAAAGGAGACTTAGAACCTGCTGACTGAGGATTCCCCCTGGGAAGTGTCACATGGTTATAAAGTAAAAAACCTTCTGCTTTTACGTATTTTGCAGGTTAGTCCCAGTTGTGGAAATGAGCCTAGGCTGAAAATAGAGTATTTGGACAGGGATGCCTAAGCCTGGAGCCATTGGGCTGATTGACAGATACTTAAGTATCTGCCCTTGTCTTGGGTCTCCTTGACCTTGGACTAGTCATCTCATCCTGTGGGCTCTGGTTTCTTACTCTGTAAAGTGAAGGAATGGGAGTAGGGGCCCCTAAGGTTCTTCCATCATGGATGAGGATATTGTTATCTGAGAAAAATTGGTACCAGAAAAAGATCACTTAAAATGGTGTGCACAATTTCATACTTAATACTGGAGAAAAGTATGACTAGAAGGTTTCCTAAAAAACTAACAGTTATTTTTTTAATTATATTTTACTTATAAAGCTTAGGTTGCTCTTCTACTATGTACTCACTCTTAAAAATAATGAATGTGTTGTGTGGACTTTTTCGGCATGGTCAGTGTAGGATGATAATAGTCACTGTAGCCTAGTATCACAGCCTTTATCCACATTTAATTTTTCAGCAGTTTCCTAGAAATGGCCAGTTTTGCAAAATTATTTGAAGGCTTCAATAATGTTTCCAGGGTTCTCTCTCAAGCCCTTGATATGCAAATACTCCTCTTCTGAAGCCCCTGTGATCTCCTCATTGCTGTCTTTTCTTTTTCAGTTGCTAACTGCTCCAAACTCAACCCAACCCCCATTTCTCAATAGCTAAGCACAGAACTCCAAGTGGTCTCTAGTCTGCTTTCATGTTCATGTTCTCAGCACTTCTTGTTATCCTTTTATCTGTTTCAAGGTTTTCAGTTTGCGTTTTTTCACTGTATTGCCAGGTTCCAGCAAGAATGCCTATGGTTAAAGAGTGGAGAATAAGGCTAAGAGGGGTTTGAGAGTGACGGTTGATTTGTATGCGTAGTTAACTCATTGACAAGTATTTTTAGTGACTTAGTATTTGTTTCTCTCTTCAGCCCTGAGATGGGGGGACTGGTGTAATGAAGAGCTGGAGAGTGCATCCTTCTTCTCTGGCCTTACTTTGATCCTGGTCTTTGTATGGCTAGAGGTGCAGGAGCCTTATCCTGGACCAGGCTGCTGCTTTTCAGACTATCTTTAAAAGCAGGCACAGGTCCAGGGTGGCAGCTCCTTCCAGCCCCCTCACTTGCCCTTCCTCCTGAGCTCTGTATCTCTCATTGGTCTACACTGCTGGTCTATGATCTGTGGCCGCAGGACAAACAGCAGAGAGGGTGGGAGAAAGGCAATATTAGGTGAAGCAAAGCAAAAGAACACAGAGAGGTTTGTAGGTGGAAGTCAGTTCCAGGGCTGCTTTATATGATGTCTAACCCCTTTTTGTCTTGTCCTTGTCAGTCCGTGTTGGCCTCATTGCTTCTATCCTTTCTGGTTACCTTTAGCACTGTAGTTACAGTGTTTTCAGAATTGGATCTTTGCTTTCTTAAAGAATGGGCTTTTTATGATATAGATCTTTCTTAGATCCAACTTGGTTAACTTATTCTCCCTACATTTTAGGAAGCAAATCAATCCCCCCAAATATAAAGCTGTTAGCCAATGGTTTGAGGTCGGGTGAAGCCAAAACAAATTAGTGCCGTCATTCCCCAAATAGCCTCTGAACATCCCCTGCAAGGCAGGACTTTCTTCAACTCTCTTTCCAAGGGTGAGAGGAAAGGAGAAAGCAGAGAGTGGTGAGGGAAAAGAAGAGAGAGAGGGAGTGAGTGAGCCTTTAAAGGAATACATAGAAACACAGGGTACATTTCAAAAGCTAAAATAATGCTCATTGCAGAATGGGTCTATCTTTTGTATAACAAAGCTGAGGGCTCTGTAACTTCATTGAAGAGCAGTGATAGACTGTACAAAATTTCTCATAACATGCTTAAACTCTTACGTTATGTGGCAGCATAGACTAAGATTTGCTCAGGTTTTATCTTACCTTTAAACAGAATGTTTAAATAGGATTTAGGGAGTTTGTTATGAGATGATTTTTTTTAATGAAGCATAGCTATATAGCTGTCAAGGATTTTTAAAAAATTGTTAGTGTATCCAAATTGAACAATCATGTAAGAAAGAGGAAGAAGGTACATATTATACATGAACAGCTAAGGAGAAATTGGCTAATCAGAGTTTTATTCCAAATGTTGTTGTTAAACATTATAGCATCGTTTTTTAATCTGTATTAATTATATTTTTATTTTATCTGTTAAGCATTTCAAAGACATTTATAATTTCATATCTGTGGTTACTTATTTGTAATTTTTTTAAGTTTGCATGTAATTATATCAAAATACTATTTATTTCTGTTTTGTGAAGTAGTAGTTTACTGAACTTTAGCAGTAAGAATCTACTGAATATTTAATATAAATATTGCTAGAGAGACTTAAAGGCCAAGGATTTGAATAGGATTTAAGTTTTAATGTTGACACCGTCACTCTAGTTATGTGATACTAAGAAATTTTATAGGCTCTTTAAGCTATTGATTATTAATCTGTAAAATGTATTACTATACGGAGCAACTGAAACAATGTATTTATATTTCACAGTGTTTACAAAGTAGACGACTAATGTATGGTAATTTACACAATGACTAGATCAGTAGATTTTATGAAGGCCCACATTGTTCATAATCCTTTGTTGGATGATCTTTATATGAAAAATTCTAACAGTATAAAGCTTCATAAAATAGAAACTGATAATACTTTAATATGGAACCTGATAAACAGGATTTTGTCTCTAAGGTTGAGAATAACTATTAGAAAACTTTTTCTGTAAAGGACCACATAATAAATATTTTAGGCTTCTTAGGCCAGGAAGTCTCTCTCACACTGTACAACTCTGCCGTCGTATGGCGAAATCAGTCATAAGTCGTCAGTAAACAAATGGGCATGGTTGTGACCTAGTAAAACTTTATTTACAAAAACAGGCATTGGGTCAGATTTGGCCTATGGCCTTTCATTTGTCCACCCCTGTTGTAGTTTGTCTTCTTTCCCTTCCCTCCACCCACTTATCTTTCCCCCAAGAATAACCACTTGGTTTATTGACTTTTAGAAATAGGGTACAGATTTCTATGCCTAGAATTTCAGTCTTCACCTGCTGTTCCTGACTAAGAAAAGATAATTTGGAACTAACCCTGCATCACTTAGAGTGTGCTCAGAGGAACAAAAATGCTAAGATACAGAGTAAGGGATTTACTTAAGATTTGACCACATGCGTGGTGGGAGTGGGTTACATATCTATGTGAAGATGTTGCTTCTGTGTCTGGTGTTGGGCTCAAGTCAGCTGAGCAGCATGTGAAAGAGAAAAGACGGGCATGAAGTAGCAGAGAGCAGAGACAAACCAGAACCCAGAAGGACCAGCTGGGGCCCACGGCAGCCCCACCCTGCCTCTTGGCCTCCAACTTCACTGATGGAGGTAACTCCCAGCAGAAGTAGCACATGCTTCTGGCCTGGAGGTCACAGACCCCCAAGGTAGACATCCAGCTGGAGCTGGAGTGGCTGCAGGCCCCCTGCTGCACCCCAGACAACCTAGCCAAAGTCTGCCTGACCTTCCTAGCCTCAACATGGCTACTTCTTCACTTCCTCTTTCCACCTCCCCTGCAGAGTTCTTAGCCCTGAGCTCTGCAGGACAGGGTACGACAGACCCTGCAACCTAATTTGAGTATCATCTGCCAGGAACTCAGAGGAGGTCAGTCAGTGTCATTAAAGTTTAAACATGCTACCCTTGCCTCTGCTTTTAAAATAGTCTTGCGGGCAAATACTGCTGACTTTGGCATTTTAGAAACTGCCTCTGAAGAGCACCTACATTCCCTCCATGCTTAGAGCCTATCTATCTGAATAATTTAATAAACTTCAGGTCATCAATTAAGCTACCGGCACCAAAGCTTCTGTACAGGGTGCCCTTGAATTTCAGTCTTCCCTAGACTGAGTCTCTTCTCATTGCTCATTCCCTCCCGTTCTGTTCTCTCATACAGTATTTTCTATTATCCTCAAAATACCTGGCTGGAAGCCCACGTTTTTCTGTATTGAAGACCATTTTATCTCTTCAAAGTGTCATAACCATTACCAGAGGGCAGACCCGAGCATGTCTTGAGCATAGAGTCACTGTGCAGCTGAATCTGGCTTAAGAACATTTAAACAAATTCTGGAACGATCTTCTTGATTTTCCTTAGTTTTATTTATATTTTTTCTGCATTTACTGTCTCCCGCTCATCTTTAGAAACCTTCCCATCTCATGCATGTTTCCTGTGTTGTCATGAATCTAGTCAGTGTCCAAACTCATGGGAACAATAATAGGAGACCCATCTCCCACCTGCACAGAGCAACGCAGAGAAGTCAGTATTCGGCAACAGTCTTAATATGCTCCTGTGGTGAGGAGGGCAATCCGCATGCTGATGAAGAAATGCAAGCCAACCTCACTGTGAATGTCTGTGGAGCATCCAATATTGATTGCAGTTCCCCTGCCTAATTTTAAAGCATCCAATATTGATTGCAGTTCCCCTACCTAATTTTAATACACAGCTTGAAATATACCTTTGACTACTGTCAGGGGCCCAGATTTTCACCTGCTGAATATAAGCCCTGTGAAATCAATCATTCACCCCTTGCTACCCAACAGATGCTCTGAACCAGCAGCATAGGCGTCGCCTGAGAATTTGCAAACCTGTGGAATCTCAGTCCCAAACCCAGAGCTGCTCTATTGTAATCTACATTTTAACAAGATCCCTTGTCATATACATACAACTTAAGGTATGAGATGCTCTGACTTAACTCTTGGAGTCTTCTCATTCAGTTAGAAATCACAATATAATACACAAGTGGTCAAAAGGATTATATGAGATGCTTTAATGCTGAGTGTCTGGCACAGAAGCCTGGGACAAAAGGAGCTTCCTCTACGGAAGAGAAGGGAATGGGTACTTTTGTTAGTCTCTGACTGATCATGAAAACTGATAGAAGAGGCATTGACTGTAAGGCAATTATTGGGAAATGGCACTATGCCGCAGAGGAGAGCAGGGCCTTGCAGGAAGGAACTTGCCCACCCTTGGGAATTAAGCACTGAGAATATGTATGTGGTCGAGCTCTGTGATCTCAAGAAAGCCATTCCAGTGAGACCCCTCCTCCCTGCAGAGGGAGTGCTCTGAGCCTCTGGCTAGACCAAGATTCGTTTAGTCACAAGACCACATTAATTTGTTGTTGTGTCTGCTTCCCACATAATGAGGCATTTATTAGGAATTCTGCTTATTTTTTCATAAGTGAATCTCCAGAAGGGAATTACCCTTTGGGACCTTCGTAATTAGGGTAGACAGTAGTCAGTCTTCTAGCCCTGAACTTGAAGACAGTGGATACAATGGCAGTCCATCAGGAACTATCATCTAAAAAAAGGTATGGAGCGCCCATAGCCTGTAGGTACTTTAAAAGTTATTCTTAATCCTACTGTGCTTATTGTGCTGGTGGTCGAGCTTAGTGTAGGCAGATAGTGTGTGCCTGTGAATAGTATAAAAAAGAGATAAGGAAAACCGCTTTCTGTGTGCAGGCTTAATCTGTTACGGCTGATAAATAGCCCTTATATCACAGTAGGGAAAAGCATAGAGAAATTGCAAACTAGCCTTCTTTTTATATTTTAATGCCAAGGAGAGCTAGGTGTTCACTTATATCACTCACATGGATTTCAGTATATGAACATATTGACTGAGTCTTCTATCTGCTATGAAAAGCAAACGTAGATTTTTTAATACTAACAGTAATGGTAAATATAAAATTATATATATATGTACATATATATATTTGTTAAATAATACTTTTCAATGATTTGGTCATTGGTCTTCCCAAATGAGATTATTTGTCTACTTTAATGTTTTCTACTTGAAGATATCATTAAAACGCTATACTTGCTATGTATCTTGCACTACTCATCTGACGCTTTCCCACTATAAATACATAAAGATTTTTGGAACAGTGTTGCGGTATTATTATAATCACAATTTCAAGAATATGTATAAATATATTTCCAGAATATATATTTAATATAGTTTATAATATAATTTCTGGTATATATATGATTTTTAAATAGTATATGTGCATATATACGTGTGTATGTGTATATATACGTGTATGTAAATATACGTATGTATGAAACACTGATGATCCAGAAAAAGAAATCCATTTCGTTTATCTACATCTTTAATTGGTATGTATGGCGTTTTTGTTCCTTATCAGGTTATAGAAATATCGCTCTGCTTGAAACTATACTTAGGGGTACTCTTAAATGTATTTTACTCCTATTTTCGCAGCTTTGGTTATTACACTTTAGTGCACCATAAACAGTACGTTTGGGTTTTATGGCTGCTGTCTGTTCTTGAAAGTGCTAAGCTTATTAGCAGGATTGTGCTGTGATGATCATTGCTTTGAATCTGACAGATGTTGTGTGTTTCTAAACAGCATGGATAATGATAGTGCATGACCTGTCTTTTTATATAGGGCTGGAATTTGCCTTTCTGTTATTTCGGTCTCCTGATGCAACCCTGAATAATTCTTTCATACTCAGCTGTTAGCTGAGTAGAGGCATCATGGATATGCCAGCTCATCTTTTCTTCTGCTGACCATCTCGTTTTCTTCAGCTCCTCCATAATATACTCGCTTTTAGGGATTTTTCCACTCTAGGCTGCTCTTCATGATCTTCTCTAGTTAAAGGTGGTTTAGTGTTGCATTTGGCTTTTTCTGTTCTCCTATCGCAAACCTATTCTTGGCTCATTCCTGGCTATGATAGATCTCCTTGTCTCTTACTCATTTAGTTGACCTTTTTTAATGTAATCTAAATATGTAATTTTATATTGATCCCTATTAAATTTCAGTTCAGTCATTTGGCCATTTGTATTAGACCATCAAAAGTGCATCTCGTGAAATATTAGTCCTATGCACAGATGTAGAGAACAAACGTATGGACACCAAAGGGGGGAAATTTATTAAATTTAATAATTAATAATATTATATTTAATACTATTAATATTTATTAAATTTAATAAAATTAGTGATGAACTGGGAGACTGGGATTGACATGTGTACACTAATATGTATAAAATAGATAACTAACAAGAACCTGCTGTATAAAAAAATTAAATTAAAAAAAATTCCTTAAGGAGAAAAACCTATGGTCAAGTAAAATTGTAAAAATTATTTATACTATATTCCTGTCTTTCAGATTTTCAATGACCATTAGATAATCAAAAGTTCTGAGAATTTCTACAGTTATATAAATAACTTAAACTTTATTTACCCAGTGTTTTACAAATTTATTTGACCACTGAATTATTTTTCAAATAATACTAATGACATACTATAAAGCCAGTTTTCTGCTTAATATAGTTTGTGAATTGTTAACTTAGTCCATTGTATCTGTTTAATTTTGATTTGTTTTTCCAATAATATTAGCTGCTATTTCAATATCTGTATAAAAATGTAAGCATTTGATAGGTGTGATATTTATCTTCATCCAAGATCCTGAGAAAAATGGTGAAAACTTAATGTTATGACAAGTTAATGGAGATTTTATCTAAGCTTATTATCTGTCCCCTGATTATGTGATATTCTTTGAACATCACTGTTCAAGTAGAAATTATTCATCTACTTGAGATACCATCTATCCTGCACTACTTCTTCTTGTTCACAAAATTAGAAAAGGAATATTATCCAGTGTCTTAAAATCAGGTTATTTCTCCAGTTTTAAAAAAAAAAAATTAACGTATAGCAAAGGTTATCTCTGTTTTACCTCTTTGTGCTTTAAAGTTTTTGGAACTGCAGAATAGACAGTACTTCTTATAGATCATATAGAATCAATTATGCAGGATCTAACCTAAAATAGAGACAAGAGTAACAGAGAACTGGTTATATTTTTGTCTTACGTGTAATAATGTACTGCACGCATTTGTCTCATTTCATATAAACTCAAAATGCATGCATAAGGAGCTACTATTCTACCTGATGTAAGATCTTATTTGAAATTCTACTAGTTTTATAGTTATTTGTCAAAAATCTGACAGCAGTGGTAATTTCTTCAGAAGTAGAAGATAGTCCAAATCCGTCCATATTGGAAGATTTTCTGTGCTTGCTAGGACTTCCACAGTGAAATATTTCTTCTTCTTCTACTTAAAAAAAAAAAAAAAGAAATAGATCTTATTTTAATAAGGAATTCCTTATTTTCATATATAAATTTAAATAAATATTAACCTCACAGCTTGAAGCTTTTCTAAGTAAAACAATAAGTTCTAATAAAATTTAAACAGTAAGTGACATTCCTATGTTAATTATACTGTGTCTGCAAAGAAAGAAATACAAACCATTGAAAGTTGGAAATGTCATTAGGAGAAAGGCACAAGAGTATCATAAGTTTATAATTTTTCACTTGTAAATATGCCTTGTACTTAGCTGTGATGCATCACATTCTTGGTGAATTATATTAAAATGCTAATAAAATGGCTGTACATCTAAGTCAGTGTAAATTAAATGTATAAAGCTAAAAGTAATTTATAACAGCTACTTCCTAATCACTTTTGTCTTTCAGTTTATATTGCTACTTTTGCCATTATAAACAGTGCTGTTTCCCAATCCTTCATACTGTCACTTCCTAAAGTCCTTGTATTATATTACTGCTTACTGATATTTTCAATCCCTTGTATGTTACGCTCTGCAGTGGTACACTGGACAAGAGTTTGAACTGGCATTAGAGATCAATACTCCTTTTTCATCTCATGAAATAATTGAAGTATGAAAAAAGATACTTTGTCAGAAGAGAGGTGTATCATCTCTGGAGCTCACACACAGTGAGAACATTCTAAATCTGTCTCGAGACTGAAGTACCCAGCCGCTAGCATGGGCACTGACCACCCAACAATGGGTGCTCTTTTAATGGAGGCCTATGTTAAGAGTGAACAGAGGCAATATGATGAGTCTTCCATATACTCTGTGTCCTAAAGGGCCTACATACATTAGAGAGCTGTAGTTCCTGTCTTCAGGAGCATATCATTTTTACTGGGACTTAAGTGTTATCAATGGCTCCCAGAGACAAGGTAAGTTATTTACCGTTCTAAACTTTGATTTCCTAATTTGGACAAGTTGGGTGATAATATATGCTTATTTACATGCTTATATATGCTTTGAGGGTTTTTCCCCTTTTCTATTTATTTTTTAATAAAATTACGTTATTTACGTATCAAAACTGACTGTCATTCCCAAAGTTTCCTAGGACCTGAACAATAACTTTTTTCCCCTATCCGAAGATTCAAGGTATTAGGTCATTTGCTTATCACCAGTTAAATGTTCTTTTATTACACATGCACACACACACACGTCATTCTGTATGTTATCTATCTGCCTTTCTAGAAATAAAGATGATTAGAATAATATTTTAAGTATATGGAAATATTAAAAAAAATAATAACCTTTCCCTGAGGATTTAAAGCCTCAAATGCTTTGTGGTAAAGGGTAAAACTCAAACAGTAAAGTGTTCAGCTAACATTCAAGTAGTATTTTCGATCTTCTAAATACGGCACTAAATTAGGGATGGAAAGTTAGTGAAACCAAGAGTCTTTAAAATAGCTGTTTACTGTTATAGGTGATAGGCAGTGTCCCTTAGCAGAAGGAAGCACAACTAATTAGTTACTTTTTCCTAGCCACAATCTTTTCAATATAATTGTCTACAAAATCATTATTGTAATTGATGGAACGAAATAATAATAGCTAAAATATAAAGAGTTCTTATTATGTGCCAAACAACTGCATTGTTCCTTTGATATTTGGTGCTGATAAAAGTTCGAGGGTCAAATTCATTCTTCTAAGTGAGTTTTGGCTTAAGCAAATATTTCTGTGAAAGTCTGATAGGTAAGAACATTTAAAAGGAAAATATATATCAAAACAGCCTTTTGTTTTGCACATTTGCACATCAAAAAGCATAGAAGAAAACTATAAATGCAACTTGGGAATTTTCTGTGAATTTATTAATATAAGATAGCATATTAAAATGCACACAAATCAATTAGTTCATAAAAGTATTCCTCTTTCTAAAGTGCAGTTATCTCCCAAAGAATTGTATCTTTATTACTTAGCCAGACATGTAAAATATATATAAATATTTTTAAATGGCTTTATACAAAAAGTTTAAATATTTTTCCTGACTAATTACCACTCAAAGTGTGCGGCTTGGACCAGCAGCCTCAGTGTCTTCAGGGAGCTTGTTAGAAATACAGTTTCCACACAAACCTATGGAATCAAAATTTACGTTTTATCAAAACCTCAGCTGATTCATACACACATTTGATGTTATATATACTTTCTAAAAATAAATTTAAGTGCTTTAAAAATATTCTGTCATTATCATAAGGTCAGAGAAAAAATATCACAGAGTATTAATATAAATATGTAACAAAGTATTAAATTTCTCTTTAAGTCAGTAATACTACTTTTAACATTTTTGATTGATTTATGCTGGGCATTTGCACTTTGAAATGACCAGAATGTATTTAAAATTACAAGTTACGTGTAAGAGATTGTAAAATATTTTATGCATTATTAAAAACAAGATAAATGAGAGGACAGTTGAAGCAAGTTTGAAGATACCACTCCTTTGCACTTAAAATTTGTTATACCACAAGGGGGCGCTAATGCCTTGGATTTGCAATTTCAAAGATTTACATGTGCTTGAAATTATTTTCACACAAAAGAATGAATATATGTAGTATATAAGTAAAACTCACACAGGACAAAATGTGTAGAAACCATTTGTTTCCATTTTAAATGGAAACCTGCGTTGTAAATTACATGTGTTGTACAAGATTCTTTTATGTAAAAATAATTTTTAGAACTTCCTTTATATTTCTACCTTTTTGAACTTTCTGCAAAGTTTAAAGAAAAATATTTAACATAAAAACATTGAAGAAAATATGCGAAAAGGTGAATAGTGGCTACCTCATGAGACAGGCATTATAGGAGAGTATTTTCCATTTCATTTTCTACATGGTCATGGGAGATTACATTTATAACCAGCAAAAAAAATGAAAAAAAAAAATTGAAGGAGAGAAGGTAGGAGATTAAGAGGAAAGAAAGAAAGAGAGAAATTCATTTAGCACTCATTTGCAAAGATATCTGATGGTTAAAACTCAAATTTTGCTTGAGATTTGCAAATTATTTAAACATATTTAGGACACAAAAAACAAAGCAACTGAAATCTTATGAATATGATTCCATAATATGTACGATACCAGGATGGGCCTGAACTTTCTTGTCTTCATGTGGTCCATATGGAGGTTACAGAGGAAAGTAACACAGCTTCATTTTTAGTTCCTGCATAAATTAGTGCAACATTACACAGTCTTTCAATGGAAACTTCTTACTGAGTGAGACTAAGCTTAAACTAGTACTAATGTGTTCCTCTGGCAGGATATACTAATTCTTTTAAATCAGGAGGGTACCACTGATGTGGTTCCTATGAAATCTAGAACGGACTTGGTGGCCAAAAGAGGCACGTTACTTAAGAGGCTTCATTAATGTGCTGATAAGTAATTTAGGCCCAGGAGAAAGAAGAAGTATGGTAAAATATTTAGTGAAAGATATTTGTAGTTCATTGTAGATTAAATATGATATGCAAATATATATATATATTCTCCGATACTGACCTACAGCCTGAAGAAGAATTTAACTGGTTAGCAGGTTTTATCTTGGTTCGCTGTTATTTTGTCATTAGTATATAAAACAATTGATTGTCACTAATGTATTTGCATTTCATGCTGTTGCATTTCTAATCAAAAGTTTATCTATTGCTTTTCTAATTTTGGCAGAAGATCTTAATTAGAAGAAAAAAAATACTATATTGTTTAAAAGTTAAAAGCAAACACCTGATCAAAATTACTAAACATGCTACTTTTACTTTCCTGTGTGGAGTATTTGCCAGTTATTTAACTTGTAAAGTAATCAAACCTATTTCTTTGTGACGCAGTAGAGCTCTTTAGATGCTCATAAAGCATAAGTCTCCCTCATTAAAAGAACACAGCACAAGTCTTCCAAAACTGTGAAGAAAATGTATATTTTTTAATGTCCGAATGAGAATTAAGGAGTAACACCTATATAGATGGTTCACGTTCCAGACTCTGCCCCTCTGAGTTCTTGTCGCCTTCAGGCTCTGAGACTTTACTTCTTATAATCACAACTGTGTACATTGACCCACTGCTCCCATTTACAGAAACTGCTTTGCCTTGGTTCATCTTGACATGAGTGAGAGAATTCCTAAATCAGTTTTAGCAAATTCTGTGTGAACACAAAATAGAAATAATTGATGAAAACACAATTTAAAATTTTCACTTTTCCAAAGCATCTCTATTCTTAAAAATGTAAATGGACATACTGAACAGGTATTGATTAATTCTTCGTATCATGATATAAAGACACGTTAGTTCCAAAGGACCTAGTACTTCTTTAAATTCATTCTCCTTCTCAGACAGTACCTACTTCTCAGCCAGGTAAACTCTGACTACTATCTTGTTCTTTATTGCCTTCAAGAACTAGTCTGATGGTTTATCTTACTCTTCTAAAGGAAAATTGTGAAGTAAACTTTCTTTTTTTATTAAATGAAGCAGCTTCTACCTTGCTATTCCCAGTGTCTGTAGGTGAGCAGCATCAGTGTCCCCTGGGAGCTTGTTAGGAAGGCACACCTGTGTCCCCTTACCATTTGTGATCTGAAGGTTATGCCTAGCTGAGAGCTTATCCTAAGGGCAGAGATGACTGAACTAATGAATTTTAGTTGAAGGGTGGCAAATGTGTGGCACCTGTGCTATGACTTTCTTCTACACCAACTGATGGTAATAACAGTCATCACTAAAAGAACATGCCACTCTTTTCCCGTGATCCCAGACTTTGCCTGAGATAAATTCTCAGCCTAGCGCTCCAAGTAGCCCCTAGGATAGATTCACATAACCTCTAGTCATTACACTTTATCTAAGCCTTCAGGTCTCACTCAGATTGTCAACTTTATTCACCCTTAGAGAAATCTAAGACATAGAATTTACTTTATAAACAGCTGCTTATAAGAGTATTACAATATAAATTCATAGTAAGTAAAGAATCTAGAAAAATATATATTATGAATGAGTAACAAGGGTTGACATAAACATAGTGAGAGAGGATTATTCATTCCCAGACTGTAAAGAATATCTTGGACAAAAATCTCTGTAAACCAAGAGCTTTTTTTTTTTTTCCTAAATACAGAAAGAGAATATCAGAGCATTAAGGGATATGAGAAATCACCCAAGCCCTCCCTTTTAAATTTATAAAAAATAAAGAAGAGGAAGAGAAAGAGGAAAAGGAGAGAAAAGGATAGGAGGAAGGAGATCTAAAGTGCTTATTTGACTTGCTAATATATTCATTTATATTATATTACATTAATGTATAATATTTGACTTGGGATTTTTACTTATTTAATTAGAAGTTTAAAAACCCAGGCAATTTTACAGTAAATGCTGTCGATACAAGTATAGCAATGTACTTATGGCTCCAATCAGGTTGATTCAAATTCAAGGTGTGTTCTGACTTTAACAATTAGATTGCAGAAGAGGACAGAGGTTATGGGTAGAAAATTTGAGTTACTAACTTATGTCTACCAGTATAATCAGTGCCTAATACTAATAAATCATAAGAAGATAGGCTTAATTACATCTCAGAAAATGAGAAATTAAAGAATGTGTACCAAAGTTATTAATTTTATATAAAATATAATATTTTCCAGGCATTCTCTTGTGAATAAGGAAAAGATATTGATTTTTCTGATGATGGAGTTGCCTCCTCCACAGACTTTGACGTTGTCGAGATTTGAAAGAAAATCTTTTTCCACTCTACATTTCCAGTGTCTAGAACATGCTTAGAACCTGTTGTGGTCCGAACGACACCAAATGTTGTGGTCCGAACGTGGGTTGGAAAAGAATTTCTAGACACAAGGCAGAATGTAAAGAAGATAGAATTTATTAGAGGGAAGGGTCGCTGCCAGAACAGCGGGCCAACTTCCTAGTAGTTGGGAGAGTAGAGCCCAAACATGTGCTATTGATCAGTTTTTATAGCCAGAAAACAAAGGAATGGTCCGAGGTGAAAATTTCGTTTACTGATTGGTCAAGGCACATATACCTTCCTTCTCTAGGGTGGGAATGGGACAGGGCGGATGCTTTTCCTTATTTGCGACAGTTCCCTTCGCCCAGGTGGGCTCAGGAATTTCATGACCATAGCAACATGGTGCGGAGGGTGATTACGAGTCCGCCCGGTAGGGGGTGTAACGCTGACACTTTTTCAGGCAAGGTTGTCCTTTGTCCTTGGAGCACCACAGAACCTAGTCAAGGCTCAGTGCAGAAAACCCTCTAGCTATTTCAAGTGATGAATGATATAGTACAGGGGTTAGGTGCTAACAAAATTATTGGGATAGATGGAGAAGCGAAAGGGTTTCAGGGTTTCAGGTTTTCACTTCTGTCACTTCCATTTCAGTTTGCATTCTTGGGAGGTAAAGGTGAAATGGACATCCTGCTCTATAACACATTATTTTTAAATAAATCCCACATTCACTGTGAGTGATTTTATTGATGGTGATGAATCTTAAATTATTTTACTTAATCACAAAATTTGTTTTAAAATTGTGTATATCTATAGGAGTATGTCATCTATGTGAATATGGTCAGTCATGTAAAGGTGATATTTTTATCGTGGAAGAAAAAATAGTTGAAAATTGCTGATGTAGAATATTGAGAATGACTTTTCTCTAGCTGTGGATTCATAGGTAATCACTTGGTGCATTAATCCTTTTATTATTCAACAAATATTTATCATGTGCCTACTGTTTGTAATGCATTGCATAGGAAGAATTAGAAATCTGCTCCTAATTCTAAAATGGTACCTTCAGGCAGATAAGATCTCTCCATTTAGCCCCTAAAACCCACTTGAGATTGTTGCAAAAAGCCCTCCATCCCGGTAGAATTCTCTAGAAGAAAAAGAAGTTGGATGGAACCTGATCAAATAATAAATGCAAACAAGAGATTAGCAAAACAGAGTATTCATATGGGTATCCATTTTCCTCAGTAGGGGAACCTTTTTGTCCCACCAACTGAGATGTATATATCTTTCTATGGAAATCTACTTATATGCATATAAATATACATGTCCGTATCTTCAATGTCCGATCTCTTAGGCACCAAATGGACAGAAAGAACACATGCAACACAAAGAGAACAGCTGGGAATCATTAGGCACAAGCATAGCCAGGATCAAGGTAAAAAACCCTGCAGGTGGAGTGTTCCCACTGACAAAGTAGTCATCTCGAGAGAGAAACTTTGTTTAAAACACAGGTTTTAAAATAAATCATAACTGTAACTTCTGTCAGTCTTGATTTTCTTTCTTTTCTTTTTTTTTTAAACCTGGTTCTTACTGCTTGAAAGTGGAATATTTGGCATGATAAAAATAATAAACATGAATTCAGTTGAGATGGGACTTAAAGGATTCCACAAAGAGCAGAGAAGTAGGTAGAACCACTTTTCCTCTGTTTCTGCAGTTTATTAACTGTCATACCAACATCATTTTTTGTTTTAAAGTGGTGATGTGGAAATAGGACTAGATGGAGAAATATCAATAGAATTCCTGAATCTAATGCAGACCTGTCATTATGTACTGTTGAGGAGGTTGTTTATTCTCTCTAGACCTCAAATATTAAGACTTCTGTACTCATTTTAATTATAAAGTTCTGTCTTTGAGCCTGATGCTCAGCATTGGGCTATAGGCAGAAACTTAAAAGCTTAAGATGTAAACTGAGATTACCCTTAGGATGCTTACAATTCAATGTAATGAGCAAAATGGGGAGAAAATAGCAGTGTGGTGAGTAGATCTGTAGAACAGAGAGAAAAAAAAAACTAATGTTTAGTGTAGCTTCTTAGAAGTCATGGAACAGTGAAAAAGGCTTAAAAAGGTAGAAAGGAAATCTGTGGGGTAATTTATGGATTTAGTTTGATCAAGAATGGGTAAAAGACATTTTCAAACAAAAAAACTGGATTCTCATGTTGGATAAAAGGTATATTAAGTAAAATATTAAGAAATTATATAGTAGTTTGTGTTTCATTTTGCCATGTTAGAATACTATATTAGTAATCTATCACTGCATAACAAATTATCCTAAAACCTGATGGCTTGAAACAGCAAATATTTATTATCTCACAGTTTCAATGGGTCAAGAACTTGGGATCCTATTTGCTCAGGGTCTCCTACGAGGTTATAGTCAGGATGTCAGCCAGGTTTGATGGAGGCTGCGCTAAGAAGGCTCACTTACATGGCTGTTGGCAGGGGGCCTCAGTTCCTCGCTACATGGACCACTTCATAAAACTGCTGAAGTTTCCTCATGATATGGTAGATAACTACTCCCAGAGAGAGCAGTCTAGGAAGGGAGAGAAAGGAAGATGAGAAAGAGAGGCAGACAGACAGACAGAAGAGAAGACACATGTCTTTTATGAGCTAGCCTCAGAAGGATCACGCCATCTCTTCTGCCATATGATATTAGTCACCCAGTTCAACCCTGATGCAGTGTGACAGGGGATGGAGTGTGATACTAGGAGATGGGATCACTGGGGAGCATTTTGGGGACTGGCTGCCACAAATACTAAAACAAAATACCATACTAAGTACTGAAGACAGATGAGATTTTGATTCTAAGTATATAGTATACATAAAAAGGAGAGGAAAGATTTTACAGAGGAAGATTATTCCACACGTCCTTCATTGTGACTTTTATTATTTGCTGAGAAGAATGCAAAATATTACCAAGTCAAGCTGATTGATAAAGAATAAATCTTAAACAGATCATTGAAATGGACTACCTACTCAGATATACTATGTATTTTTACTGGTTTGTGCATGGATCTGAAAATTAAGTGCTTTAAACACTGAAAGATATAAAATATTTCTCAAATACCATAGAAGTCTTTCTGACCAAGAAGCCTTAAAGTTTCTGTCTTTCTACTATCTTACATTAATGTTTGCTATCATAGAATCTAGGTTGTTGTAACACATCTGCTACCCTAAGGAACTTGTATATTTTTATTTCCAAAAGCTTTAATGATGATATATAGGGCTTAACTGCAATGTAGTTTAGGTTTCTATATGAACAACAAATGTAAGATGTCCCTATCCACCTTGAAGTCAGTGGACTCCCATGATTTTGCATAGTGGTCTCGATATTCCCAGGAGTAATTTCTTACTATATAAGTAATCCTCTGTTGCTTGTCTCTTTGCCATTCTCTAATTTAGGATTAGAGAATGGAAATTATTGGGCTCAGGTGGTATTGTTGCATTAATTTCAGCATTCAGTATACATTATGAAGTGCATACTCTGTTCCAGGCACCGTGCTAGGCACTGGGTGTGTAACTGTGGTCCCTGCCCTGAAGCACCATTAGATTCTAGTAGAGCAATGGTCTCCAGCTGCTTTTGATGATGCCCCTCTCTAAAGGGGGGGAAAAAGAGCATCAGTGCATGTATATATAATTATTTACAAATTGTCTACAGGTCCTCTATCATCAGTAATATTTCAGTGAAAACTATGCACTTACGTAGAAAATCTGCACTTGTTGTCAGATGTGATTAGATGATTATTTTTTTACCTCCAATGTGTCTGACAAAGATCTTGTACTATATGAAGGAGAAGAGGCAGTGCTACAATTTTCTTGTAAATTGCTTATGTTCTCATTATTGGTGTTATCTTTAATAGGTAGCTTCTCTTCAGAAAGCTTTTAAGCTATCTATTTTGTGAGGGCTAATTAGTTAAAACTGGATAATAAAATCTATTAATAATCAGGCCAGATATAAATGGTATACCTTTCAAGTCACCAAGAGCAGATAAAATCTAGACTGTGTTTTTTTTTTAATTTTGCAGTTTTCTGGGATGATTCTGTAACATAGAAACTCTGTTGGTTCCATTGAAGTTTGGTTGAACCACCTGTGAAATTATCTTTGTTTTCACTTGGGTGAAGAGAGATTTTTTAAATATTATTTTAAAAATTTCTTTAGTCTTTTATAATTTTCTTTAGTATTTCTTATTAGCCTAGTAGAAGTATTTTTCTTCTAACCGTTTTGTTTTTAGAAATGTTTCACTTATAAAATCTCAGTTATTTCTATACTGTCCTGTTTACCTTTTGAATTTTGTTCGTTTGCAACTTTTCTCTCATTTTTTTCTTCTTCCATCTTGCCAAAGATTTCTCTATCTTAATAGTCTTTTCAAAGAAGTATGTTTTAGCTTATTACTCATCTCCTTTTTGTTGTTTATTTGTTTTCTATTTTGTTGATTTCGTATCTAATCTCTATCATTTTATCCTTCTAGTGTCCTCAGGTTTATTATTTTGTAGTGTTATGAGTTTCAATTCTTTCTGTTTTCTAATAAACATGTTCAACTCTCTCATATTCCTTAAGTGCTGATTTAGTTGTGTCTCACAAATTTTGACATATAATGTCTTCATTTTAATTTAGACTTAACTATTGTTTAATTTCCTCAAAATGTTCTTTCTAAGCTAAGGGTTATTTAATGGTGATTCATTTGAATTACAGACAAGAGGTTTTTTTGTTCCTTTAGGTATTCTTTTTGGGGGCATAGTTTCAAAATTCGTTCATTGGTATTTATTGAATGTCATGTGCCATGAAGGACTTTTCAGAATGTTTAAAATGTGCTTATTCTCTGCTTGGGAGTGTGATGTCCTCTGCATCTGTATGTTGATTCTAGTAAATATGCTCTCAAATATTCTGCTTTTTTTGTCCTCTTGATCCTTCTGTATACACATTTGTCTTTTCTTACATTCTGTCAAAGAGTTGCTTTACATCTTTAAAGATAATGTTAGACCAACATATGGAGATGATGATTATGTCTTCTTGATCTATTGTTCTCTTCACTTAAATATAATTTCCCTTTTCCTGTTAAGATGTTTCTCTACGTTAAATTCTCTTTTATCTAAAGGTATCAAAATGGGTACTCTAGAATCCATTGTTTATGTCTTCATGGTTCATTGGTTTTATATCTTTATGTTCTACCTTCCTGCACTTTTTTGTTTTATATTTATAGTTTTTGGCCATTATAATTCTGAATCTTTTAAAAATTCAACCTGAGAGTCTTGGGCTTTTGATCAGAGAACTTAACACATGTACCTTCATGGGAATTATTCTTCTGTCAGGGAATAGTTCTGCCATCTTGTTTTAAAGTTATTGTTCATCATGATTTTTTTCATCTTTCATAACTTCAATAGGATAGATCGATTTTACTCCTGCTGCTCATTCAGTATCCACAGGTGACATAACAAGGCCAGGTGACACCTATGCATCGTGTACAGGAAATTAACCCCAAACTTAGGCAACTCTTGTCTTCTACAATGGGCTGCAAGCAAACCTGCCTAACTTTTATCCTGGAGGGAGATATCATCTCTAAACAATTCTTTCTTCTGCACCTTAGCGATATATTCTCTGTGTTCCAAGCCTGTTCACTATAAAACATTCTTGAAAAGATAGTACAGAACAAAAGGCAGTCAAGGCATGTAGAAACACAGTTGTTTCTGAACATAGGTGGGTAAACTATTCTAATAATCAATTCAAAGAATTTCCCAAATTATGTATAGTAATGGATCCTCAATGTATATATAGTTGCTATGAATAGTACATATAGTTGCTATGAATCATTTAAGCCTTTGAAATACTTTCTACTTTAGAGCTGAGTGTTGAAATCTGATTTATTTATCTTTAATTAAAATAATGTTTTGCCGTCATGTTGCCCCCTGGAAACATGCAAACTTTCAAAACCACATTTCACAAGGAGGTGGAAAGTTTATGGTTTTGCTAAGAATTCTTAACTAGACCACCATCCTCCTCAAAAACAAACTATATGCCTATAGAGTAAAACTCTGAAAAAGTAAGTCGTCGTTTTAAAAGCCAAAGATGAAGGAAATCTGAATCATTTCAAACAGGATTTTGCTTTTCCAAAAGCGCAAAAATACAAATGAAACTCAGAGGGAAGCTCTCAAATTAGAATTCTGATCTCAGAGCATCAGAGATACTAGAAGATTTTCCTGACAGAATCTTCGGTGAACCTACTCTCATGAGCATGCTGCTGAGGTCAGATACCCCCATGGAACAAGGGGTGAGGGAGGGTGACACAAAGAGAAGCATTGTGTCAGCCCAGTGGCAGGCATCCGGTGTCTCAAACGTGAGGGGGTCACATGCACATTCATGTGGCCTACAGATTGGCTTTCTGACTCTATTCTAATGACTAGAGTTTTTTTATTATTTTTATATATGTATGAAATAAGAGGATATTTATTTTAAAATGATTTTACAGGGAATGCCTTTATCTTTTAAACAAAGGATCCATGTGCTTTGGAAGAATGGTTGAATTATAAGGGCATGAACTTTGCATTGAAAACTCCTCTGTCTATTTTTCTAAGTACAAATCTTGGGAAATCAGAGGAACTTTAATAGATTCAACTTGCAGTTCAGAAGTTCAGATAATACATATGTCAAATTAGTGTGTGTGTATGTGCGTATGTGTGTGTACTGGTAAAGGAAATTTAAATGGATTCTTTCCCTCATTATTTTGGCATCCAAGGAAGAACCCCAAAGGGACTCTCTTTGCTAGAAAATTGATATGGTAAGAGCAATTTTTCTCATGTTTCAGATAATACCTTTAAACCCACTTTAAACCTTAAAGTAATATAACTACTAGGAAAGAGTAACTTTATTCCTGTTTCTTGTCACACTCTGACAGCCAGTAGCGCATATGTCTTAGTTCTAACTTTGTTTATACTGATCAAAAAACTGAAGGTGGTGAATACTTTATTTTAAAACCAGAAAGTTTTTTTCTTCCCACAACTAGTTAGATTTAAGCCCTTTTGAATTATGACCTTCCCTTTTTTCCTTACCTACATTCAAGAAAATTAACATTTTGACACAATTGTGATAAGGTAATTTACAAATTCAAAATAATGTTATTCATTGTTTTTACAAATTCGAAAGTAATGTTAAGCTAAGGTGACCACTTGAACAAATTTAAGCTACTCCCGCTTTTCTCATTCTCTCCCATATCAATCAAAATAAACAGTGCGTTACTACTGACAACCAAGGAAAAGGGCCACCTATTTCCGTAATCCTTGAAGTGTTTCTCCTAGAAATAATGCAGCAGAGATCAAAATAAAGACTCCACAGAACAGCTTCAATGCCCCTCCCTAGACAGTTAATACACTGTTCCATTAAATCCCCCAAATACCATTTGGGATTACTTTTGCTACAGGAGGTCAGAAACAATGGGTACCAGTGCTTCTTGGGGTCCAAGATTTATTGGAGTTATCCCTGGTGTGGTGAGGTTAACTCCTTAAATAGCAAAAAAAAAAAAAACCAAAACCAAAAACGGAAGAACCTATGGCACAGCTAACCATGCTGGCATGGGTATAGAAATCTGGAGCATGGCTTTAGGGTATCAACAAACAAAACAGAAACTAGAAACCAGATGAAGGCATTCCTCTCTTATGACTACCTATGGCTCCCGTTTCCTCCCAATTTTAAGCTTGTTGGTTCATTGACTATATTATAGAAATTTTTATCTGTCAGGTTTTTCTTTTCAGATGTGAAAAGAAGATTCTAATAGTAATTAAGTGGAGAATGAAAGAATCCAATGAGAACCTATAATTCTCATTCAGGGAAAATATCAGATCCGAATAGAAAGCCTCATAAAATTAACTAAAAGAAAAGTGAAAATGTTCTAGATCATAAAATAAATAGAAGAATCTAGTATACAGGTGAAGAAGATTTTCTGTTGATAAGCTGACAAGATTTGCTATATAAGAGAGAGATAGGTAAAATTCAGACATTTGTTTTGTACTCTTAACATTGAGAAAATATGGAGTTTATGAAACAAGAGATAAAAGAATATTAAAAGACAACATGGTGAAATTTAAGTGGAGCTGGAGGAGAGAAAGGAAAACTAAAATGAAAATGAAATGAAGTTAGGTCAATACACAAAAATCAACCTTATTTTTACATGCTAGCAGCAGAAAAATAAAGATAATCAAAAAACAAAATCCACATAAAAATAGCATTACTAACATAAAATACTTAGAAATAAATTAAACAAAATTGTAAGAGTATACACTAAATGCTAAGCATACATTTCTGGGAAATATTAAAGAGGACCCAAATAAATGGAAGTTACATTATGTTCATGGATTTGATGAGTCAGTCTTGTTAAGATGTCATCATAGTTTTAATGAAATCCCAATGAAAATCCCAACAGGCTTTTTTTGTAGAAATTGACTTGTAAAATTTGAATTTGTAAAATTTGAAAAGTCCTAGAGAGTCAGAAAACAATCTTGTAAAAGAAGAACAAAGTGGAGAACTCTTACTACCTGATTTAATATTTACAGACTGCAGCAATAAATACAGTGTGGTACTAGAATAATATAGAGAAATAGGTCAGTGGAAAAGAAAACAGAATCTGGAAGTGGAGCTTTGTGAATATAGTCTGAAAGGAGTTTTTTAAATGAATTATTCTTGGTAAAAATGAAGATTGACTCCTTTTTCACACAATATACAAAAATGAATTCAAGCGTATTATAGCACTAAACATAAAAGCTAAAACCATAAAAATTCTAGGATAATATATTCACGGCCTTGTGGGAAACAAAGATTTCTTAGAGAGGACATGGAACATACCAGTCACTAAAAGAAAAGTGATAGGGGCTTCCCTGGCGGCGCAGTCGTTGAGAGTCTGCCTGCCGATGCAGGGGACACGGGTTCGTTCCCCAGTCTGGGAAGATCCCACATGCCGTGGAGCGGCTGGGCCTGTGAGCCATGGCCGCTGAGCCTGCGCGTCCGGAGCCTGTGCTCCGCAACGGGAGAGGCCACAACAGTGAGAGGCCCGCGTACTGCAAAAAAAAATAAAAATAAAAAAATAAAATAAAAAAGTGATAAATTGAACATCATCAAAATTTAAAAGCTCTGTTATCAAAAGTCATCTTTAAGAAAATGAAAAGGCCAAAGGGGAATATATATATACACACATACATATATGTCAAAAGAACTTTTATATATCTAAAGAACTTTAATAACAAAAACATAACCCACAAAAATGAGGAAAACGCAGACATTTTACAAGATACATTGATGGCCAGTAAGGACATGAAAATATGGTCGATGTAATTAGGTGGTATTACAATTTTTGTTTCAACTATCAAATATGATTTTTAAAACTCATGGCAAAGATAGCCTATTATATTTAAATATCCTAATGTTCTTCTTTCCTTTCTGAAGTTCGAATTCTTCTTTTATTATCGTTTCCTTTCTGTTTAGAGAGCTTCTTGTAACCATTCTTTAAGGATAGCAACACAGTCTCTTAATATTTCTTCATCTGAGAATGACATTATTTCTCATTTATTCCTAAAGTATATTTTGACAGATGAAGATTTTCAGTTGATAGTTTTTACTTTCATCACTTGAAAATGTGTCACTTTCTTCTGGTGTCCATGGTTTCAGATGAGAAATCCAGTCATAAGGGAAAAAATGAAATAAGATTAGGAAAAAAAAATTTAAACTAAAAAGTAAACCTACAAAATTAAAATTTGCATTGGAAATAAAGGCAGAAAAACACCATGGAAATTCAAATTATTATATGGAAGGCACTGTTTGGGTATTTTGAACCTAAATTTGACTGTTTCTACGTTAAAAAGAGACTAAGCTTATTGAAAGCAAAAATTTAAGCTAGAAGAGATTAAGATACCTTTAAAAGGCAAATTTAAGGTTATTATTATTATTTGTTTCGTTTTGTTTTGCTTTCCCTGTTACTCAAAAGGATGGAAGTTCAGATCACTTATAGAAAATAAAGATGTTCCATTTTTTAGCCATCTTAATTGTAGTTGGTTTTGGAGCCAGTCTGCTTGTGTTTTGGAGGCTATGAATAAACCAAGCCTCCTAAGGTGGAGTGTTTGTGTTAGGAAATAGTGATCCATAGAGTTAGAAAAATACAAGTAGTTATCTGGATGTGGGAACACCAATATATTGAAGTTGGATCTTAAAATATGTTCAGTATGTTTTATATGAAAAAGTGCTCTAATTTCAAAAGTTCCAGAAGATGAACCCCAGAAGAAATATTGGATGAGTTTTTCTCTGGCTCTTGCTTTATCTAAGCCATGGGTATAGTCCATCTGGGAGATTCTGAGCTAGGACCGTGTGGAACATAATAGGTCATGTGGTGCTTTAGTTACTCCAGCAGTATGTGTGTGTAAGTGTGCCTGTATGCATGTATGTGTGTAAGTGTGTGTGTCCGTGTGTGCATAAGTCTGTATTTGTGCATGTCTTCTATGGAAAGCTGCTACAGGCTGACTTCCGTTTTTTGGTCAGAATGTGTTCATGAAAACCACATACTGGATCTGAGACTCACAAAGTGGATCATATTTTTCCTACCCAAATGATGTTGTAATTTTGGTTTGAATTTAAGACACAGCATCAAATAAATCATAGCTGTAATCAAAACTATAACTACAAAGGGAAAAATTCAGTTACTACAGCCTTTATAGATTATATCATAAAGTTATGAACTGTGGATATAAGTATTATATAAAATGATTATAGGTGGGACTCCAATATACAATAAACTGTATATAATGTACTCTACAGACAACTTAGCTTTATCATATATTGGGTCAAATGTTAAATTATGATAACTATTAATCTTTAATTCATAATTTTACTTGCCATTTTGAAACTGGGAAAACACTTTAAGGAATAATTTATATGACCAGGTCTTTTAAAATAAGGTGGTCTGAAATTTTAACTGTCTTTTATATATTTTGATAAGTCTCAACTGATCTTCAACTAGGGTTATTTAATGTAAAACTACCTACGAAAATAATTCTTTAAGACTTCATTAAGAACTTTATTCTAAATAATTTAGAGAAAAGAAAAATTGTTTGCATGTTGCATTTGTTGTCTATAGCTTTATAACAGGTTACCATACACTTAACATATTGAAACAATACACATTTATCACCTCAATTTCTTTGGGTCGGGAATCTAGGCACAGCTCAACTGTGTCCTCTACTTCAGGGTTTCTCATAAGGCTATAATCAAGGTGTCAGTCAGGGCTCCTGGGGTCTCTTCTGAAGCTCAACTGGGGAAGAATCTCCCTCCTACTGCTTGTTGATAGAATTCAGTTCCTCAAGGGTGTTGGACTGAGGGCCTCAGTTCCTAATTGGCAATTGGCCAGAGGCCATCCTGAGTTTTTTGTTGTGTGGGCCTCCAAAACGTGGCAACTTGTTTCATCAAAGTGGGCAAGCCAAAAAAGCAATAAAGTGTGCTAACAAGATGGAAGCCACAGTTTTTCATAACCCAACCACGGAAGTGATGTGCAATCAACTTAGCTGCATTCTACTAGTTAGAAGCCGAGATGCTATGTTTAGCCAATTTTCGATGCGAGAGGATTATATAAGGGCTTGGGTACCAGAAAGCAGGGATCAAGGACCATCTTAGAGTCATCCTGACACGGATGTGTTCAGCATGTTGATCTTTACTTATCTCTTTTTCTTGTTTTCTTTCTCATGTACAGTGCTCTTGAAGGGAAAAAACTCACAGTATCGTGAGTGGAAAAGGGACCAGAACATATGTGCTTTTTGTATTGCTTATAGAGCAAAGTGGTAGGTTGATGGTATGGTTATAACCTTGATGCTTTCATGATACTAAGAGGCATTGTAATAAATGGTCATGGCAGAAAGTATTTCCTAGGGAAGATGAATCTCAAGGCAGTATCTTTGTTTTACTAATCATGGCGTTGAGTGGGGATGCAAACTGAACAGTGAGTTCAGTTGTTACTTCAGAAGGACTGCAGATGAAACTATAGTTAAGAAAGGTGGGGGAATCAAAAAAGAATATATTTTACGTATGGAACAACTGTAGAGAGCAAAAACTGATGAGATGTCTAAGATGTTTAAAGGTGATTTGGGGAGGGTTTTGCTGTGCAAAGTTCAGTTTAACTCTCTCTTCTGTAGACTCATGAAATTTCCAGTAAAAATCTCCATCAGTTAGACATCATTTGAAATGCAGTGAGTGAGCGATGAGATACTGAGATTGGTGTTAAGGCAAAGGCAGAGCAGCCTTGCTGACTAGAGTTCTGTAACATAGACTTAATTGGGAATATAGTGTGAACAGGGTATTATGCTGTGGTTGCGAAAACACGGCCTTAGTGTTCAAGTCCAGGCTGTACCACATACTAGCTGTGTGACCTAATCGAACTAAACTCTCACTCAAATGTCAGAACCCATAGGCTGAACGTGGCTTACACTGTTTGGCTTATACTTTAAATGCCTTCAAAACTGCCCAATCTCCAGCCAATACTCTATTTTTCATACCTACCTCTTTTATTCCTATATGGCACCTGCCTGTAATGCAGGTAAATAAAATAAGCCTTAGCGCAGCGATTCTCAACCTCAGCACTGTGGACATTTTTTTTTTTTAAATATCCTTATTGGAGTATAATTGCTTTACAATGGTGTGTTAGTTTCTGCTGTATAACAAAGTGAATCAGCTATACGTATACATATATCCCATATCTCCTCCCTCTTGTGTCTCCCTCCCTCCATCCCTATCCCACCCCCCTAGGTGGTCACAAACCACCAAGCTGATTTCCCTGTGCTATGCGGCTGCTTCCCACTAGCTATCTGTTTTACATTTGGTAGTGTATATATGTCAATGCCACTCTCTCACTTCGTCCCAGCTTACCCTTCCCCCTCCCCGTATCCTCAAGTCCATTCTCTGCATCTGCATCTTTATTCCTGTCCTGCCCCTAGGTTCTTCAGAACCACTTTTGTTTTTTGTTTTAGATTCCATATATAAGTGTTAGCATATGGTATCTGTTTTTCTCTTTCTGACTTAATTCACTCTGTATGACAGTCTCTAGGTCCATCCAACTCACTACAGATAACTCAATTTCATTTCTTTTTATGGTGGAGTAATATTCCATTGTATATATGTGCCACATCTTCTTTATCCATTCATCTGTCGATGGACACTTAGGTTGCTTCCGTGTCCTGGCTATTGTAACTATTGTAGAGATGCAATGAACATTGTGGTACATGAGCCTTTGAATTATGGTTTTCTCAGGGTATGTGCCCAAGTAGTGGGATTGCTGGCTTGTATGGTAGTTCTATTTTTAGTTTTTTAAGGAATCTCCATACTGTTCTCCATAGTGGCTGTATCAATTTACATTGCCACCAACAATGCAAGATGGTCCCCTTTTCTCCACACCCTCTCCAGCATTTATTGTTTGTAGATTTTTAGATGATGGCCATTCTGACTGGTGTGAGATGATACCTCATTGTACTTTTGATTTGCATTTCTCTAATGATTAGTGATGTTGAGCATCCTTGCATGTGTTTGTTGGCAATCTGTATATCTTCTTTGGAGAAATGTCGACTTAGGTCTTCTACCCGTTTTTAGATTGGGTTGTTTCTTTTTTTGGTATTGAGCTGCATGAGCTGCTTGTAAATTTTGGAGATTAATCCTTTGTCAGTTGCTTTGTTTGCAAATATCTTATCCCATTCTGAGGGTTGTCTTTTCGTCTTATTTATGGTTTCCTTTGCGGTGCAAAAGCTTTTAAGTTTCATTAAGTCCCATTTGTTTATTTTTGTTTTTATTTCCCTTTCTCTACGAGATGGGTCAAAAGGGATCTTGCTGTATTTATGTCATAGAGCATTCTACCTATGTTTTCCTCTAAGAGTTTTATAGTATCTGGCCTTACATTTAGGCCTTTAATCCATTTTGACTTTATTTTTGTGTACGCTGTTAGGGAGTGTTCTAATTTCATTCTTTTACATGTAGCTGTCCAGTTTTCCCAGCACCACTTATTGAAGAGGCTGTCCTCTCTACATTGTATATTCTTGCCTTCTTTATCAATGATAAGGTGACCATATGTGCGTGGGTTTATCTCTGGGCTTTCTATCCTGTTCCCTTGATCTATATTTCTGTTTTTGTGCCAGTACCATACTGTCTTGATTACTGTAGCTTTGTAGTATAGTTTGAAGTCAGGGAGCCTGATTCCTCCAGCTCCATTTTTTTCCCCTCAAGATTCTTTGATGATTCGGGGTCTTTTGTATTTCCATACAAATTGTGAACTTTTTGGTTCCAGTTCTGTGAAAAATGCCATTTGTAGTTTGATAGGGATTGCATTGAATCTGTAGATTGCTTTGGGTAGTAGAGTCATTTTCACAATGTTGATTCTTCCAATCCAAGAACATGGTATATCTGGCCATCTGTTTGTATCTTCTTTAATTTCTTTCATCAGTATCTTATAGCTTTCTGCATATAGGTCTTCTGTTTCCTTAGGTAGGTTTATTCCTAGGTATTTTATTCTTTTTGTTGCAGTGGTAAATGGGAGTGTTTCCTTAATTTCTCTTTCAGATTTTTCATCATTAGTGTAGAGGAATGCAAGAGATTTCTGTGCATTAATTTTGTGTCCTGCTGCTCTACCAAATTCATTGATTAGCTCTAGTAGTTTTCTGGTAGCATCTTTAGGATTCTTTATGTATAGTATCATGTCATCTGCAAACAGTGTCAGTTTTAGTTTTTTGTTCCAATCTGGATTCTGTTTATTTCTTTTTCCACTCTGATTGCTATGGCTAAAACTTCCAAAACTATGTTGAATAATAGTGGTGAGAATGGGCAACCTTGTCTTGTTCCTGATCTTAGTGGAAATGGTTTCAGTTTCTCACCATTGAGGATGATGTTGGCTGTGGGTTTGTCATATATGGCCTTTATTATGTTGAGGTAAGTTCCCTCTATGCCTAATTTCTGAAGGGTTTTTATCATAAATGCATGTTGAATTTTGTTGAAAGCTTTTTCTGCATCTGTTGAGATGATCATATGGTTTTTATCCTTCAGTTTGTTAATATGGTGTATCACATTGATTGATTTGCATATACTGAAGAATTGTTGCATTCCTGGGATAAACCCCACTAGATCATGGTGTATGATCCTTTTAGTGTGCTGTTGGATTCTGCTTGCTAGTATTATGTTGAGGATTTTTGCATTTATGTTCATTAGTGATATTGGCCTGTAGTTTTCTTTCTTTGTGACATCTTTGTCTGGTTTTGGTATCAGGGTGATGGTAGCCTCATAGAATGAGTTTGAGAGTTTTCCTCTCTCTGAGTTTGGGAGTGTTCCTCCCTCCTGTAGGAAGAGTTTGAGAAGGATAGGTGTTAGCTCTTCTCTAAATGTTTGATAGAATTCGCCTGTGATGCCATCTGGTCCTGGGCTTGGATTTGTTGGAAGATTTTTGATCAGTTTCAATTGCAGTGCTTGTGATTGGTCTTTTTATATTTTCTATTTCTTCCTGGTTCAGTCTCAAAAGGTTGTGCTCTTCTAAGAATTTGTCCATTTCTTCCAGGTTGTCCATTTTATTGGCAAATAGTTGCTTGTAGCAATCTCTCATGATCCTTTGTATTTCTGCAGTGTCAGTTGTCACTTCTCTTTTTGCATTTCTAATTCTATTTATTTGAATCTTCTCCCTTTTTTTTTGATGAGTCTGGCTAATGGTTTATCAATTTTGTTTATCTTCTCAAAGAACCAGCTTTTAGTTTTCTTGATCTTTGCTATTGTTTCTTTCATTTCTTTTTCATTTATTTCTGATCTGATCTTTATGATTTCTTTCCTTCTGCTAACTTTGGATTTTTTTTGTTCTTCTTTCTCTAATTGCTTTAGGTGTAAGGTTAGGTTGTTTATTTGGGATTTTTCTTATTTCTTGAAGTAAGATTGTATTGGTATAATCTTTCCTCTTAGAACTGCTTTTGCTGCATCCCATAGGTTTTAGGTCGTTGTGATTTCATTGTCATTTGTTTCTAGGTATTTTTTGATTTCCTCTTTGATTTCTTCAATGAGCTCTTGGTTATTTAGTAGTGTATTGTTTAGCCTCCATATGTTTTTATTTTTTACCGATTTTTTTCCTGTTATTGATATCTAGTCTCATAGCATTGTTGTCAGAAAATATACTTGATACGATTTCAATTTTCTTAAATTTACCAAGGCTTGATTTGTGACCCAAGATATGATCTATCCTGGAGAATGTTCCATGAGCACTTGAGAAGAAAGTGTATTCTGTTGTTTTTGGATGGAATGTCCTCTAAATATCAATTAAGTCCATCTTCTTTAATGTATCGTTTAAGGCTTGTGTTTCCTTATTTATTTACATTTTGAATGGCCTGTCCATTGGTGAAAGTGGGGTGTTAAAGTCCCCTACTATGATTGTGTTACTGTGTATTTCCCCTTTTAGGGCTGTTAGCATTTGCCTTATGAATTGCAGTGCTCCTATGTTGGGTACATAAATATTTACAGTTGTTATATCTTCTTCTTGGATTGATCCCTTGATCATTATGCTGTGTCCTTCTTTGTCTCTTGTAATAGCCTTTATTTTAAAGTCTATTTTGTCTGATATGAGAATTGCTATGCCAGCTTTCTTTTGATTTCCATTTGCATGGAATATCTTTTTCCATCCCCTCACTTTCAGTCTGTATGTGTCCCTAGGTCTGAAGTGGGTCTCTTGTAGACAGCATATATACAGGTTTTATTTCTGTGTCCTTTCCGCCAGTCCATGTCTTTTGGTTGGGGTATTTAATGTATTTACATTTAAGGTAGTTATTGATATGTATGTTCCTATTATCATTTTTTTAATTGTTTTGGGTTTTTTATTGTACGTCTTTTCCTTCTCTTGTGTTTCCTGTCTAGAGAAGTTCCTTTAGCATTTGTTGTAAAGCTGGTTTGGTGGTGCGGAATTCTCTTACCTTTTGCTTGTCTGTATGGTTTTAATTTCTCTGTCGATTCTGAATGTGATCCTTGCTGGGTAGAGTAATCTTGGTTGTAGGTTTTTTCCCTTTCATGACTTTAAATATGCCCTGCCACTCCCTTCTGGCTTGCAGAGTTTCTGCTGAAAGATCAATGGTTAACCTTATGGGGATTCCCTTGTATGTTATTTGTTGCTTTTCCCTTGCTGCTTTTAATATTTTTTCTTTGTATTTGATTTTTGATAATTTGATTATTATGTGTCTTGGCATGTTTCTCCTTGGATTTTTCCTGTATGGGACTCTCTGTGCTTTCTGGACTTGATTGACTATTTCCTTTCCCATATTAGGTAAGTTTCAACTATAATCTCTTCAACTATTTTCTCAGTCCCTTTTTTTTTCTCTTCTTCTCGAACCTCTGTAATTCAAATGTTGGTGCATTTAATGTTGTCCCAGAGGTCTCTGAAACTGTCCTCAATTCTTCTCATTCTTTTTTCTTTATTCTTCTCTGCAGTAGTTATTTCCACTATTTTATCTTCCAGGTCACTTATCTGTTCTTCTGCCCCAGTTATTCTGCTACTGATTCCTTCTAGAGAATTTTTAATTTCATTTATTGTGTTGTTCATCATTGTTTGTTTGCTCTTTAGTTCCTCTAGATCCTTGTTAAATGTTTCTTGTATTTCCTCCATTCTATTTCCAAGGTTTTGCATCATTTTACTCTCATTACTCTGAATTCTTTTTCAAGTAGACTGCCTATTTCCTCTTCATTTGTTTGGTCTGGTGGATTTTTACCTTGCTCCTTCATCTGTTATGTATTTCTCTGTCTTCTCATTTTGCTTAACTTACTGTGTTTGGAGTCTCCTTTTTGCAGGCTGCAGGTTGATAGTCCCCGTTGTTTTTGGTGTCTGCCCCCAGTGGGTAAGATTGTTTTAGTGGGTAATGTAGGATTCCTGGTGGAGGGGACTGGTGCCTGTTTTCTGGTGGATGAAGCTGGATCTTTTCTTTCTGGTGGGCAGGACCGAGTCCAGTGGTGTGTTTTGGGATGTCTGTGAACTTACTGTGATTTTAGGCAGCCTCTCTGCTAATGGGTGGGCTTGTGTTCCTGTCTTGCTAGTTGTTTAGCATAGGGTGTCCAGCACTGTAGCTTGCTGGTCGTCGAGTGGAGCTTGGTCTTAGCATTGAGATGGAGATCTCTGGGGGGTCTTTCGCTGTTTGATATTATGTGGGGCTGGGAGGTCTCTGGTGGAGCAACGTCCTGAACTCGGCTCTCCCACCTCAGAGGCTCAGGCCTGACACCTGGCTGGAGCACCAAGACCCTGTCAGCCACATGACTCCGAAGAAATGTGAGAAAAAGAAAGAAAGAAAGAAAGAAAATAAAGTTATTATAAAAAAATTATTAAAATTAAAAAGTAAAAAAAAACAAATGAAAGAAAAAGAGAAGAGAGCAACCAAACCAAAACACAAAACCACCACTAATAACAAGTGCTAAAAACTTAAAAAAAAAACCCAAAAACTGACAGACAGAACCCTAGGACAAATGGTAAAAGCAAACCTATACAGACACAATCGCAAAAAGAAGCATACACATACACACTCACAAAAAGAGAAAAAGGAAAAATATATATATACACAAAATTAAAAAGACAGCAACCAAATCAATAAACAAATCTGCCAATGATAATAAGCTGTAAATACTAAACTAAGATAAACATAAAACCAGAAACAAATTAGATGCAGAAAGCAAACCCCAAGTCTATAGTTGCTCCCAAAATCCACCACCTGAATTTGGTATGATTTGTTGTCTATTCTGGTGTTCCACAGATGCAGGTACATCAAGTTGACTGTGGAGGTTTAATCCGCTGCTTCTGAGGCTGCTGGGAGAGATTTCCCTTTCTCTTCCTTGTTCTCACAGCTCCCGGGGCTCAGCTTTGGATTTGGCCCCGCCTCTGCGTGTAGGTCGCCTGAGGGCGTCTGTTCCTGCTGAGACAGGATGGGGATAAAGGAGCCGCTGATTCTGGGGCTCTGGCTCACTCAGGCGGGGGTGGGGGGAGAGAGGGGTATGGAACGTGGGACGAGCCTGCGGCAGCAGATGCCAACATGACATTGCAGCAGCCTGAGGCGCACCGTGCGTTCTCCTGGGGAACTTGTCCCTGGGTCACGGGACCCTGGCAGTGGCGGGCTGCACAGGCTCCCCAGAAGGGGGGGGTGTGGAGAGTGACCTGTGCTCGCACACAGGCCTCTTGGTGGCGGCAGCAGCAGTCTTAGCGTCTCATGCCCGTCTCTTGTGTCCGTGCTGATATCCACGGCTCACGCCCATCTCTGGAGCTCGTTTAGGCGGCGCTCTGAATCCCCTCTCCTTGTGCACCCCGAAACAATGGTCTCCGGCCTCTTCGGCAGGTCTAGAGTTTTTCCCGGACTCCCTCCCGGCTAGCTGTGGTGCACTAGCCCCCTTCAGGCTGTGTTCACACAGCCAACCCCAGTCCTCTCCCTGGGGTCTTCCCTCCAAAGCCCAAGCCTCAGCTCCCAGCCCTCGCCCGCCCCGGTGGGGGAGCAGACAAGCCTCTCGGGCTGGTGAGTGCTGGTCGGCACTGATCCTCTGTGTGGGAATATCTCCACTTTGCCCTCTGCAGCCCTGTTGCTGCGCTCTCCTCCGTGGCTCCAAAGCCTCCCCCCCTGCTCCCCGCCCAGTCTCCACCAGAGAAGGGGCTTCCTAGTGTGTGGAAACTTTTCCTCCTTCACAGCTCCCTCCCAGAGGGGCTGGTGCCATCCCTATTCTTTTGTCTCTGTTTTTTCTTTTTTGTTTTGCCCTACCCACGTACATGGGGAGTTTCTTGCCTTTTGGGAAGTCTGAGGTCTTTTGCCAGTGTTCAGTAGGTGTTTTGTAGGAGTTATTCCACATGTAGATGTATTTTTGATGTATTTTTGTGAAAGAAGGTGATCTCCATGTCTTACTCGTCCGCCATCTTGAAGTTCCCCCAGCACTATTGCCATTTGGGGCTGGATAATTCTTTGTTGTGAAGGACTGTTCTGTACCCACTAGGTTCCAGTGGCATCAACCCCCCACCCTCCTTTAAGTTATGACAACCAAAAATGTCTTCAGGTGGTATCCTGTGTCTGCTTGTACTGGAGGGAGGAATAAATCACCCATGATTGAGAACCACTGCCTTAGAGGGTTGTTTTGTGGAGCAAAATGAAGTGTGACATCTCAAAGCACCTAAAAGGGTACTTAAAGTGTAATAGGGACTCAACAAATGATGGTTTTCCTCTAAAATTTGGCATTGGAGAATAGTATCTTATACATGGAGTTAACTCAGTGTAAGTCTGCTGAAACATGGAAGGCAAATAGTCCTGTGTTAATAATAATTTATGTAGCTACTAATTTGAGAAATCATTTGTTACAGGTATTTGTGTGTATACATAAAAGGTGACCCTCACCTCTAAAGCCAGACCAATCAGACTTCAATTGCTGTCTGTTCCAATTAATACTGTGTGCTCTGGGGAAGTCCTTCACACTTCCTGAGGGACTTTATTTGTAAAATACCTTATTAATAAAATGGAGTAACAGTGACATGGATATCATGGTGTTGGATGATTCAGTCACTCATTCATTCAATGTATACATTGAATGAATGAGTGACTGAATAGTCACTCAGGCTATATAGTCTGAATAGTCATTCAGAGATAGTCTCTGCCATGTTGAGAATTCGTTAGTGAGGAATCAAATGATGAACAAATAAATTAAAAATGTAATAATTCCAGGATGTAACAGTTGTTCTGAAGATAAACAGAGATAACAAGGATAAAGAATAATAGAAGATGCTCTCTTAGACAGAGTAGTCAAGGAAATCCCCTCTTATAAGGCAGTATTTGAGCAGAGACTTGAATGAAGGGAGAGAAAGGCAGTATGGTCATATCTGGGGCAAGGGCACCCGAGGGAGAAAACACAGCAAGTGCAGAGACCTGAAGATATTAATGATCTTAGATTGTTCATGGCACAGGAAGAGGCTAGGGTTGCTATAGGGAGTATATTGCATAGTCAGTTCATTCTCTTTTAGATTTTTATGTTTTTTTTTCTTATCACCAAATACTCTTCTTTAGGAAACTCAAAAATTTATATAATGTAGGAAGTGAGATGAGGTTCTTAGGTGGTATCATCCTGCATGACATGCTATTAAAGAACAGTTCCATGGAGGCAACTGTCCAAGAAAATGGAACAAGATGAAAATAATCTTGTAGAATTTAATGTGTGGTGGCAACGTTTTGTGGCTTGAAGTGTAAGGGATGAGAACAGCATGTGAATTCCAAGAAAGCATCACAGAATGGAAAGTGGATTTACAATGTGTCAGACAGGGTGGCAACATCTTGTGGCATGTGGCTCGTATCTCGGTGATGGGAAAGGTATGTCCTGTGACTGCTTTTCGCCTGTGGCACACCACAAGGGAGAAGGAGTTGGCAGCCGTACCCAAAATACATCAGCAGCAAGTTTAGCATATGACCAGCCACGATCTTCTTTTTTTATTTTTCCTAAAATGTGATTCTTTTTTTACTTATCCCAAAGGGCTCTACATAGAACAGAAATGAAGGAAGATTGAAGGAGAGAGGATAGGAGGCAGTTATGAGACTTAACATCTTTTTAGACTAACCATATTGGATTTAGGGTCCCAACACATGTGACAAGCATACTAAAATACTTTTTTATATTTTATTTTTACTTTTTAACATGCGTTTAGTTGGTTAAAATTTGCTTCATTGAGAATATTGCATGGTGGGTTGAAACTCTCAGTATCGACAAGCGCAAAGTTCAGAGGAGGGTCGCCAAGTACAAAGGAAATAAAACGGAGGACGGTTGAAGTGAAGGAAGTCTACTCGGCTGAGGCTTTAGTGAAGGAAGGGTACTATCAAAACTGGAGACTTAAGCAAAAAGAACTTCAGAATACAAGAGAAGAAAGAGGAAAGGAGGGTGATGGCGGGAGGTGTTCACCACCAAGACCTGTTACACTTGAAATCCAAGAAAAAGGTAAACTAACAACAAATTCTGAGTTTAATCACTAACCTCGTAGCAATCTAGTTTTATGTGTTTGTGTCAGGTATGTGAGGTCAACTGACTTCAGGCAGAATCACCTTTACCAAAGACAAGTTTAGAGCATGGATACTGAACTGTATAGTATTGGGACTATAGCAGTTAGGGTATGAATGGATCATACTCTCTCCAAAGGGCTTATTTCGAGTTAGCAAATTATGTAAATAATGCAGAAACACTTATCAAAATGAACTCAGTTGATACTTGTGGTCTGGATCAAGAATAAAAATATCATCCAGGGCTTCCCTGGTGGTGCAGTGGTTGGGAGTCTGCCTACTGATGCAGGGGACACGGGTTCATGCCCCGGTCCGGGAAGATCCCACATGCCGTGGAGCGGCTGGGCCCGTGAGCCATGGCCGCTGAGCCTGCGCGTCCGGAGCCTGTGCTCCGCAAGGGGAGAGGCCACAACAGTGAGAGGCCCACGTACTGCAAAAAAAAAAAAAAAAAAAATGCTTGAAAATATTATCCAGTATGGTATAGGGTGTAATTATTAGGTTTATGGTCAAAAGTTCATTAGCAAGCAACAAATTGATACAGTGCACATAGGAACTTCCCAACATAAGACCTTATTTATTTAACACAGAGCCTGTGGGAACATAAAAATTATATTAAATAGCATTCATAAGTAGTTTAGAAACAAACAAAAAAATAAGTGTTAGTGTGATGTATCACCTGTAATGGCTGAAATAATGCTTACTGTAACATAATGGTACCTAACAGGGTAAGTAATCATCCCATAACTAAACCATTGGGATGAGAAATGCTTTCTCACTATTGAGAGAGATAAATGATATGAGTGCTTTAGCCAGAGACATGTCCCAGGGGAATTAAAATTAAATACACTTTTAAATGGTGGTTAAAATGATGAGCTCTGCAAGATTTTGTATGATTCTCATTAAAAAATTACATATTTTACCCATCATCCTACAAAAATTAATAATCTATCTAATCCCAGCCTTTTAGATTAACCAGACTTCCTTGCCTTGCTCTTGTCTACACTGTGAACCCTGTGCTTGGTTTGCCTCCTTTCTGTTTCCCAGCTCTATTCCTGAACACCTGTACTTAGCTCTGCTAACCTCCCATCTGTGGCCTCCCCCTCCTAGCCCTCAAGTCTGGTCCTTGGTGCACCTCCTCTGGCTGTCTCTAGATTTCTGTGTTGGTCGCGAGGTGTCCTCACTTCAATTAGGGCTGTAACGAAGCTTTCAGTCATACCAGACAGTCTGCTTATCGAACTCCACCTGAAATGAGTCCACATGCCTGGAATTTCAGTTATTTTTAAAATAAAGAGACTTGTTCACAACGTCTGTCTGTCAAACCTTTAGGGGGTGACAAAAGTTTCAGGAGGAAGTCAGTTTTTTTGTGTATACAATATAATCTTTTGAATTTGTGGTAGGTGCAAATTGAGGAAAATATAGATGTACTCTGATGCAGAAATCAGACTTTGAGTAATGTTTGGGTTGAAATTTGTTAGAAGCACTAGTATTTTCTTACGGAATGGAAGGAGAAAACCACTCCCAGATGTCTTAATTTTTCTGACTAACAGAGAAGGCTTCACAATTTATGTAATGATGGGTTCAATGAACACAAGTCTTGGGATTCATTTGCAATCTAAGCAAACAAGTTCCAGCCCATAAGTTTTTACAAATGTTTGTGATCATCATGTATTTGGCTGTTGATGGTCAAAGAAATTAAACAGGAACTGGTAGCTAACAAAAAATATCTCAGAAAGTTTTTTGCTCTTTTCAGTTAACACTAGAAGACAGAGAACGAATGTAAATTTAAGTTTACATAAACATTTTCCCTAACCCACTGGCCAAATCACTTTCTTTGTTTATTGATCTCACGTGGTCAAGGAAAGTAAATATTCTGTAACCTACTCTCTCTCATTAAAAAGGGAAACTTCAACTCAGCTTTTAAATTCCACCAAACTTTTTAAAATGCAATGCTAACTTAAATTTTTTAAACTAAGTTTATTCTAAAAAATTCCAGCCTGTAATTTCTCATGTCTACCATTTTGTTCTTATCAATTATGAATCTAGTTAAGCCATACTACACTGATATACTGAGAAAGAAAACCGAACTCATATTGGAGGCATGATTGTAGAAATAGAGAAGCAATAGAAGCATGGCCTCGACATCCTTCTTCCACCTTTCAACCAGAATTTATCCCAGCAAAGTGAATTATGTTTTGCTCTCAATTCTTTCTTTCCCTTTTTTAAGGAAATAGTTTAGCTGTCTCACATAACAAAAAAGTATTCATAAATATTTTATTAAAACCTGTCTCATTTCTTATATGTTTTCCTAACATTTGTTTTTTTTTTTTAATAATTCACTCAGCATATATAACATCTGTTTAAAATATTTGACCAAATCAGCTCTATCGACGTAAATCAACCAAACAGTTGCAATACAGGGAAAAACTGCCGTATAATCTTGTGTAACCCATCACTGAATCACTGTGAAGGGACTTATGTTTGGAAAGCTTTTAATTTTTGTTCCTAGAAACAGATGTGAAAATTCACTCATATCCCACATTGTCTAGTTCAAGCAGCTGTAAATTATTTCATGGATTACACTTGAATGAAATGAAAGTCCTGGGATTATTTCATCTAGGCAGCAGTTATTTCCTTAAATTAAATGAAAACAATTCTTTGCTTGATTAATTCTTGGTTATTTGGATTGCGTGAAGTGCTCATGTCTTTAGTCATAAATTAGTTCATTTTTCTCTGTAGTAACCCTGTGATTCAAAAGGTGCATCACAACTTTATTGGCTACCTTTAAAAATAAATTACTGCTTTGGGCTCTCTATTGTGAAAAAGAATAAATATGGTACTCTTCTTTTAAATATAATATTCATATAATGCACACATTTCACTTGTAAAGAAAGTTAGACATAAGAAGTGTCACTGCTTGATTTTAACTGCTGGGCTGATAATTCTATCAGCTTTTCTCAACCATATGGTCTATAGCTTCATTCCACACTCCATTACTCCAGACTTGCCCTTCTAACTGCCTACCAAATATCCATATGGATATCTTGACGATAGCTCCATCTAAGCATGTGTGAAACCAAAGATGTTATCTCTTCCTATATTCCCTGAAAGTGGTAATATGGAGAAACCTGCAAGGATTTCACATGCAATCATTCACGACAACCTGTTGAATCTTCCTCTGAAATTACCTTCTGATGCATTTCTCTCTCTTGCTACTGTTACTTCCTTACTCCAGGCCCTCAGCAGCTGGTACATCCATTATGGAGGATACAGGCTTCTTCCCGCCTCAACTCCTTGTTTCCGGTTTTCACTTTGCCAAATGGCTGTAGGCAAGTGCAACACATGTATTCCTTCAAAAACCAATTTTCCAAAAGCCAATTCCACATAAAGATCAACTTGTCAAATAGTTAATTAACCAAGTTTATCAAATTATACAAAAATCTTCTCTTGAGACAGGTGTCTGATAAGTGCTCTGAGTGACATCTCAGGGGAGCTCAGGCCTATCATTTGCAGAAAAAAAAGTCTTGTAGTCAGCAAATATCAGTGAATGCCTACCCTGTGCTAGACATACTTCTAAGACAGTGAGATTACAATAGTAAGTGAGAAAAACTTATTTCCTATCTCTAGTTATCAGAAAAGCAATTTTGTAAATTTAGAAAATTGTTTATTTCAATAAGTACATCTACAATGATCTCTATAAAACACAGATTCAATGACTCTATCTCCCTTCACCATCTGAGACTAAACCCTTTTCCAGTATTACATTCTTCTAACCCTATACATCTCAAGTTACGGTCATATAGCTGTATAACTTTCCCTGATATACTATGTCCCTTCAAATCTCTGCTTTTTCAAGTTCCTACATCCCTCTTTACCACCTGGTCTGGCTTGTATACTTTTACTCAACTGTTACCTAATTATTCCTTCCTAATAATTCCTTTATCATTTAGGTTTCAGTTAGGAAACTGAAACTAACCTACATGATTAAAATAGAATATTGTCAAGTGCTGACAGATAATACTTGGCCGTTTCATGGGTTTGTTTTTAACTTCAGTTAGTTGATTTTTCATATGTTTTCCATAACATACAAAACATTTATTTTTGTTTTTTTTCTGGGATAGAGCTGATCACATTACCTTATAGTTATATCTAACTTCTTAACTAGACATTAACAGTCACTACAGAGTTTGACCTCAAAGTATCGAAATAGAACAAGTATATTTTAAAAAATTCCCATGAGGTTATTTTTACATAATCTTTCTTTACCACTGTTACCTTAAGAATCATGAGATCCCTTGATGAAAAAAGTATTACTGCTTGCTTCAAAGAAATTTCTAGTTGGCTAGAGTCTCTCCTTAATATTACTGACTTTGGGAACTCTGATATCTCTTCCGTGTGACAGACCTTTAGATATTTGAAGTTTGCCATTTGTGGAGATATGCATTTAGCTTGGGGAGCATATTTGGCTTTCTCTGCTTGGTTCTGAGTTGGGCAAAAGGAGGGGACGTGGCCTCTATGAACCAGGTCCTGAGTGCTTTGGGCCAACTGCTGCAGATGTTGTGATTTGGCTTCACTGATCGTTTCCATCAGAGGTTGTGGGTCTCTGTTCTAATGTCATATATGATCTTCCCATTGTCTTTTTGTACGTTCAGTCTCTCACTCTTCTCTTTTAGTCATTCTCTCCCTGGCAGGAAGTTGGCCAAAAGACAAGACTCAAGATTCAAATCTTCACTGCTTCATGATTGTCGACTTGTCTCCATAGTCAGTTTTATCACAAGAGCTTCTTAATCTTTTTGGTGTTGTATTAAAATGGTGATCATCTGATGAGAGAGGGGCTGCATAAAAGCATATAAGACTCTGGATAGAGTTCAGTGGATGGGCATCATGACCACTATGACAAAAACAAGAGTAATGAAAAGCGTGTTTAAGATGCTTCAGAACCAAGAACCCAAATTATCCAACCAAGGCTAAGAGAACAATCCCACAAGTCATAAAGATCAGCCTTGGTGAGCCAAGTAGCTTTTTCCTTCAAGTGATAGGTAGCCTTTTCTACCTTACCTGTTTCATCGAGCCAAGTATAGCAAGAACTGTTAGCAATTGCACAGGTACTGTCGTGACTAGTGAACAGGAAATCTAGATTGTCCATCACTGCTCTTGCCAAGGAATTGAGACTGATCTGTATTCCGTCTAAGGTAGAGGTGATATTATTTTTAACTTCTGCCAGAATTAAAATGATCTATGTCTCATAGCCTTTTGTTTGTATGATTCTTATTATTGGAAGCACTGCTTTGATTGTTTGCATAAACAATGAATCAGTAACACCCCCAGGTAAAGTGCCTAAATAATTGAGGGTAACCTCATTTTGGAGCGCACATCTGAATTTCCTGCTTTCATGACTTTAGAATTAAGGTGTCTGTGCGCAGATAAGTTTTGGAATACTGTTTCTAAAGTGCGTGCAATATTAATTTGAGACAAGCAAAACTAGCCATCCTGGTTGCAGAGGAAGTAGTATCTGGTAGGAATACATGGATATCCAGGAAAAAAGAAATTATTCATGGCATGAAGTTGAAACCAAGACCTTACATTGGCCTGTTTGCACATTTGTATCTATATTAGTCTCTTCCAGATACTAAGTAATTGGCCCAACATTTTAGGAAATTCTGAATTCAAATTTAGAATTACCTAGGGTCTAATTGATAGATCGTAATAATTTTTTCTTTTTCTGTGAGAGGGCATTGCTAGGAAAGTAGCAAATGACCTTGTTTAAGGTCATTTGTCCACATAAGTGCAAGTGAAATGCCATTGGCTGTGATTGTCTTTGATCTCATTTGTTGAGACTGGAAATAGCCCTAGGTTTTTACCATGGAGGTCTGGTGAGGAATGGCATATCCAGCAATCAGTAAGCTTGAAGGGTACTATTTGGGAAATCTAAGATTGGTGTTAGAATAATTATGCTCTGATCTAACAATTTTAGTAAGAAGGGAATAAAAGGAGAAGGGCCATTATGGGTGAGTGATAACCAGGGGTCTATAGAAATTAGAAGAAGAATGTAAATAAGCAGATAAAAAACAAAATAGTAATTAGGCAAGGGTTTTGGTCCACTATCTTGTGCAGAAGCTGTCCACTATCTGAGGTCATCAGGTTGTTCTGAGGATCTTGGGTCATCTGTCTACTTTGAAGATCAGCTGCTTCTAGAGAATCTTCATTTTGAGGTCCCCTATTAGAGCAGGCTTCCAATTTTGTTGGTTCTGGATTGTTTCTTTAGTTATGAAATGTGAGCCCAAGGATTCACTCCAGGGAGCTTTCCTTCTGTATTCGTTGTTAACAATATCTGATAGAATCCCTTCCAGTGATGTTCAAGAGCGACTTTTCTCTGGTGTATCTCCCAACAGATGAAATCTTATAGTTGAATGTCATGAAGAGGCTGTTTAAGATGTTTGAATGCAACATTAACCTGTTAGTGATAGGACTGAGTGTAGTCCGTGAGTCTCTTGCAACATTTTGCAATGTCTACATGCATCAGGGCAGAGTATAGTATTGTAGGTAAAATCCTGATGCACTTGGGCCTTCCAGTAACTAGTTCACAGGGAAATAAACAGTATGTTCTCTAGGAGTGGACCATATTGGCATAAGGGTGGGTGGGAGTACCTTTGACAAGGGAGCTCAAGGACTTCTGAAAGTTTTGTTAATTTCATTTCACGATGTCATTGATTCTTTTCACCTTTCAGAAGTTTGTAGGTGATAAGAGCAGTGTGGTTTCTGAGTAAAGGGTAATACTTTACAGAGCTTTTTTTTTTTTTTTATAATATTTCTTGTGAAGTGTGTGTCTTGGTCACTTGATATGAAAGTTTATATTCCCAAGATTGGAATCACAAAATCGACCAGCTTTTTAGCAACTGTAAAGATTATAGCTTTTTGGCAAAGAGATGTTTAAACTCACTCTGAAATTATATAGACATTCGATAACTAAAATATATTCAAATCTCATGAAAAGTGGAAGCTATATAAAATACATCATGAGGTGTTCAAAGGGCCTTCGAAGCTTTGGTTCCTGGTCATTTCCCACATTCACAGGTTCTCTAGAGTTATGCTGTTGACAAGTCCATGTGACTTAAAATTGACCTCAGCTGTCTTTTTAAAGTTTCCCCAGCCGTGTTGATTTAAGATAGTAACCAATTTAACTGTACCATGATAAGCAGTTTCATGGAGAAATTTAGCTAATATCTATTTGAAACCATATAGTGCCACTACGCAGCTGTCTTGGGAGCACCAGAGATGATCTGAGTGAAGCTAGAACCACTTTTTTTTTTCCATTTTTCTTTTCAAAATGAGGGGCTAAAAATTGATATTTTATAATGGTTTCTTTGAATTCCTTTAAGGATTCATCCTTTAAGAGTTTAGATAGGATCAAAACCATTGTTAAGGCTGCTTGTTTGGCAAAATGATCTGCTGGAGTATTTCTTTTAGCCTCCATGTTATTTCTTTTTCACAGCAGCTACCTCTTTATGAAGTAAGAGGGCATCTAAAAGTGTGTTAAACATCTTGTCCATTTTTGATGGGGGTTCCAGCAGAGATGACCCTTTCTTTCCAAAGCATCCCAAAGTCATGGTTTTTCTAAAAAAACATGCCTGATATGTATTTACTCTGTGGTCTTTGGCTATAGTAGACAAGCTCAAGGAAGTGCAGTGGCTCTGCCCTTTGGGCTGATTTTTCCCTCGGGTAGAGGACTGCATTCTACAGGCAAGCTTAAATTGGTGTTAGCGTGTTCTGCTCCAGTTTCAAGTTTTGAGGTATGATCTGTCAACAAATAACATTAGGTCAGAGTTTTCAATGGGAGTCCTTAAAAACACTGAATGAGGTATAGCAAGTTCCTAACTGAGCTAAGAAAATGTTAAGGTTCCCTTCCCCTGGTGCAGGGAGGAGGGTGGGCAAGTCAAGGTGTCTCAGTGGTGAATAGTAGTGTGATGGGGAGAGTCTAACAGAATCTCATGGGAGGCTAATTAGCTAACTGAAAAGTGTTGTGTGTTCTCAGGCAGTAGTACTGTCTGTGCCGCATGACATGAGGAACCATGAGAAGAGAGGGGCGCTTATAACTAGTTAAGCAGAAGCAGCACGTTTTGAAGGGGTTACCCCACAACAAGGGGACTATACGTTTACAACCAGGTCAAGGTGATGAGTTTTTTTTGACTCTCATAAAGTTTAAGTTGAACCTCTAAGGACACACCCAGATTGCTCATATGCAAGTAGATGAAAGGATTTCATTTGGGGTTGCCTGTGGAGGTAGTGTGTTGACTAATCTTCAGATAACAGAAGGTCTGTTTATGACTTAGACTAGTCACAATCTCAGGAAAATTTGGCACTTGTTTGCCATATTCGGTTGTTAGAAACAAAATTCAGCTGAGTAGATGATTCATGAATCAGGCAGCCTCCAATCTAGCAGGAAGAAAGGAGCTCCAAGGAGCTGTACAAAACTGAAGACTTTTATAGACAGAAGGCAGTGGATGCAGGATGCTATACTAGCAAACAACAGGTTGGTCGTGGCAAGGTCACTTTCCTTTAGGGGACAGCAGGGGTCTATCAGGCAAGTTAACTCACTAGTGCTGACCAGGTGATGCCTGATTGTTTAGGATTCCGTTGCTGAGAAAGCTTAAACTGTGATTAAATTAAGTATCCGTTTGGTAACGTGGGCTTAGCATAAGCAACTTCGTTATGGGCCTGCTGTCCTATTTTTAACAGTTAGAAATCCTCTCGATTGTTTTGTGAGAGGCCTAAGATGTTTGGATAGTCTACAGCCTTATCAGGAAAGAGCGATTTCCCTTCTTATATAGGTAGTAACCTCAATCGTGGATTATGTCTTGGCAAAATTATAATTGATCTTTTGAAACTTTATGTCCCTCTTTCGCTAAGGCTGAGAGCAAGTAAATAGAATCCTTTTTACAAGACTCCCTATCCTCTGAATAAAGCAGGAGATCATGTACAAATTGTATCAGGACTAAATTACAAGAGAAATAGACGTTTTAAGTGTTGATTGAGGGCCTGGAAGAAATAGGAGGCTTCAGTGAACACCTGGGGTGTGACTCTCCCGGTATACTACTGTCCTCCCAAGGTGCAGACAAAAAGGAATGGTTTAGAATGGAAAAAGAGAAGGCTTCAGGTATATTCTGATTGGAGGGTGTTGGATGGGGAGGCTCAAGGCAGGCACATTAGAAATGAATGACCTTGTGTAATTGGTTTGGGAGCATAATTTGTCTTCCTCTGGATTGTTCTTAGTTGGAAGGGGGCAGTCACTGACTAACTCCTGACCATTTGGGGCCAATTGCTGTAGAGATTATGGTTGACTTCTGTGGGTGGTCACAGCAGAAGTTGTGGATCCACGTCCCACAGTCATGTATGGTCTGCCCATCGTGCAGACAGATTCATCTCTCACCATTTTGCTCCTGTAAATCTTCTCATATAATTTTCTCCAACTACATCTAGAAATAATTGGAAAACGAATTGATGCATGAAGGAAGATTTTTGCAAAGTGGAAATGTAATGTTTTGCTAACCAACTACTGGCAGATATCTGAAAACCTGGACTTTTCTTCTTCATTCTATTAGAGTTAATTTTTTTCTCTGCAATTGTTTATGTTGTTACAGAGGATCTTGATGATTTAAGAATGGAGGGAGTAACTACCCTGGTACCTTCTGGGAACAAATTTAACCAAGGTCGAGCTACTCACTCTGCTGAACCTCAGGCCAAAGTCACACTGAACATCTGTTCAAGGTGTGCCAGGTAAAGCAAATAATAGGTATATCTTTGTATAAACATGATGTTGAATTTTTTAAATCTAAGCTTTTGATGCAATGCGTGTACTCTTCTGTGCTGACATTGACAAGGGAGTTAGTTGTACAGTTTATCCCTGTGCCCAATGCCACTCAGACCGACAATGAATCAAAGAGTTTAGATTGTCTTTACTTCACAGCCGGAGACTATTTTAAGACTTTCTGTCTCTGAATTTCATTTGCTGTCTGCCCTTCTGTTCCTTTTCAAAAGAAGATTCAAGGGGCTCTGAAAGTTCAAAGCCACTCTAAAGCACCTGCATAAAGGCCAGTTTGCCCAGGTACAATTTTAGATCTGATATTATTGGCCTCTTAACATGCCCCACATCCTATTCTCGTCCTGGAAAGAATTTAATCAGCTTGATGCCTTTCAGTTTTGGCAGCTGAAAGCAATCCTTGCATACACTGTATGTGGCCAAAGAAGTAGCTTAAGTTACTGCCAAGTCAGCTCCCAGTGCTGGTCTAGCAGAAACTCACCAAATAGCTAGAATTCATTCTTTTGTACGAACAAAATCTCATTTGCAAAGAGGCTTTTAAGCCTGTTTAAACGATAAAACAAGCCTTCTAACCCTTATGTAAATGGCGCAGATTAGCAAGAACAATGCACTGGCTGGCCAGTTTTATCTCCTTTTCTTTATGTCTCTGCTGTTCTATTGTACAGTTTGAGAGGGGATTAGTGGCTTGGAACTGGGTGGGGGGGGAAGTGTAGGAAAATCAAATCAGATTTTTGTAGCTTTTCCTTGCCTTTACCCCTTTGGAATTTTAATTTTAATTGTCATAGGCTTAGAAGAATAAAAAGAAATAGAAATAAAAATAAATAGAAAATCAGGGGATATTGTTTGAGACCATTAAGAGAAATGGCATAGCACAGTGAAAACACCAATGGAAACGTTGCTTCAGACAAGTAATATTTGCGTGGATTGATTTTTCGATGAGGGCTGTGACCAAACCGGCTAACATTTATGTGATGATATTTAGGCATCGTGAGTGTGCAAGGTCATCTCTGGAAGAGTTGTTTGGCAGTTTAAAGGAACTTTGTAGTATATTTGTACATTTACAGTTTGACTGGAGAGGGGTTGGTGCTTGGTCCTTGGTCCTTCTTATTATTGGTAGAAGACTGGGATATGAGGTGTTTTCTTTTTGAAAGGAAATCCTATGCAAACGGTATGTTTTAATGAAGTATTGAGGACTTGAATTGGCAAAGGGCCAAACCCATTCATAGCCCTAAATTATTTACATTTAGTTTCCCAGTGATAAGTTAGATTATAAATTACAGGCCACCTGCATTTAAGGTAAACTCCTACTGAAAGTTTTGAATATTCAACTGAATAATAATCAGTTACATTTATTGTATTCTTTCTATGTTACCAAAGTACACAGCTAGTGAGTGGCAAACATAGTTTCAAACCCAAGCAATATAGCTTGACAGTCTGCCTGCTTAGTCGTTTTATTTTTGTGCTAAACACCAAGCTATTGTGTGAAGTTGAAGAAGGAAGCCTAAAATAGAAATGTAGAAATGATGAGCTACAAAGAGATTTAGGTGTCTGAAATGCTTTGAGTTCATGATTGCCCTGATGGAGAATAAAGCAATACTGTACTTTCAAAAGCAAGATTGATTCAGGGAAATCAATGGGAGAAGTATGGTGGAAGACACTAGGCTGTTGAGTTTAGAGCAGCTGCTGTAGCCAGAGTTTAGAGTGGAAGAAAAACTAAGATCAGTTGTCAAAAACTATGAGGAACCTGAAAATTTACTCTATTTGCAACCTAATACTGTTTTATGATGCTGGCAAAAGACATGAAACTTCTGGGTCAGAGACCAAGGACTTACTACTCATGACAGTAACAACTGTCAGAGTATTAGCACTTTCATTGGTTCCCTGAGCCACAAATCTCATGGGATGACACACAGAGGACAGCAGGTTACAGTATATGAGAGGAACACTGAGTTTAGGAAACCTGAATATTTTATATGAAGTTAGCACTGCTCTAGAGAGAGACCCCATAGCTGTCTTCCAAGGCTGTTTGCTATACAAACATCCCCAAACAGATGGTTGGAAAGAAAGGCTGTCAGTGTCTCTGCTCATAAGATATGCAGACACGTGAGAGATTCATGGAGAACTGTCTCCCAGTACTATTTAGAGTGGACTGCCTCTGTGATGCACTGATGTAGTTATCAGAGTTTTCTGCAGTTAGTTGTCAAACATCAATTTGTGTTGCTGGCTCACCTCTTCTAGTTACAAGTAAGGCTTTTAGGACTGTGAGAATTAGACTTTTTAAGCCAGGGCTGAGCTGTTATCTGAGGCAGAAGTCAGAAACTGGAGGACTGTGGGTAGTGTCCAGTTTTGTATCCACATAATATTTTAAAAATACCACTGGAGGGAACCTTCAAGATGGCGGAGGACTAAGACGTGGAGATCACCTTCCTCCCCACAAATACATCAGAAATACATCTACATGTGGAACAACTCCTACAGAACACCTACTGAACGCAGGCAGAAGACCTCAGACTTCCCAAAAGGCAAGAAACTCCCCACATACCTGGGTAGGGCAAAAGACAAAAGAAAAAACAGAGACAAAAGAATAGGGACGGGACCTGCACCAGTGGGAGGGAGCTGTGAAGGAGAAAAGGTTTCCACACACTAGAAGCCCCTTCGCGGGTGGAGACTGCGGGTGTCGGAGGGGGAAAGCTTCAGAGCCCTGGAGGAGAGCACAGCAACAAGGGTGCGGAGGGCAAAGCGGAGAGATTCCCGCACAGAGGATCGGTGCCGACCGGCACTCACCAGCCTGAGAGGCTTGTCTGCTCACCCGCCGGGGCGGGCGGGGCTGGGAGCTGAGGCTCGGGCTTTGGTCGGAGCGCCGGGAGACGACTGGGGTTGGCGGCGAGAACACAGCCTGCAGGGGCTTAGTGCGCCACGGCTGGCCGGGAGGGAGTCCGGGAAAAAGGTCTGGAGCTGCCGAAAGGCAAGAGACTTTTCCTTCCCTCTTTGTTTCCTGGTGCGTGAGGAGAGGGGATTAAGAACGCTGCTTAAAGGAGCTCCAGAGACGGGCGTGAGTCGCGACTAAAAGCGCGGACCCCAGAGCCGGGCATGAGACGCTAAGGCTGCTGCTGCCGCCACCAAGAAGCCTGTGTGCGAGCACAGGTCACTCTCCACACCCCCTTTCCGGGGAGCCTGTGCAGCCCGCCACTGCCAGGGTCCCGTGAGCCAGGGAAAACTTCCCCGGGAGAACACACGGCGCGCCTCAGGCTGCTGCAACGTCACGCCGGCCTCTGCCGCCGCAGGCCCGCCCCGCACTCCGTGCCCCTCCTTCCCCCCTAATCAGCTGCTCCTTTAACCCCATCTTGTCTGGGCCAAGAACAAACACCAGAAGGTGACCTACACTCAGAGGCGGGGCCAAATCCAACGCTGAACCCCGGGAGCTGTGCGAATAAAGAGAAAGGGAAATCTCTCCCAGCAGCCTCAGGAGCAGCAGATTAAACATCCACGGTCAACTTGATGTACCTGCATCTGTGGAATACCTGAATAGACAACGAATCATACCAAAATTCAGGTGGTGGACTTTGGGAGCAACTGTGGACTTCGGGTTTGCTTTCTGCATCGAATTTGTTTCTGGTTTTATGTTTATCTTAGTTTAGTATTTAGAGCTAATTATCATTGGCAGATTTGTTTATTGATTTGGTTGCTGTCTTCCTTTATATATATATATATATTTTTTTCTTTTTTCCTTTTTCTCTTTTTGTGAGTGTGTATGTGTATGCTTCTTTGTGTGATTTTGTCTGTATAGGTTTGATTTTACCATTTCTGCTAGGGTTCTGTCTGTCCGTTTTTTTGTTTTTTTTTTTTTTTAGTATAGTTCTTAGGGCTTGTATTCATTGGGTGATTTGTTTATTGGTTTGGTGGCTCTCTTCTTTTTTTTATTACTTTTTTATTTTAATTATTTTTATTTTAATAAATTTTATTTTATTTTTTTATTTCTTTTTTATTCCTCCCTTTTCTTGTGAGCCATGTGGCTGACATGGTCTTTGTGCTTTGGCCGGGTATCAGGCCTGAGCCTCTGAGGTGGGAGAGCCGAGTTCAGGACATTGCTCCACCAGAGACCTCCCGAGCAATGTAACATCAATCGGTGAGAGCTCTCCCAGAGATCTCCATCTCAACACTAAGACCCAGCTCCACTCAACCATCAGCTAGCTACAGTGCTGGATACCCTATGCCAAACAACTAGCAAGACAGGAACACAACCACACCCATTAGCAGAAAGGCTGCCTAAAATCATATTAAGTTCACAGACACCCCAAAACACACTACCAGACACGATCCTACCCACCAGAAAGACAATATCCAAACTCCTCCACCAGAACAGAGGTACCGGTCCCTTCCACCAGGAAGCCTACACAACCCACTGAAACAACCTTACCCAATGGGGGCAGACACCAAAAACAACGGGGACTATGAACCTGCAGCCTGCAAAAAGGAGACCCCAAACACAGTTAAGCAAAATGAGAAGATACACAGCAGATGAAGGAGCAAGGTAAAAACCCACCAGACCAAACAAATGAAGAGGAAATAGGCAGTCTACCTGAAAAAGAATTCAAAGTAATGATAGTAAAGATGATCCAAAATCTTGGAAATAGAATGGAGAAAATACAAGAAATGTTTAACAAGGACCTAGAAGAACTAAAGAGGAAACAAACAATGATGAACAACACAATAAATGAAATTAAAAATTCTCAAGAAGGAATCAATAGCAGAATAACTGAGGCAGAAGAACGGATAAGTGACCTGGAAGATAAAATAGTGGAAATAACTACCACAGAGCAGAATAAAGAAAAAAGAACGAAAAGAATTGAGGACAGTCTCAGAGACCTCTGGGACAACATTAAATGCACCAACATTTGAATTATAGGGGTCCCAGAAGAAGAAGAGAAAAAGAAAGGGACTGAGAAAATATTTGAAGAGATTATAGTTGAAAACTTCCCTAATATGGGAAAGGAAATAGTCAATCAAGTCCAGGAAGCACAGAGTCCCATACAGGATAAATCCAAGGAGAAACGTGCCAAGACACATATTAATCAAACTATAAAATTTAAATAGAAAGAAAAAATATTAAAACCAGCAAGGGAAAAGCAACAAATAACATACAAGGGAATCCCCATAAGGTTAAACGCTGATCTTTCAGCAGAAGCTCTGCAAACAAGAAGGGAGTGGCAGGACATATTTAAGGTCATGCAAGGGAAAAACCTACAACCAAGATTACTCTACCCAGCAAGGGTCTCATTCAGACTCGACAGAGAAATTAAAACCTTAACAGGCAAGCAAAAGCTGAGAGAATTCAGCATCACCAAACCAGCTTTATAACAAATGCTAAAAGAACTTCTCTAGACAGGAAACACAAGAGAATGAAAAGACGTAAAATAACAAACCCAAAACAATTAAGAAAATGGTAATAGGAACATACATATCAATAATTACCTTAAATGTAAATAGATTAAATGCTCCAACCAAAAGACACGGACTGGTTGAATGGATACAAAAGCAAGGCCTGAATATATACTGTCTACAAGAGACCCACTTCAGACCTAGGGACACATACAGACTGAAAGTGAGGGGATTGGAAAAAGATATTCCATGCAAATGGAAATCAAAAGAAAGCTGGCGTAGCAATTCTCATATCAGACAAAATAGACTTTAAAATAAAGGCTATTACAAGAGACAAAGAAGGACACTACATAATGATCAAGGAATCAGTCCAAGAAGAAGATGTAACAATTGTAAATATTTATGCACCCAACATAGGAGCACCTCAATTCATAAGGCAAATACTAACAGCCATAAAAGGGGAAATCGATAGTAACACATTCATAGTAGGGGACTTTAACACCCCACTTTCACCAATGGACAGATCATCCAAAATAAAAATAAGGAAATGGAAGCTTTAAATGATACATTAAAGAAGATGGACTTAATTGATATTTATAGGACACTCCATCCAAAAACAACAGAATACATTTTCTTCTCAAGTACTCATGGAACATTCTCCAGGATAGATCATATCTTGGGTCACAAATCAAGCCTTGGTAAACTTAAGAAAACTGAAATCGTATCAAGTATCTTTTCTGACCACAACGCTATGAGACTAGATATCAATTACAGGAAAACAACTGTAAAAAATACAAACACACGGAGGTTAAGCAATACAGTACTAAATAACCAAGAAACAATAGAACTACCATATGCTCCAGCAATCCCACTACTGGGCATATACCCTGAAAAAACCATAATTCAAAGTTATGTACCACAATGTTCATTGCAGCTCTATTTACAATAGCCAGGACATGGAAGCAACCTAAGTGTCCATCGACAGATGAATGGATAAAGAAGATGTGGCACATATACACAATGGAATATTACTCAGCCATAAAAAGAAACGAAATTGAGTTATTTATAGTGAGGTGGATGGACCTAGAGACTGTCATACAGATTGAAGAAGTCAGCAAAACAAATACCGTTTGTTAACTCATATATATGGAATCTAAAAAAAAACAAAAAAAATGGTTCTGAAAAACCTAGGGGCAGGAGAGGAGTAAAGATGCAGACAAAGAGAATGGACTTAAGGACACGGGGAGGGGGAAGGGTAAACTGGGATGAAGTGAGAGAATGGTATGGACATATATACTCTACCAAATGTAAAATAGATAGCTAGTGGGAAGCAGTCACATAGCACAGGGAGATCAGCTCGGTGCTTTGTGACCACCTAGAGGGGTGGGATAGGGAGGGTGGGAGGGAGACGCAAGAGGGAGGGGATATGGGGATAAAAGTATACGTATAGCTGATTCACTTTGTTATACAGCAGAAACTAACACAACATTGTACAGCAATTATTCTTCAATAAAGTTGTTTAAAAATAAATAAATAAAAATACCACTGGATTAATTACTCATTTACATGAAAGTTGGGGTTTCTGTCTTCTCTTCAGAATGCACACACGTGACAACACTGGGCCCACATTCTCTAATGGTTTTCCAGCTGCAGCTTCCCTCTCGAGTCCCTTAACCCCAGTTGTGCTTTAGTTCACCTCTGGTTATCTTTCCCGCTTCCCTCATTTACTCCACCTATCTGAAGTCTGTAGGTCTTTCTTTGTAACCTCTGATTTGTAGAAACCCTAGAACTCCAAAGATAAGCAGGGAATCAGTACTGGAGGGTGCAGGTTGAGGTACATGGCCAGGCCACTGGGAGAGGAATCTGGAGCGTAGAAGGGGCAGATCGTAGTCTCTCAGGGTTTCAGGTTAAGGGGTAGGGTATCAGGTTATGGGGTAGTCAGGCAGTAGTCTTACAGTGACCAGGTAATCCTTCAGAAGTCAGATGGAGTGAGCTGGTCAGAAGCCTAGCACTGCGGACTAGACCAACATGGAGAAAATGATTGCTTCATTTAGAGAACTGTGCCCATTCCCACTGCTCTCTTTGTGGGCACTGGTACCCAGCCTGGAAGATAATGAGAGATTATATGGGATTCATAGAGGGAGCCCAGACATTGGATTTGGGGCCTTGGACCAAGATTTAAGTCCAGATCTCCCTAGATTGGAGACAGTATGGTGCTAATGGATAAACCGGATAATTAATGTTAAGTTGTGTCAGATACTTACCAACACCTTTCAAGAATTTACAACAAAGGTAGAATAGAAAGACCACCTACTTTCAAGTCTGACAAAGGGATCTAACATTCATACTCTAAATTACCTAGTATGTCATCTTGGGGATAATTATGCAAAGATTAAGAAAATCTGACCCCTTGTCTGTGAAATAGAGTTCGCCTCTTCCTGGAGATAACCTCTAAGGATGACTGAGAGTACTGAGCAGGATAATGTATGCAAAGGCAGCCAGCGAAGTGTTCCGGTGCATGGCTCTCAAGGAACTGGGGGTTTCTCATCTCTTTCTCCCCGCTCATTGGGATAATTACCATGTAAATACTTAAGCAGTTTAAAATACTTCAGGTTTTTTTCCCATCTTTTAGAAAGGCCCACATTAAAGTACTCAGGTATTGAAAGAAAAAGCCTCATTTTCCTGACATTCAGGAATTTTCTCCTGTGTTAGGCTTGTGACTGACCCGGGGAGAAAACTATTGTCCGTTGTCGAGGACAGTAAGACAGTGTAGGGTGGCAGTGTTTTTGTTGGTTTGTTTCTTAGAGTTTCGTGGTCAAGGAATCATTTTTCCCATAGAACTGGAGGGGTAAAATATAAGTAAGTTTAATAGATGTGTTGTGATCTTGAAATACTACCGTAGCCCCAAGATACCCAGGAGTCACTGAGACTCAAGTGATGTTCAGAGTTTCTGCAAAGAACCCATCAACGATCAAGTTAGTGAAAAGAGGTGCAGTCTACTCTTTAAATTGTCATTTTCCTCAATCTCTTTTTTTCAAATACTGCACCGCTCGTGAGCTACTTACAGGGTCACAGTATCCAGAAGTGAGTTTGCATATATTTCCAGAACATTATTGCTCTTATCCAGCTGAGGGCGTACAGCCAAAGGCCACAGAGCCCTTCTCATTCAGAACCTGACTGGAATACAATGATCTGTAATGAGACTAATACATTCTGCTGGGAACGATTGAGGGATGTAAGATATACATGACCATTGGAAGGACTTCCGCTTTCCAAGAGATCAGAAAAAGAGGAATTCAGCCCACATTAAATTGCTGTGTAAAGTTTTATGTGCAACAAAGTGACTAAAATATCAAGAATGTCAAAAAGTTTATTGATTAGCATGGTTACAAGAAATAAAAAGATTACAATTTTTTTTTCGTAAATATTTCACACATGGTTAGAAAAGTGCAGATGGAAGAAAGCTTGTTTTCAAGCTGGAAAATTATTCCAGGGTAATATTACTCCCATACCTCTTAGCGACCTTAATCAGATGTGGACATTGCTGCAATCTGTGTGATTTAAACAAAGAGATGACATCATTTGGCAAGTGGAGATACGCATAGTTAATAGATGTCTGACCACCAAGATGTATGAAGATTCTAACCCAGAATATCTCAATTCTCCCTTCAGATCATAAGGGAAAGAAGCCATTACAAAACAACAATTTTAAGTAAACAAAGAATTTTCTCTGTAGGATATAGTAGTGTCCTTCTAATTGTTGATTTTTTACATTACAAGGTAGATTTTTAATATATTCAGCAAGTGTCTTGGCTTGACTTTTAGAAGCTTCTATTCCTATGGCTAAAAATCCTTGAATAGCATGGACAAGATAAGTTTAATTTGTTGCCTAGGGGTCACACTAAGTCATGTCAACTGAAAAGTAAAATGTCAGTAGGTCACTAATGCAAATTATCAGTAATTATCAGAAGAACTTTTGTGGTTTTAAAAACTAGTGGTTTGCAAAATTGTGAGTTTCAAATTGAATTTCTCTATTAAATATCCTGAATTTTCTTTTTAAGATAACAGTTAAGATACCAATAACAAGCAGACAAATGCTGATACCAAGGCACCGAATTACTATTTCAGTGAAGTTTATAAGCCATTTTTCTGGAAAGACCACCCATTAATTCTGTCTACACACTGCCATTCTGAGGAGTTAAATCTTGTTTTTGTGGACTCCTGCCAGGGCATTCCGGGTGGTAAGATGCTATTTGTTTTTGATTGTGCAAGTGTTTGCATTCATTCATGCCTAATATCAATAGTGCACAAAAAAGGAACGGAAAGCCATTTTAAAAGAAATTGGATTATAGAGAACATACAGTGATACTGGCTCAGAAACTACAGCAGGAGACTGTTAGGAGAAACTTGTTTCCAGACAGCCTGCTGATTTTTCACCGATTTGCTTCATGTCATTGTACCAAAAATTGTTCATCATTTCTCCTAAACACCATCTGCTTCTGCTTTATCAAATAAACATAAAACTAAACTCAGTAGAATTGGTGATAGGATGCTGAAGAAAAGAAGAATGTCAGAGCTTGTAAATGTGAACGAATTTCAAACTATACGTTTAGGATTACTAGGTGACTTGAGAAAACCTACGTAATTAATCATACATTATATTTTGTTTCACTTCCCTATGCATTTTTTCTTTTTTTTTTTTCAACTATTTTTATAAGGTTTATTTTCAGCAAGTTCCCATTGGGAAAAAGGGTGAGCAAAACTGACATAAACGAAAACGGATAAGGACAAAAAGTACTGCTATCATTTGTTTAAGGTTAAAAGTTTTCCATAAAATTGACTTCTACACCTAGAGGATTAAAGGTCCCATTTGAGTGATGAATACAGTGCACCACCTACTGCCATGTTTTAAGTGACAAAAATGTTTAATTTGAACCGAAATGAATTTATGGAAGACTCACTCTGTGTCAAGTGCTGTGATAAACTCTGGAAATAAAAATTAGTACCGCTGACCACTAGGAACTTATATTCTAGCTGGAAACAGACTTGGAAAAAATAAGTGCAACCCAAAATGTCAGATGGTGATAGAAAAAATAAATGATGGTAAAATGGCTCAGCTATGCAGCTGTGATTGATTGTTATTTTATAGGGGCTTTTGCTTTGGGAAAATCAATACCCTTGGAGAGATTGATATATGGTTTTCATTGTTCATTCTGTGTGAGAGAAGAAATGAGACCAACACACACCAGCCAGAAACTGGGGACCACTTCATCTCAGTTCTAAACACATTAACGTCACAGTTTTTCTTTTATTTATAAATTGATGCAAGATCCTCCCCATCTTCACTTCTTGTAGTGGTTGCTTTGTGATTCGTAGGGGAGGGAGGGCCTTGGATGCAAGCACTTGGGTGCATATGCACACAAACACACACATAATCTAAAAAGCCATTTTCTTGTTATGTGACAAAGAGCTGCAGCTTTAAAGCAATAGAGACTAGGGTTAGAATCTCAGCTTGCCCACTGAACAACTTTGGGAAATCACTTAACATCTCTAAACCTCAATTTCTCATTTATAACATGGGGGTAGTAATTTCTGCCCGTGGGATCATAGCGAACTGGAGTGGTTAGCTCAGTTTGAAGCATAGAGTCTACTCTGGGAAAAAAGTATTTCAAGATAAAAATAATTATATACATTTCAAAAAAAGTTAAATATGCATTTGAAATTCAGGGAAGTCACATTATGTGCTGAGAAAAACAAAAGGAGCATCAAGTTCAAGGTCTATAAAAATGTTCAACGGTTTAGGGAGTAGAATATTACGGGTAATATTGGTTGATTTTGCACTAAATACATAGAAGTGTTTTGATTATAGAGACTTTTTCTCATCATTTTCCTCATAATTCCTCTCTCTGTGCCTGTACCAGTCTACATATTTATTTTATCTATCTATTCATCCATCCTATAAACCCTTTCCAAGACCATGATGTAAGAGACACTTGAAGGAAATGGATAGCAGGAGAGGCAGGGAAAGATGATCTTCTAGTCATCTTTGCTAAGCAGCAGCAGCCTTGAATGACAGCCAAAAACTGTGAACCCCACAGTCTGTATTAGTACACTGGTTTTCAAGTTCATACCAGAACACCTGAGGTTATTTTTTCGGCATCTCCATTTAGTTTGTCAAGCCTGCTGTGGTCTTCAATCAGGGTAACCTCTTTTTCCTTTATAGACTTTTTGGGCCTTTCATATCATCTGTGCTTTATAGAAGAGTCCTTTTGGGGAAAGCCACCCAGAGAATACGCATCTTAGCATTAGGGAATGGGAACAGCATATTGCCTGGAGAAAGTCAATGTTGTCAGTTTGCAGGTGGGAGAAGATTCCTAACTTTCCAATGGGACGTTAAGTAGTACCCATGGACTGGCTTCCCCACATCCTAACAGGTACAGTAGGGCAGCACACACAGTAAGAAGTAACTGTGTTAGAAAATCTAGGAACAAATAAAGTATCAATATTTGTTCTTGTCGATTCACCCTGCCTCCTTTACCCAGTGTGTCCCTGAAAAGGGTGCCTGAACCAGCTGAAGGAGGTGGACCAGCACACTTCATTCCTGTTCTTTTATCAGCAGATGGACATTGGGTTGTTTCCACTTCTGGACTATTATGAACAGTGTTGCTATGAATATTTCAGTACAAGTTTTAATGTGAACATACTTTTTCATTTCTCTTGAGTATATATCTAGGAGTGGAATTATTGTGGCATATGGTAATTCTGTATTTACTTTAAAGGAACTGCCAAACTGATTTCTGAAGTGGTTGCACTGTTTCACAATCCCACCAGTAATGTATGAGAGTTCCAATTTTTCAGCATCCTCACCAACCTTTGTTACTGTTTCTTTTCATTTTGTTTTGTTTTGTTTTTTTAAATATTAGTGATCCTACTGGGAGTAAAGTATTATTCCATTGTGATTTTGACTTTCATTTCCCTAATGATGTGATGTGGAGAGGCTTTTCATGTGCTTATTGGCCATGTGTATATCTTCTTTGGAGAAATGTTTATTTCAATTCCTTGTTCATTTTTAATCGGATTATTTGTCTTTTTATCATTTAGTTGTAGGAGTTATTTATATATTCTGGATACTAGACCCTTATCAGATACATAGTTTGCAAATAATTTCTCCCATTCTGAGGGATGTATTTTCACTTTTTTAATGGTATACTTTGAAGCACAAATGTTTTCAATTTTGATCAAGTCCAACTTATCTATTTTTTCTATTGTCATGTATGCATTTAGTGTCATATCTAAGAAACAATTGCCTAATTTAAGGTTATGAAGATTTATACCTGTTTTCTTCTAAGAGATTTATTTATTTATATAATGTATGGATACTTTATGCATTCATAAAGTACCTTTTTAAAAGAATTTAATTAATTTATTTATTCATTTTGGCCACGCTGGGTCTTAGTTGCTGCACGTGGGATCTTCTTTGCACCATGCGGGATCTTTTTTAGTTGCAGCGCGTGAACTTTTAGTTGCAGCATGCTTGCAGGATCTAGTTCCCTGACCAGGGATCGAACCCAGGCCCCCTGCATTTTGGGAGCATGGAGTCTTACCCACTGGATCACCAGGGAAGTCCCTCTTCTAAGAGATTTATAATTTTAGCTCTTATAGTTAGATTTATCATGCATTTTGAGTTAATTTTTATATATGGTATGAGGTAGAAATCTAATTTCATTCTTTTGCATGTGGATGTCGTTATCCCAGCACCATTTGTTGAAAAGACTGTTTCTTCCACATTGAATTATTGTGACACCCTTTTCAAAGCCAAGTTAACTGTAAAAACTTCCTTGCTTTCGGATGTAATATCTTCAGGTTTATCTTATGGCTTCTAGCATCAGACTTGGAATCAGCCATTTCTCCAAGGATCCTTGTTTCCTTTCAGCAGAAAATTTGTAGTAGAGAATAGATTCTGCTCACTAGGGTGCATTATGGGAGTGGCATTGCTTTTTGGCCATTTTACTGAAAAAGATTAGGACAGAAATGTACTTTATTAAATAAAAATGTCTATAAGACAGGAATTCACATTGATATTTCCAATCCAATTATAGCAGTATAGTGTTCCTACTTAAATTCTTGATTCTAAAATTGAAACTTCTTTTATTGAAAATCTTTACTTACAACAAACTATACAATTATTTATTTGCTGTACTACCAACTCAAGAAAATAGATCACAGATAAAATATAGGGTGCGCCAAAATTCTTAGTGCAGTCCTAAATTGTTACAGCTTAAAACTGCACTAAGACCTTTGGAATAACCTGTACAGAGTTATGCAAACAATAAAACTACTGAATTAGTTTTGGAAATTCTATGTGGTTTCTTTTTCTTTTAGATTATATTGATTACACCAAAGATTTGCAGTAAAGTTACTCGTTTTAGAGACTACAGTGTCACTAATTATGCCTTATTCTGTGTTGCAAGATAATAATCAATAGTCAGTGAATAGTTGGTTCCATTGTTTCAGTTCTAATACCCTAGAAGACTTCTGCTTTTAGCTACTAATCTTTTCTTGATGGAGATTGTCAACCACTAAGAGGAGGAAGGGTCCAGCTTTAAATAGAGAATTGGAAAAATACTCTAAAATTATGTAACATGGTTTTATTTGGCCACCATCAGATCCATCCACAATGTTTTAATACACAACTATACATTCAAGATTCATATATATTATTTTTGCCTGAATAAAACAATTCTGTTTCATATTATTAAACTTCTAGGAATTTAGAAATAATAATTTAATGTTGAGCAATTTAGAATTACTATACCTTCGTTCATTCAGTACTTTTTAACTTTACTAAATCCTGATGTATTATACAAAATTTATAATTTTACTTCTTTTTCTGATCCACAAATACATCTTTTATTATAATCAAACATATCAATTTATATATACATATAATATAAAAATCCAAATGATTCTTCCAATTTTTTTTCTCAGTGCACATCAAAGGTTCCTATTTTTCCACAGGAATATGAGGAAATACCATGATTTCTATATGATGTCTGTAGTTTTATATGAGTAGCAAACAACAATACAGATAAATGTGTTGATGCACTTCAAGTTTTGCCTAAAATTCTTTTGATTCATGGGTTAGAAATCACAATTTACTTTGTAAAGTAAATAAAATTTCAAGCATCTTAATGCTAATTAAGAATATTAGTTATATAATTTTTTTTTTTTTTTTTTTTTTTTTTTGCGGTACGCGGGCCTCTCACTGCTGTGGCCTCTCCCATTGCGGAGCACAGGCTCCGGACGTGTAGGCTCAGCGGCCATGGCTCACGGGCCTAGCCGCTCCGCGGCATGTGGGATCTTCCTGGACTGGGGCACAAACCCATGTCCCCTGCATCGGCAGGTGGACTCTCAACCACTGCGCCACCAGGGAAGCCCTGTAATATAAATGTTATGTAGCCAGAGTATATAAACTAGAATCCAACTGATATTTAAAAGATAATTGGAAAATGTGTCAGCTATGATGCCTGTGGAGTATACCTCAAAAGTTTTCATGGAAAATTTTCTAAATAATCAACTTCCAGGTTATCTGGATTTTCTAGAAGCATTTAGATGCAAATGGTGTTTGCATTTATTACACATTTCAATTACAATATGTTTCATTGAAATCTCATATTTTATATTTACATAAAGCTTTAGCTTTATATTCAATTTCAGTGTAGAAATTTAAACTCTTATATGAAATCAAATGACATTCTCCAAATTCCCAGTATTATATTCAGCAATGACCATACCAATTACAACAAAGTAAAACACATAGAGCCATCCCTCAGTATCCCAGAAGATTTGCACCAGGACCTCAGCAAGATACCAACATTTGCAGGTGCTTAAGTCCCGTATGTAAAATGGTGTAGTACAGCCGGCCCTCCATATCTGCAGATTCTGCGTCCATGGATTCAGCCTTTGAAATTAAAGTAAACCCATACATCACCCAGTTTCATTACAAGATAATTTTTTTCCTGTTGCCAATTAAAAGGCATTTTAATATAATTTTCTTGATTTTGACAATATGGAGGAGGGAGGGAACTCTACAGCAACAACAGCAACAAAATTTACAACTCAGTTTTTATCTGATAAGAGGGAGAACGTTTTTTATCCTACCTCCGTTTTATAGAATCTCTGCTTTGGCAGATTAGACCCCTACGCTTGAGACCCAAGCCACTTTTTAATTCCTTTGCCTGTGACTTTTTCCTTGTTAACCTGAAATTAAATTGGTCTCTTGGAGTTTAAAACTGCTAAGGGAAAAATAGAATTATTGCTTGAAAAATTTAACTCAGATAGGATCATCTTCCTCAGATGCCCCAGGCACCGCTGCTCAGGCACTGCAGATCGCGCCTGAGAAACCGCAGAACTACACCTGTATTAGATCCTAAAGAGGGCCTCTCACAATCCACATGCATTTCTAGAAATCTGCAAAGACTGGGACCCATTGGTAAGGGCTTCTGGACAACTGTGAGAGCAACTTAGAGAGATCCATGTTGGGCACACTCCACAATGGAGCTCCTTCTCTGGAAACAGCACCCAAGATAAGTGCACAAAAACTAAATACTCTCCTGGACCTACTTCTTCCTACTCTCAACATCCCAATGCCTGAAGTGTGTAGAATATGACCAGTGATATCAAGAGCTGATAAGGAGGAGAAGATGGAAAGTGTTGAAGTGACAAAAAATGTCATGAAGAACTGTGTCTATGATGGCCATTCTGACTGGTGTGAGGTGGTACCTCACTGTAGTTTTGATTTGCGTATATGGAGAGCTGATTCACTTTGTTATACAGCAGAAACTAACACACCATTGTAAAGCAATTCTCCTCCAATAAAGATGTTTAAAAAAAAAAGAACTGTGTCTAAAAAATATAAATTTAAGACCGTTAGCCTTTTGGCAAGAACAGTTCCTCAAAATGTTGACACATTGGGATCAACTCCATAGTCAATTAAATAAGTCAAATGATTTCACCCGGTTTTCCCCAGCTCTTGATGCATTTACAGATGTCACTGTGGCTGTTCAGTTGTTTATTCATGGAGTCAATGCCAGGTTTAAAGGAGATATGGGGATGTATGTATACATATAGCTGACTCACTTTGTTATACAGCAGAAACTAACACACCACTGTAAAGCAATTACACCCCAATAAAGATGTTTAAAAAAATAAAAATAAAGTGACTGCAGAATTAGCCTCTGTGAATAGTCTGCTTGGACCAACTGCAGGTACTTTAAGGAAAATATTTGAATCTATCACATGTTATTGAACCAGCAGCATCAGCGATGAATTTCACTTGCTTTTTTGGACTTAACCATCATCAATTATGTGAATTTTTGTCAGAAATAAAAGCTGAGTATTCTGACTTTCCCTGCTACGTAGCAGTTTGATGACTTATCAGTGGTAAAGTTTTCTTGCAATTTTTTGAGCTAAGGGCTGAGATTGAAATTTTTCTGAATGAGAAGAATCATCCTCAACCGTTATTATTGAACACTGAGTGGCTTTGGAAATTAGCTTCTGCTTCCGACTTGATAATGTTACCTAATGAATTCAACCTAAAATTAAAAGGCAAAACAGCACTTATACGAAAATCTTATATTGTGTGAAGTCATTTTGATGACAACTAATGTAGTTTGAATCACATCATGCCAAGCTATTTTATATGCTTGTGAGTTAATATTAGCATTTGACAGTACCTAGTCGTGTGAAAATACATTTCAAAGATGAACTATGTAAGGTCTCATTACAGAATCAGCATTAACAGATGAAAATTTGCTATCAGTTTTGATGAAAGGGAACCTCAATTTTGAGAAATATCGTCTCCCCCCCAAAAATTTATTGTCATTACTAGACCTGTATTGTAGATTGTAATCAATTATTATATTTTGAATTTAATCACTAAAAACTTGTGGAAAAAGTGAATTCACATCATTTTATTCACAAACACAGGTACTCACCCTGTCCATGTCCAAAAAAAAAAAAAAAATCAACATCTGTCTTCAAACACGCTTTTAAAATTCAAACTCATCAGATTTCCTGGTTATTACCATACATATTTTGGATGTGTGAGGTCACCTTTCCAAACAGATAATCCTTGAAACCCTGAGATCCCTGAAGTTGTTTTTAATAAAACAGCCTTATGATTAATCTGTGATGTAGGCATTAGTCCCTCTAAGATATGAGGGGGTGGTCTTCCACTCTGTGGCCTTTTAATTTTCCTGAGAAGGATTGTACTCAAAGTTTTCTATTGCTTCTCTTTTGAAGTCCTTAATGAGTTTCTGTGACTTCTACTGGGTATTGGTGAGGGAGGCAAGTAAAGAGTTTTGTTTTTCTTTTGAAAGGTTTCTCTTCCTACAGATAGCATGGCTTCATCTGTCTGAGATGGAAGGTGGATATTTCAGGACATCTTGGTCCTGAATTAAACCAATGGAATCTAGTAGATTAGGGATGCATAAAGAAAGAGGAGGGCTGGGATGCTCTCCTGACACGAGAATTGAGAAATGCACTTAGAAACCTGATGTAGTTTAGGGACCAAAAAAAAAGTAGATCCATGGTTTTTTGTTTGCTTGTTTGGTTTTTGTTTTTGTTTTTTTTTTTTGGTTGTTTGCTTGTTTTTCCCTGGTAAGAGAAATAGCACAGGTAATAGACAGCCACAGATGCCCACAGGTTCAGTTTATGATGCCTACCTGAAAGAAGGAAGTCTTTTGGATATGAAAACTGCTCAGGTATGAATCATAGGCAACCCTTCCCTGGAAGTGGAGGAAAATAAGGAAGAAAACATAAAAATAAGAACTTGTCCGTGTCCTGTAGGCTGCGTCTGCTATCCTCAGGGTCTGCATTGCTTGAATCCTACCTGGGGTATGCCACCTTTGTTGTAGAAAAGAGAGCATGGACTCAGTATCTTGAAATACGGTTTATGTCATTTCATCAAGATCTGCCCACAGGAAGAATTGAAGTGAGGTATTCACCCAGCTTCTGGTGTGAAGATCTTGAGAAACAACAAAACTTATGTCTAGTCTTAGACCAAGGTGATAACAGTAGAGATGGCGAGAAATGGTCAGATTTAGAAATCTTCGAAGGTAGAGCTGACAGGATTTGCTGATAGACTTCAGTGTCATATATGAGACAAAGAGGATCACAGATGATTTCAAGGTATTGGCCAGAGTAACTAGAATATGGGATAGCATTTGGTGATAGAGAAGATAGGGAGAAACTTGTTGAGGAATCAGGGGTGTTTGCATATTAAATTCGGGTTGCCCGTTAGATGTATGTGGTCAAAATCTCTCCCTCAGCAACAGAACTGACAGTTCATAGAGTGAGAGGTTGTATTCTCTTTTAGCAACAGTGTGAAAGAAGGGAAAGACTTCGTCATGTCTTTCCAGAACAGGCTTTGTGACTGGCTGTCACCGGCATTGGGGTTAATAGGCTACATGTATCAGAAGTCACCTCACACCTCGTAACTCTTCACCTCTCCCGGCATGCTTGGCTCACGATCTACCATAATCTGCTTGACTTGAATTTCTTTTATAAATTGGTTATCATTCCTTCACTCTCATTAAAATATTAACTCTATGAGAACTGACACCAAGTCTGTCTTGGATCGCTGATACATCCTCAGTACCTTAAATAACCCCTGACCCACATGAAGTAGTCACTGAATACTTGGATGAATGAAAGATTGGAGGAGTAGCAACTGGAGTTTCTTTCTTCCTCTCTTTCTGTCTCCCTTTCTCTCCATTTGCGTCTCCATCTCTGTCTCCAAACTCAACTTTCTTTCTGTCTATCTACATCTCTATTTTTACCTCCAGATTCTCCTTTCTGTTGGGCTGCTCCATGTAGTAGGAAAGATGGCCCTGGCACCTGGGTGCTCCAGCATTATAAGTATCCTTAGAACTTGGGCCCTTTTCTCATCCAGAGTTCATGTGATAATCTTTAAAAAGACTGCTAACCCCTCCTCAAGTATTTGCTACCAGAGATCAAGCACTGCATAGGGATGACGAGATCTCTAATTTATCTTCAGTCATATAGGCTTACCCCTATGTTAGGGGAAGAGGCACCCATTGGTTGGAAATTTCATCAGAAGTTGAGGAGAAGCATTTATCAAAAGAAAGAGATTCAGTGCAGACAGAATAATAGCATGACCATCCCAACAAAATAAAATTAATAAGATACTCAATTCACAGAGAGCTTAAAATTGTATGAAGTACTTTAACAAATACTAATTCATTTAAAACCAGTCCTCCTAATTTTTACATCAACTGTACGGATGGTAAAACTTGACCCAGAAAGTTGAAATAACTTCTACACACAGCTAATAAAGTCTTTGGTGGGCATAAACCCAGGGCTTCTGAATCAAAACCTGGTATTCCTTCAGCTATAGTACACGGCTTCTGTAAGTCATTCTGAAACTCAGTGCCATTCCTAACCTTCCATTTTCTAACTTGAGATTAAAAGTCCTGTATGATGTCCTTTCCACTAACACTGTGTCACCTTTAAGCCTGGTGACAGGTTCCAGTCTCGCATCCAACAAACGCTTCAGTTGCTACCCACAGCTACCTTGGGGACACTTTCCTTCTCCCTCTTTCAATGCCCTGTCTCTCTATTTTACCCCGGTTCCTTTCCTTTCCTAGATCCAGTTTCCACTCTAAGTAGTTTTCTCATTTTACAATGTAGGAATTCATATAGTGTGACTCTAGATTCTTTTAGTACGAAGTCAGCATGGTAACATGGTTAGGAGTTAAGTCCTGAAAAGTGGTATCTTCTTCTTACTTTGGATGATAAGGGTAGAAAGTGGGTATGGGAGAACAGCTTGAGAACATGCGTATATTTTTGTCTTTACATCTTTTTATTTTTCATTTTATTGCCTGAGCCCCAACTAAACTGGGCTTCTCTCTTTCCCCATAAAGATTCTGTGAGTGTCCCCCATCTGCCCCATATTCTCCCTTCCCAGGTGAGCGGACCTCAGTCTGCATGGAAGGACTTGTTCCTTCCCTACAACCTATGGACACATTCAAATACTCGTTCTTCTCCAAGCACAGCTCAGATTTGCTTCCTTTCCTCTAAGGTTCTCTCAGTGCTTCTAAACTGAAAGCCATTAAAGGTGTCCCTCAGTATCCGTGGGTGTGGAACACACAGATAAGGAGAGCTGACTGTCTAGGCCATTTCATATCAGGGACTTGGACATCCACAGATTTCGGTGTCCCTGGACTTTGTACGTCTTTTGTCCTGGTTCATTTAAAAAATCTGCCCCCTTGGGAATTCCCTGGAGGTCCAGTGGTTAGGATTCCTCACTTCCACTGTAGGGGGCACGGGTTCCATCCTGTAAGCCATGTGCCGCAGCAGAAAAAAAAAAAAATCTGCCCCTCTTGAATTTCTCACTAATTGTTACATACTGACTTTCTCTCCTCTTCTAGAGAAAAAGGAAGCTACATATGTATTGATTCATTTTGTATCCAATTCAGAGCTCCAACAGTTTACAGGGAATATGTTTGAAATCTGACTGGAATGGCTGTCATTCCCGTCACATTGCCTACATGTTTAATGAAGGGGAGAGGGTTAGTGCCAAGATTAAGAGCCGTTTTTTTTTTTTAAATTTGTGATGAAGTCTGAAAGTTGGACACTTTTCCTTGCTGCGTGGCCTAGGAAGTACACATTTGTACTCTGATGGTTTGAAATTATCTTTATAGGGTTCCAAGATTTTATTTGTTGATTTTATTCACCTGTTTCCAGCAATTTTCTCCCTCGTGAGCAGTCCTGGCATTTTGACCATGTTTTTTAACTGACCCCATCCTTCCCGCCCCACTCATATACATTTTTTTCCATAATAACAGGATCAAAGCACTTTTCATTGGATCTCAGTAAGTTAGGAATTTTACCATTACAAAAAAATCACTACTTAATACCCACGTTTTTCTTAAAATTTACTTTTCTTCTTGCTGTCATAAGCCATTTAACACCTTTTTTTTCAGGTGCTCTCTAGGTAGTAGAGAGTACCAAAACACTTAGTTTTTGTGTGTCTGAAAATGTCTGGAATTCTCTCTCCCCTGTGAGTCGCAGGCTCCCCTGTGAGTGATAGTGAATCTAGTCACTACCACTAGACAGTGATTAGTGTTCCAGTGCACCTGTAGATGTTATGCCATTGTTTTTTCTATCAGTGTTGCTGATGAGATCTCTAATGTCTATATAACTGTCATTCCTTTGTAGGTGATCTTTCTTTTCTCTGTGGAAACTCTTAAGTTCCTCTCTTTTTGCATAAAATTCAACTCTTAAACTTCCACTTTGGGTAAGACTAGCAAAATGAGCATTCTCCACCTGAGATTCATGGCTCCCCTACTCTAGTCAGGTTCTCAGACTCTCTCCCTTTGAATAGTTATTCTCCTCTATTCCTTCTTTTCTCTCCTTCAGGCACCCACCTAGTTAAATGTTAGGGCTTCTCAGTCTATTCTCCACACCTTCTCTTTGATGTTTTTCAATTTTCTTTTTTTTTTTAGCATCTTTATTGGAATATAATTGCTTTACAATGGTGTGTTAGTTTCTGCTTTATAACAAAGTGAATCAGTTATACATATACATATGTTCCCATATCTCTTCCCTCTTTCGTCTCCCTCCCTCCCACCCTCCCTATCCCACCCCTCTAGGTGGTCACAGACCACCTAGAGCTGATCTCCCTGTGCTATGCGGCTGCTTCCCACTAGCTATCTATTTTACGTTTGGTAGTGTATATATGTCCATGCCTCTCTCTCGCTTTGTCACAGCTTACCCTTCCCCCTCCCCGTATCCTCAAGTCCATTCTCTAGTAGGTCTGTGTCTTTATGCCTGTCTTACCCCTAGGTTCCTAATGACCTTTTTTTTTTTCTTAGATTCCATATATGTGTGTTAACATACAGTATTTGTTTTTCTCTGTCTGACTTACTTCACTCTGTATGACAGACTCTAGGTCCATCCATCTCACTACAAATAACTCAATTTCGTTTCTTTTTATGGCTGAGGAATATTCCATTGTATATATGTGCCACATCTTCTTTATCCATTCATCTGTTGATGGACACTTAGGTTGCTTCCGTGTCCTGGCTATTGTAAATAGAGCTGCAATGAACATTGTGGTACATGACTCTTTTTGAATTATGGTTTTTTCAGGGTATATGCCCAGTAGTGGGATTGCTGGGTCATATGATAGTTCTATTTGTAGTTTTTTAAGGAACCTCCATACTGTTCTCCACAGTGGCTGTATCAATTTTCATTCCCACCAGCAGTGCAAGAGTGTTCCCTTTTCTCCACACCCTCTCCAGCATTTATTGTTTCTAGATTTTTTGATGATGGCCATTCTAACTGGTGTGAGATGATATCTCATTGTAGTTTTGATTTGCATTTCTCTAATGATTAATGATGTAGAGCATGCTTTCATGTGTTTGTTGGCAATCTGTATATCTTCTTTGGAGAAATGTCGACTTAGGTCTTCTGCCCATTTTTGGATTGGGTTGTTTGTTTTTTTGTTATTGAGCTGCATGAGCTGCTTGTAAATTTTGGAGATTAATCCTTTGTCACTTGCTTCATTTGCAAATATTTTCTCCCATTCTGAGGGTTGTCTTTTGGTCTTCTTTATGGTTTCCTTTGCGGTGCAAAAGCTCTGAAGTTTCATTAGGTCCCATTTGTTTACTTTTGTTTTTATTTTCATTTCTCTAGGAGGTGGGTCAAAAAGGATCTTGCTGTGATTTATGTCATAGAGTGTTCTGCCTATGTTTTCCTCTAAGAGTTTGACAGTGTCTGGCATTGCATTTAGGACTTTAATCCATTTTGAGTTTATTTTTGTGTATGGTGTTAGTGAGTGTTCTAATTTCATACTTTTACAAGTACCTGTCTAGTTTTCCCAGCACCACTTATTGACGAGGCTGTCTTTTCTCCACTGTATATTCTTGCCTCCTTTACCAAAGATAAGGTGTCCATATGTGTATGGGTTTATCTCTGGGCTTTCTATCCTGTTCCATTGATCTGTATTTCTATTTTTGTGCCAGTACCATACTGTCTTGATGACTATAGCTTTGTAGTATAGTCTGAAGTCAGGGAGCCTTATTCCTCCAGCTCCATTTTTCGTTCTCAAGATTGCTTTGGCTACTCAGGGTCTTTTGTGTTTCCATACAAATTGTGAAATTTTTTGTTCTAGTTCTGTGAAAAATGCCATTGGTAGTTTGATAGGGATTGCATTGAATCTGTAGATTGCTTTGGGTAGTAGAGTCATTGTCACAATGTTGATTCTTCCAATCCAAGAACATGGTATATCTCTCCATCTATTTGTATCATCTTTAATTTCTTTCATGAGTGTCTTATAATTTTCTGCGTACAGGTCTTTTGTCTCCTTAGGTAGGTTTATTCCTAGGCATTTTATTCTTTTTGTTGCAATGGTAAATGGGAGTGTTTTCTTGATTTCACTTTCAGATTTTTCATCGTTAGTGTATAGGAATGCCAGAGATTTCTGTGCATTAATTTTGTATCCTGCTACTTTACTAAATTCATTGATTAGCTCTAGTAGTTTTCTGGTAGCATCTTAAGGATTCTCTATGTATAGTATCATGTCATCTGCAAACAGTGACAGCTTTACTTCTTCTTTTCCAATTTGGATTCCTTTTATTTCTTTTTCTTCTCTGATTGCTGTGGCTAAAACTTCCAAAACTATGTTGAATAAGAGTGGTGAGAGTGAGCAACCTTGTCTTGTTCCTGATCCTAGTGGAAATGGTTTCAGTTTTTCACCATTGAGGATGATGTTGGCTGTGGGTTTGTCATATATGGCCTTTATTATGTTGAGGTAAGTTCCCTCTATGCCTACTTTCTGCAGGGTTTTTATCATAAATGGATGTTGAATTTTGTCGACAGCTTTCTCTGCATCTATTGAGATGATCATATGGTTTTTCTCCTTCAATTTGTTAATATGGTGTATCACGTTGATTGATTTGCGTATACTGAAGAATCCTTGCATTCCTGGAATAAACCCCACTTGATCATGGTGTATGATCCTTTTAATGTGCTGTTGGATTCTGTTTGCTAGTATTTTGTTGCAGATTTTTGCATTTGTGTTCATCAGTGATATTGGCCTGTAGTTTTCTTTCTTTGTGACATCTTTGTCTGGTTTTGGTATCAGGGTGATGGTGGCTTTGTAGAATGAGTTTGGGAGTGTTCCTCCCTCTGCTATATTTTGGAAGAGCTTGAGAAGGATAGATGTTAGCTCTTCTCTAAATGTTTGATGGAGTTCGCCTGTGACGCCATCAGGTCCTGGGCTTTGGTTTGTTGGAAGATTTTTAATCACAGTTTCAATATCAGTGCTTGTGATTGGTCTGTTCATATTTTCTATTTCTTCCTGGTTCAGTCTCAGCAGGTTGTGCATTTCTAAGAATTTTTCCATTTCTTCCAGGTTGTCCATTTTATTGGCATAGAGTTGCTTGTAGCAATCTCTCATGATCCTTTGTATTTCTGCAGTGTCGGTTGTTACTTCTCCTTTTTCTTTTTTTTTTTTTTTTTTTTGCGGTACACGGGCCTCTCATTGTTGTGGCCTCTCCCATTGCGGAGCACAGGCTCTGGACATGCAGGCTCAGCGGCCATGGTTTATGGGCCCAGCTGCTCTGCGGCATGTGGGATCCTTCCAGACCAGGGTACGAACCCATGTCCCCTGCATTGGCAGGTGGACTCTCAACCACTGCGCCACCAGGGAAGCCCTACTTTTTCATTTCTAATTCTATTGATTTGAGTCTTTTCCCTTTTTTTCTTGATGAGTCTGGCTAATGGTTTATCAATTTTGTTTATCTTCTCAGAGAACCAGCTTTTAATTTTATTGATCTTTGCTATCATTTCCTTCATTACTCTTTCATTTATTTCTGATCTGATCTTTATGATTTCTTTCCTTCTGCTAACTTTGGGGTTTTTTTGTTCTTCTTTCTCTAATTGCTTTAGGTGCAAGGTTAGGTTGTTTGAGATGTTTCCTGTTTCTTAAGGTAGGATTGTCTTGCTATAAACTTTCCCCTTAGAACTGCTTTTGCTGCATCCTATAGGTTTTGGGTCGTTGTGTTTTCATTGTCATTTGTTTCTAGGTATTTTTTGATTTCCTCTTTGATTTCTTCAGTGATTTCTTGGTTATTAAGTAGTGTATTGTTTAGCCTCCATGTGTTTGTATTTTTTATAGATTTTTTCCTGTAATTGATATCTAGTCTTATAGCACTGTGGTCAGAAAAGATACTTGATACGATTTCAATTTTCTTAAATTTACCAAGGCTTGATTTGTGACCCAAGAAATGATCTATCCTGGAGAGTGTTCCATGAGTACTTGAGAAAAATGTGTATTCTGTTGTTTTTGGATGGAATGTCCTATAAATATCAATTAAGTCCATCTTGTTTAATGTATCATTTAAAGCTTGTGTTTCCTTATTTATTTTCATTTTGGATGATCTGTCCATTGGTGAAAGTGGGGTGTTAAAGTCCCCTACTATGATTGTGTTACTGTGTATTTCCCCTTTTAGGGCTGTTAGTATTTGCCTTATGTAATGAGGTGCTCCTGTGTTGGGTGCATAAATATTTACAATTGTTATATCTTCTTCTTGGATCAATCCCTTGATCATTATGTAGTGTCCTTCTTTGTCTCTTGTAATAGCCTTTATTTTAAAGTCTATTTTGTCTGATATGAGAATTGCTATGCCAGCTTTCTTTTGATTTCCATTTGCATGGAATATCTTTTTCCATCCCCTCACTTTCAGTCTGTATGTGTCCCTAGGTCTGAAGTGGGTCTCTTGTAGACAGCATATATACAGGTCTTGTTTTTGTATCCATTCAGCCAGTCTGTCTTTTGGTGGGAGCATTTATTCCATTTATATTTAAGGTAATTATTGATATGTATGTTCCTATTACCATTTTCTTAATTGTTTGGGGTTTATTATTGTAGGTCTTTTCCTTCTCTTGTGTTTCTTGCCTAAAGAAGTTCCTTTAGCATTTGTTGTAAAGCTGGTTTGGTGGTGCTGAACTCTCTCAGCTTTTACTTGTCTGTACAGGTTTTAATTTCTCCGTCAAATCTGAATGAGACCCTTGCTGGGTAGAGTAATCTTGGTTGTAGGTTCTTCTCCTTCATCACTTTAAATATGTCCTGCCAGTCCCTTCTGGCTTGCAGAGTTTCTGCTGAAAGATGAGCTGTTAGCCTTATGGGGATTCCCTTGTGTGTTATTTGTTGTTTTTCCCTTGCTGCTTTTAATATGTTTTCTTTGTATTTAAGTTTTTATAGTTTGATTAATATGTGTCTTGGCATGTTTCTCCTTGGATTTATCCTGTATGGGACTCTCTGTGCTTCCTGGACTTGATTAACTATTTCCTTTCCCATATTAGGGAAGTTTTCAACTATAATCTCTTCAAATATTTTCTCAGTCTCTTTCTTTTTCTCTTCTTCTTCTGGGACCCCTATAATGTTGGTGCGTTTAATGTTGTCCCAGAGGTCTCTGAGACTGTCTCAGTTCATTTCATCCTTTTTTCTTTATTCTGCTCTGCAGTAGTTATTTCCACTATTTTATCTTCCAGGTTACTTACCCGTTCTTCTGACTCAGTTATTCTGCTATTGATCCCTTCTAGAGTATACTTAATTTCATTTATTGTGTTGTTCATCATTGCTTGTTTCCTCTTTAGTTCTTCTAGGTCCTTGTTAAACGTTTCTTGCATTTTCTCTATTCTATTTCCAAGGTTTTGTATCATGTTTGCTATCATTACTCTGAATTTTTAAGGTAGGCTGCCTATTTCCTCTTCATTTGTTAGGTCTGGTGGGTTTTTATCTTGCTCCTTCATCTGCTGTGTGTATTTCTGTCTTCTCATTTTGCTTATCTTACTGTGTTTGGGGTCTCCTTTTTGCAGGCTGCAGGTTCGTACTTCCTGTTGTTTTTGGTGTCTGTCCCCAGTGGCTAAGGTTGGTTCAGTGGGTTGTGTAGGTTTCCTGGTGGAGGGGACTAGTGCCTGTGTTCTTGTGGGTGAGGCTGGATCTTGTCTTTCTGGTGGGCAGGTCCACATCTGGTGGTGTGTTTTGGGGTGTCTTTGGCCTTATTATGATTTTAGGCAGCCTCTCTGCTAATGGGTGGGGTTGTGTTCCTGTCTTGCTAGTTGTTTGGCATAGGTTGTCCAGCACTGTAGCTTGCTGATCGTTGAGTGAAGCTGGGTCTTGGTGTTGAGATGGAGATCTCTGGGAGATTTTCAGCATTTGATATTACGTGGAGCTGGGAGGTCTCTTGTGGACCAGTGTCCTGAAGTTGGCTCTCCCTTTTCAGAGGCACAGCACCGACTCCTGGCTGGAGCACCAAGACTCTGTCAGACACACGGCTCAGAATAAAAGTGAGAAAAAATAGAAAGCAAGAAAGAAAGAGGATAAAGTAGAATAAAATCAAATAAAGTAGGATAAAATATAATAAAGTTATTAAAATAAAAATAATTATTAAGAAATAAAATTCTTTAAAAAGTAAAGAAAAAAAATGGACAGAAGAACCATAGGACAAATGGTGAAAGCAAAGCTTTACAGAGAAAATCTCACACAGAAGCATACACACACACACAAAAAGAAGAAAATTGGAAAAAATAATATATCTTGCTCTCAAAGTCCACCTCCTCAATTTGGGATGATTCGTTGTCTCTTCAGTTATTCCGCAGATGCAAGGTACATCAAGTTGACTGTGTAGATTTAGTCCACTGCTCCTGAGGCTGTTGGGGTAGATTTCCCTTTCTCTACTTTGTTTGCACAGCTCCCGGGGTTCAGCTTTGGATTTGGCCCCGCCTCTGCACGTAGGTCACTGGAGGGCGTCTGTTTTTCGCTCAGACAGGACAGGGTAAAAGGAGCAGCTGATCTGGGGGCTCTGGCTCACTCAGGCCGGGGGTGGGGGGAGGGAGGGGCATGGAGTGCGGGGCGAGCCTGCGGTTGCAGAGGCCGGCGTGACGTTGCACCAGGCTGAGGTGCGCCGTGCGTTCTCCTGGGGAAGTTGTCCCTGGATCACAGGACCCTGGCAGTGGCGGGCTGCACAGGCTCCCCGGAATGGAGGTGTGGATAGTGACCTGTGCTCATACATAGGCTTCTTGGTGGCGGCAGCAGCAGCCTTAGCGTCCCATGCCCGTCTCTGGGGTCCGCGCTGGTAGCCGTGGATCGCACCCATCTCTAGAGCTCCTTTAAGCGATGCTCTTAATCCCCTCTCCTAGGGCACTGGGAAACAAAGAGGCAAGAAGTCTCTTGCCTCTTCGGCAGGTCCAGACTTTTTCCCGGACTCCCTCCTGGCTAGCCGTGGCACACTAACCCCTGCAGGCTGTGTTCACGCCGCCAGTCCTCTCCCTGGGGTCTGACCTCCGAAGCCCGAACCTCAGCTCCCAGACCCGCCCGCCCCGGCGGGTGAGCAGACTAGCCTCTCGGGCTGGTGAGTGCCGGTCGGCATCGATCCTCTGTGCGGGAATCTCCCCGCTTTGCCCTCTGCAGCCCTGTGGCTGTGCTCTCTTCCGCGGCTCCAAAGCTTCCCCTCTCCGCCACCCGCAGTCTCCGCCCGCGAAGGGGCTTCCTAGTGTGTGGAAATCTTGCCTCCTTCACAGCTCCCTCCCACTGGTGCAGGTCCCGTCCCTATTGTTTTGTCTCTGTTTATTCTTTTTTCTTTTACCCTACCCAGGTACGGGGGGAGTTTCTTGCCTTTTGGGAGGTCTGAGGTCTTCTGCCAGCGTTCAGTGGGTGTTTTATAGGAGCAGTTCCACGTGTAGATGTATTTCTGATGTATCTGTGGGGAGGAAGGTGATCTCCATTTCTTACTCTTCTGCCATCTTCTCCTGGTCCCCCCTCAATTTTCTTATTTGTCTTAACCCAGTTCTTTCAGTTTCTTGATTTACTTTCAAGTAGCCAAATGATCTCCTTATGTCCAATTTAGCTGAAATATCTCTTAAGTTTTTAAATCATGTAAACTCTTTTTTCCCCTTGTAGTAAATGTTTTCAAATATCTTTGTTTTTCTCTTTCTTTGAGATTCTTAAACATACTCATTTCAAGTCTTGGGTTGTTGTTGTTTTATGCTGAATGTATTCTTACCATTTTATTTTCAGTTGTTTGGCGATTTTTCATGGCATATATTTTTGTCATGCACTTTAAAGTTTTGTAAACCCATCTGGAGGGGGGAATCCTTCTCTCCCTCTCTCTTTCCTTTTCTTAACCCTTGTCTGTCTTCTGGCTTTTCAGTTTCCTTCACCACTCCTCTCTGTGGTGTCCAGTATAATACTGGTCTGATGTAATATTAGATCTTGTATTGGAGCCTCAGGGCTCCCAGCCAGCAGATGACTTGGTTGGATTTCTTACTGATGGCTGTTTCTGCATCCTTGAGCCATCTTTAAGTCTACAGACCTACAGTGGTTTTATGCATTTCCAGCCTTTGCTCATCATTCAGCCTCATCTCATACAGCAAGCCTGGTTTCAATGTAGGGTATTTTGCATCCTTTTGCAGCCTTCTACCTCTTTCTCATGCTGGGAGCTCAGTAGGCTATGGTGATTTTAGCCTCCTCTTTGTCAATCTGTTTTGCTTCTATTTCAGTCTGTTATCGTGTTTTATCTTGTATTGAGCATGGTTCTATCTTTTAAAACATGTTTTAAAATGTATTTTGTCTCTTTCCACTCTGTGTGTGTATGTGTGTGTGCAGGCAGCACATTTTTATATAAATTTATTTCATTGATTAAATACTTCAGTATCCATATACACAGGTATGAAAGTAGAAAAGAGATGAATGGGGTCATCAGATGAATATGCTGAGAATTAAAACTAAGGTTTTCTGGGAGGAAGCAGTCATAGGAGTAGGAGGGAAGCAACTCAGGGTATCTTTAATATGACCTCATATATAATTAATTTCCTATTACATTTTTAAGAAAAATATTTTTTGAGCTATGCTAGTCGTAGACTATCATGTTATAAGAATCAGAAACTTTAGTGGAATTTACTTTGGGATTTCCCAGCTTATCTAGAAGTTGAGCAAACAGTGCTTAGGACCCAACAGGCCACCATGGTCCTCTCTTAGCTCCTCCATATCTGCTTCTCTCTCAAGATGCTTTGTCAACAAATAACTGCTTTCAACTTTTTGCAGTCTGCTGGATTTTAATGCCTCATGGAATCTGATTATGCTCTTTTCTTTGTGCCTCTCTAGTTCTACTGTTATAGATTGAATATTTGTGTCCGTCCCCCCTCCCCCAATTTATATTTTGAAGACTTAAACCTCCAATGTGATGACGTTTGGAGGTGGAGCCTTTGGGAGATAATTAGGTTTAGGTGAGGTCATGTGGGTGGTGTCCTCATGATGGGATTTGTGCCTTTATAAGAGGAGCAGGAAGAGACAGGAGAGCTGTCTGTCTGCATGCACACAAAGAGGTCATGTGAGCACAAATGAGATGGTGGTCATCTGCAAGTCAGGAAGGGAGCCCTCACCAGGAACTGAATCTGCCAGCACCTTGATCTTAGACTTTATAGCCTCCAAAACTGTGAGAAATAGATGTTGTTTAACCCACTCAATCTAAGATATTTTGTTATAGCAGCCTGAGCTATGACATCTATCTTTACAATCATAGTTTTCACTAAATTTTATATACAAATTCCCAGAGAGGGAATCTGATGGAGTCCACCAGTTACTATTCAGTATTGTGTCTGAACTTGAGGAGCAGAGTTCTTATTCTACACCATCTTGATATCAGTGCCTCAACTTTGAGGGATCCCTGGTATAATCTTCTGGAACCATGGGCATCAAGGCCACTTTGTACAAAACAAGGGTACTTAGGTTTCAGTAGCCTTATGAGTACCTTGCCCAGAGCAGAAATTTAGAGTTTTAAATTTAGTATCCTAGACTGTTTAGACTTTTTTTTTTTATTCAACAGAAATAAAGTATCACATTATTGCTAGTTAGTAATCTGCCATTCATTTGTAACAAGATTAATCAGATGCCCCTTCCTTCTTCTTGTGCTTGAATGAGTTAGAGTGCCCTAGTCCATTCTCAGAGAAAGCACCAGGAAATCCACAAGATGGCATATCCTGCTGCATTCAGGAGGGGATGTGCTGGTGGTGCAGTAGCTGCTGCCTGGGAAATTCATATTTCAATATGATTCACAATGCCCATTAGCCATTAAAAGTATTATGTGATGGGGTACAATTCACATTTTAAATCATGCAATTAGAGAATTTCTGATATAGATCTTAGAATATCCCATATGTTTTTACAATGGAGAGAATACCTAAAACTTAGAGAGATTTATAAAAACATCATCCAATAAAATAATACTCAGGGAACAGCCTCTACTGCCAGAGTTTCAGCCAAGAAAATATGGGCTCAATTTAGTGATGTCATAAGGTCGGGAGAAAAGTCATTGTCAAGATGAAATTCACATTTGTGTAATGAATAGTCCACTCCTTCACGTGAGTTAATATAGAGATATTTGTGGTATGTCTTAGTAGATCAATTTTGATTTAAAATACAGATGAAAATAAGAAAGGCAACTTTAAATTGTGTATGCAGGCAATGTGCAGCAGTGAGTTTGCCCAATTACTTGGATATTTTAGGAAAGTACCTATTTTGGGGGCGAAGGAGGATTGTCCTTTAGAGCCAATCACCCCATTTTATTACCTTTCCTAAAAGGAATTTATGAGATAACTGCTTGACTCTCTATTCAGAGTTCTTTAGCTTTCACAGAAGCAGGCAGAAAAGGGTAAAACATTCCTCTCCACACAGCTGCCTTTCCCCCAGCTGCAGCTTTCCTTCATTGTTACATAAAGGCAGCTGGGTGATACGTACTGCATCCAGGTTTTTCTTCTTACATTTGCTAGAAGCACTAAATTCTTCTTAACTGTCCACAGAGCACCAGTGCTTCCTGGCTTCTTCTCTCAGAACATTTGCACTATTCTCCACTTGCTCTTGAACAGCAATCATGCTAGCCTTCTGGCTGTTTCTCTAACAGGTCAAGTGCATGCCGAGCTTGCTTTTTTGACACTTCCTATTTCCCCTGATGGATGACTTTTGCATGGCTTACTTCTTCATTTCAAAAGTCACTTAATCAGAGAAGCCTTTCCTGATCCCAACCTCATCTCTCTCTCTCTCTCCTTACCTGACTTCTTTCTCAAAGTTTCATTACTTATTGTTTATTTCACTACATGCTCCCTTTGTCTCGTCCTGCATGAGGTCAGGAACCTTGTCTGTTTTGTTCACTGCTATAATTCCAGCACCAGGAACAATGCTTGGAACACATATAATTATTGAATGGTTGAATAAATTAATGGCAAGTGCATGAGGCACATTACTTATTAAAATTAGGAGTAATAGCTGCTAATTTTTGTTGAATGTGTTTCATGTCAGGTATTTTTCTAAGCTCTTTATATGTATTAATTCATTTAACCCTGACAGCATCACAGAGGTTGGGCAATTTACCAAATGTTACACAACATGTAAGTAACAGAGTAGGGAATTTAAGCAGCAGGTTTGCTCGGAGAAGGCACTCTTTCCCCCTGTGCTGCCAACAATAATAATGGGGGGATGTAGGTTTAGGAGGAGGCCAGGGAAAGGAGGGAACGATATGGCTATGTGGCAAGTGGCTGTCATAATTAGTTGGATTTTTAATAATGAGTTATGTCATCACTTCCTCATCAGTATGATGAACAATCAATAAGAATAAATTTACTGATGTTGTTATGCCTGCCCTTGTGGTATACAATCTAACCAATATTGCTGTTTAAAGTAGAATGAAAGGATACACAGAATTATCAAAAAGTCTGAAATGCTTCCAACCAAGTAACTTCACTGTAATTCATTAGAAAGGAATGTGTATCTATAAAAAATTTTTGGACCTTCAGATTCACTATGATAGACAGTGTGTAGGTGGCATAGATTTATAAGGTACTGAGTCTGCCACTCATGGGTTAACCAGAAAATCATAACAAATAGACCTGAATGGCATTTGACATGTAGATTTGCAATAAAATTTGCTTGCACATATTCTTCTTGTTTAGGTGTATCCCAAATTATATTTTGACTTACATACAAATAGAAACAGATTTAGAAACAATAAATTGATTAGTGTTTCTTTTGGCCTTAATATGATTGTTGCCTTGTCAAAGTGACTTAAATTGTGGTCAAGGAAAATGCCACTTTCATCCTCAATGTTATTTTTATCATCTTACCATGATAAAAATAAAATCAGCCTCTAGCCAGGGTAAAAAAAAGGAAAGTCGACACAAATTACTAATATCAGAAATGAAAGAAGGGACATTATTACAGATCTTATGGACACTGAAAGAACAATAAAGAAATGCTATGAACAATTCTGTGCCCACACATTTGATAATCTAGATGAAATGGGCCAATTCCTTGAAAGATACAATTTGTCAAAACTCATAAGAAGGAATGGATAATATGAATAGGCCTGTCTTTATTAAAGATTGAATCAATAATTAATAAGCTTCCAAAATAGAAAGCACCAGACTCAGAGAGGATCACTGGTGAATTCTACCAAACATTTAAGGAAGAAATTATACCAATCCTCTACAATCTCTTTCAGAGAATAAAAACATAGGGAATACTTTTTAACTTGTTCCATGAGGCCAACATCACCCTAGTACCAAAACCAGACAAAGATATTACAAGAAAAGAGAAATACAGACCAATATCTCTCCTGAATGTAGATACAGAAATCTTCAACAAAATATTAGCATATCGAACCCAACAATATATGAAAAGAATTATAAACCATGGCCAGATGAGATTTATCCCAAACATGCAAGGCTGATTCAACATTTAAAAATCAATTAATGGGCTTCCTGGTGATGCAGTGGTTAAGAATACACCTGCCAATGCAGGGGACACAGGTTCGAGCCCTGGTCCAGGAAGATCCCACATGCTGTGGGGCAACTAAGCCAGTGCGCCACAACTACTGAGCCTGCACTCTAGAGCCCGTGAGCCACAACTACTGAGCCCGCAAGCCAGAACTACTGAAGGCCGCCCGCTTAGAGCTCCTGCTCTGCAACAAGAGAAGCCACTGCAATGAGAAGCCCATGCACTGCAACAAAGAGTAGCCCCCACTCTCTGCAACTAGAGAAAGCTGCCCATGTGCAGCAATGAAGACCCAACACAGCCAAAAAAAAAAAAAGAATCAATTAATGTAATTCATCACATCAATAGACTAAAAAAGAAAATTTACATGATTATTTCAATAAATGAAGAAAAGCATTTGACAGAATCCAACACCCATTCATGATAAAAACTCTTAGTAAACTAGGAATAGAGGGGAACTTCCTCAACCTGAGAAAGAATATCTACAAAAAGTCATACCTAATGGTGAGAAACATGAAGATTTCCCACTTCAAGGTACAAGGCATGGATGTTCTCTATCACCAGTCCTTTTCAACATTGTATCAATACATCAACTTCTAGCTAATGCAATAAGACAAGGAAAGGAAATAAAAGTGTATAGAGTGGGAAAGAAAAACTAAAATTTTCTTTGTTCACAGATGACATGATTGTCCATATACAATATTCAAAACAATTTACAAAAAACTCCTGTAATGAATAAGAAATTATAGCAAGGTTGCAAGATAGAGGTTAGTATACAAATATGAATTGCTTTCCTAAATACCAGCAACGTACAGTTGGAATTTGAAATTAAAACACAGTACCATGTATATTAGCACTACCCCAGAATGAAATACTTAGGTATAAATCTAAACAAAATGTGTACAACATCTATATGAGGAAAACTACAAACTTGATGAATGAAATAAACAAAAGAACTAAATAAATGGAAAGGTATTCCATATTCATGGATAGGAAGACTCAATATTATCAAGATGTCAGTTCTTCCCAAGTTAATCTATAGATTGAGTGCAGTCCCAGTCAAAATCCCAGCAAGTTATTTTGTGGATATTGACAAACTGATTCTAGATTTATATGGAAAGGCAAAAAAACCCACAGTAGCCCACAAAATATTGAAGCAGAAGAACAAAGTTGGAGGACTGACAGTACCCAAGGTCAAGACTTACCATGAATCTAAAGTAATCAAGACAGTGTAGTGTTGGTGAAAGAATAGACAAAAAGATCAATGGAAAGAATAGAGAGCCTAGAAATAGGCCCACATATAGTTAACTGATTTTTGACAAAGTATCAAAGACAATAAAATGGAGAAAAGTAGTTCTTTCAACAGATGGTACTGGAACAACTGGACGTTTCATGCAGAAAAATGAGGCTAGACATAGACCGTATGCCCTTCACAAAAATTAACTCAAAATGGATCACAGACCTAAATGTAAAATGCAAAATGATAAGACTCCTAGAAGATAACATAGTAGGAAACCTAGATGACCTTGAGTAAGGTGATGCCTTTTTAGATACAACACCAAAGACATGATCCATGAAAAAAATAATTTATAAGCAGAACTTCATTAAAATTAAAGACTTCTGCTCTGAGAAAGATGTCAAGGAAATGAGAAGACAAACAACAAACTGGGAGAAAGTATTTGCCAAGACGTATTTGATAAAGGACTGTTATCCAAAATACACAAATAACTCTTAAATCTCAACAATAAAAACACTAACAGCTCAATTAAAAAATGGGGCAAAGACCTGAACAGACACATCACTGGAAGAAGATATACAGATGACAAATAAGCATATGAAAAGATGCTCCACATCATGTGTCATCAGGGAAATGCAAATTAAAACAAAAATGATATGCCACTACACACCTATTAAAATGGCCCAAATCTGGAGCTCTGAACACCAAATGCTGATGAGAATGTGGAGCAACAAGAACTCTCATTCATTGCTGTTGGGAATGCAAAATGGAACAGCCAGTTTAAAGACAGTTTGTTACTTTCTTACAAAGCTAAACAGACTCTTACTATAGGATCCAGTAACCACCCAAATGAGTTGAAAATTACACCCATATGTAAACCTACACGTGGGTGTTTATTGTAGCTTTATTCATAATTGCTAAAATTTGGAAGCCACCAATATATTCTTCAGTAGGTGTTGGATAAATAAACTGTGGTACATCCAGACAATGGACTATTATTCAGTGTTAAAAAAGAAATGAGCTATCAAGCCGTAAAAAGGCACAGATGAAACTTAAATGCTTATTACTAAGGTAAAGAAGCCAATCTGAAAAGGCTAAACACCATATGATTCCAATTATGTGACATTCTGGAAAACACAAAACTATGGAGACAATAAAAAAGATTAATGGTTGCCAGAGGTAGGGTGGGTTGGAAGAGATGAACAGATAAAGCACAGAGGATGTTAATGCACTGCAAATACTCAGTGTGATGCCATATGATAAATACATGTCATTATTCATTTGTCCAAACCCTAAAGAATGAACAACACCAAGAGTGAAACCTAATGCACACTATGGACTTTGGGTGATTGTAATGTATCAATGCTGGTTCATTAGTTGTAACAAATGTACTACTCTGGTGGAGATGTTGACAATGGGGGAGGCTACACATTTGTGGAGGCAACGAGGTCATGGGAAATCTCTGTACCTTCCTTTCAATTTTGCTGTGAACCTTAAACTGTTCTAAAAAATGGTTTTAGTAAGTTTTTAAAACAAATTAAAACAAAATGCATCCATTATTTATGGGATGGTTTACTATATCACTTGTAAATTACATTAACTTATTGCTTATTTGTTTAAAGATTTGTTTTTGCTTGCAGAAAGGATCATTTAACAGCAAAAGAAGAGAACTCACAGAACTCATAGTGATAGTTATCACAGGATAAAAAAAGCCTTTCAGAGCCAACATATGATTGATTTTCTTTGCAAATAATAAAACAAAAGCACACCTCCCTGTTTGTTTAAAGTCTTGTGGGCTTATTTAAGTATATACATAATAAATAACAAACTCAAAAACTTATATCCCTTTGGTCCATCAAAATATAAATATTTCTTAATGATTACCAAATGACTTTATGCCTTAAAAGTAAAAACTTCATGGAAATATTTGTTACTTTCTCTTTTTAAAATGAATCAAATCAAACAAGAACCAAAGCTGTGCAAATTAGACATTTCTTCCCTGATTTCCAAACCCTTAATTTCAGTTTTAGGAAATGACTTGTTAAACAGAAAATTAATGTCAACAGTTCAGTTTTTAATCTCAGTGGTTAGAGATTTTTTTCTTTTCTATACCAGATTTTCCTGCTGAGTTAAGTCTAGTAGCAGCTGTTGTTGTACAGCAAATTGATCAAATTCAGTCAATATTTTTTGAATGTCTACCTTATGCAAGGAACCATGGAGCTAACTACAGGAAAAATAAGACCTTATCTAAGGGTTTTCCTGGTTGTCCAGTGGTTAAGACTCTGTCTTTCCACTGCAAGGGGTATGGGTTCGATCCCTGGTCAGGGAACTAGGATACCACGGGGCTCAGCCCCCACAAAAACAAACAAACAAACAGAAGACCTTATCTAGCCTGTAGTCTCATAGGCTAGATGTGATAAATACTCCAATGACTATAATTCAGAAATTGACGTAATCATTAGTGTTCTGGATCCACTTAACTCATTTTTATTAATGAAAAACATTTTACACTAATATTTTTGTCAATTATCCTAACAAGTGAATAGGTGCTTATATTTAAGCCAATTTTCTAGTCACTAGAGGATTAATAGATAACTAAAAAAGAAAACTGTCCAGGTAAATGTTTCTGCTTAGGATGAAGGAACCTGAATTCTCTATCAAAACTAACCAGCACACTTTGAAAGAGACTTCACAAAAATATAAAAACAAATCACGTTATGACAGCTTTAATTCAGCTAAATAAAATCAGAGGAGAAAATAAAATGCCCCTCTGACACATTTAGCAATGCAAAGCGGAAATTTTAGGTGGTAGTTATGTAGTAATTTAGAAATAATTGAGAGCTCAGAAATTCTAGAAAACAATAATATAGATATTAAATAGATAATCAAGGAAGGTCCTTTTAATTTAAAGTATAAAGGTATATAAAAGACATCAATTTTTTCTATATGTCAAAATATAGCTACTATATTTAGTCTTAAAGACACATTTTTTTTTGAAACTCCATTAAAAATTGTCTTTGGGTCTAACTACCAAGTTGTCCAACACAGGAGAAACATAAAATTTTCCTCAGCTCAATGGTTCAAGAAAATAGGAGGATTTAGGGAGTTTATATTGGAAAAGAATAAATGGGGCTATGCATTTTTGAAGGACAGTCCCATGGAAGAAAAAATATACTTTTTTTTTTGCTCCAAAAGGCAGTACTGGCATTAAACTGAAGGACACAGGCTTTACTTCAACACAAGAAAGGACAGTGGGACACTGGAGTGGTAGAAAATGGACCAATCTGACTCTCAGCAAGTGTGAGTGCTCTATTGCTTGAATTATACAAGCAGATACTATCTGATGGAGGGTCTGTGCAGAGTAAGAAATAGGGCAAGATGACCTAGTAGGCAGACCTTCCAGAACTGGGAGAAACTCCTGTTGTTTGTAAGCCACCCAGTCAGGTATTTCGTCATAGCAGCCTGAATGGACTAAGACAGTGTTGTATCCATCTTTTTGAGCTACGAAGAGCTCTGAACTTGAGCTTGAATTCATACATCTATCACTTGCTGGCCCAGTTCTTCCAGTCCAAACAGTTGGGTTCCTTAGTATATCAGTAGGTCTTTTAGAGTTCCAAGGCAGAGATGCAGGCAGCTCATTGGAATGATGGAGCATTATGTCAGAGTAAATTCTCATCTCAGAGCACGGTCACTTCAGGGCTCCTTTTCTCAACTCTGGGATGGGTTTCTGGTTTTCCAAAGATTGAGAAAGCTGCTTTTCATTGTTGAGGACAGGTAACAAGAGCTTAATAACCTGCCTGACCACTGTTTACTCAGCAGCCATGCCTCCCAGATATAGGGTTAGAGCTGACTGCTTTGGCAACATTCAGGATGATGGAGCTTCTGTATGGAAAGCAGACTGCTGTCCTCCCTGGTCAACAGCTCTCCCTTCTGTATTGTCTCTACAGTTTCCTGGTGTTAAATAATAAAATTCAACCGAGTAAATTTTAAAGATCTAATCGGCTTTATTGAACAATTTGCGAATTAAACATCCATCAAGTAGAAAAGAGTTTTGAGGAGCAGTACAAAGTGGAAGGCTCTTATAGGTGGGAGGGGGAAGGGAAGAGGAGAGAGCAGATTACCTCTTCTTCCTTTAAGGGACAGGGAGGGCCTATGTGGCAGGTTACCTCATTGGTGCCAACCCGAAAATTCCAGACTGACTGGTTAAGATTACATTCCTAGGGGAGGTTGAAACTGCAATTAAGTTAGGTATTAAGTTTTGGTTTGGTGTCTCATGCTTTAGCACAAGAGACTCTGTTTGGAGCTTGTTGTTTCCTTTTTAATAATTTCCCTCTTTTGATCAAAATCTCAGCTTAACTAAGAGATGTGATTAAAATTTTAAGGCATTAGTGCCACTCTGAGCTCTGTAGTTCTCTCGACTTTTGTCAAACTTTTGTGTGGTATTCATAGGTCATGATGTTTTTTGCTTAGTCCCTGTGTATTCACAAGTTACAGCTTCAGGTTCACAATGTCTAAGTCTGTCAATCTATTAGTTCCTTTTCTGATGTTCCAGTCTTAGGGAGATCATTTGCGTGATGGTTAGTGGGTGTGAACAAGCATTTAACGCTTTTGAGAGAATACAACACACCAGGAAGATTTCAACGATTATAATACGCAAGATAATTCCCAGTGTTTGGCATGCACTTTGGAGACATGGTTCCCAAGACCCAAACCCATCAGAATCAAGTAAGTCAAAGAAAGACTGCTGAAGGAATCACCAAGCCAAGTGGCTTGCTCAGTGATCTTATGTAACTGAGTTTCAACTTCTCCAGAAGTGTTGCTCCAGGTCCAGCAGGTGGTGTTGGTTACAGATACCTCCTTGCTCAGCTAAAAGATAATCAAGGGCTATCCTGTTATCAAGAACAACTTTGGTCAGAGAGTCTAGGGATCTTTGTTGGGCAGCTATTTTCTTAGCAATGGATTCTGCAATATAACCAGGGAAGTAGGGCCCTGTCAAAAAGAAGTGAATCCAGAATCCTGAATGCCTCCTGGTAAATTTGAATCTGTGGCTCAGAAATGGAAAGGTGACAGCTATGGAGGCCAGTAAATTCTAAGGGTCTGTGGACCACACAGGCAGTTTTATTCTGGCTAATCTTGCCTTGTGTCCCTTTCTTTGCAAAGAGCATAAATGCAAATTTCCCTAAGTTTGGGATGTTAACTGCAGACAAGGAAATGGACCAAGGGGTCTCTAGCATCATGGACAGATCAGAGATTTTGATGACAAATCCAGCACCCTGAAAGGTTACCCCCATTAGCAATGGCCTGGGAGATACAGATGAGGGCATTATCTTTCCAGGTCAATGCCAGAGTAAAGGAAAGAAAAAGGAGAAAGAGTTTCATGTTGAGTATGAAGTCTTGATCTGGCATCTTAGGCAGAAACAGTCTACTCCGATGACAACTACTTCTCTTCCTAGTCTGTTTGATTTGGAGGTCCCCAGCATTTGCAAAGGACCAGATGTCAAGTGGAGACTTTTTCATCTGTGAGATGTGTATCCAAGGTTCAAGACCCTGCAGTTTGGCTACAGTCTGGGTAGTGAGCAGGAACTGGTATTGTCTCTTCCAAGGAGATTCAAGGGCAGTCTTTGTTCTTAGAGACTGAAATGTTAGTTTGAAGATTTGTAGCCAGATATTTGAGACTAGAAAAATTTAGGATCCAGTCCAGTTTACAGATCTATAACAAAACCTCAAAAACAACAGGATTAGAATATAATACAGGCAAAGGTGCAAACATAATTTTTTCCTCTACACTTGCCTCCGTTTTCATCAAAGATAATCACACTAAAACTGATTTATTTGCGTTAAAACTTGGCCTGCTTATTTACGTAAGTGCAGCAAGAATAGTGATTGACCACATAAACTCTTTTTAAGACTGCTTTACTGGAACCTTTTATAGTGAATCTCAGATTGATCTCTAAAAGCTTTTTTTTTTTTTTTTTTTTTTTTGCGGTACGCAGGGCTCTCACTGTTGTGGCCTCTCCTGTTGCGGAGCACAGGCTCCAGATGCGCAGGCTCAGCGGCCATGGCTCACGGGCCCAGCCGCTCCGCGGCATGTGGGATCTTCCCGGACTGGGGCACGAACCCGTGTCCCCTGCCTCAGCAGGCGGACTCCCAACCACTGCGCCACCAGGGAAGCCCTCTTAAAGCCTTTTGAGGCCAGGAAGCCAAGCCAAAGTCTAAGCAGTTTCTTAAAGCTGTCTAGTCATATCTGGGTCTATGCACCTCTGTCTCAAATATGATATTCCAGCCAAACCCTCAGTAATACAGACAACGTTTCTAATTGTCCTGTTATAAGGAGAACAGATTTTTATTGAACTTATGTAAATAACTAACTATATTGTCTTCCAAATTTTAGAGGGATCAGGTAGGGAGAAAAAGTAAATGTTTCATCTTTGTTCACAAAGGTATATTTTACCAAATTGCTGTAAGTCATAGATAGGTTAAGAGAAAAGGTTTCCTTAAGTCTGGAAACTCAAAACATTAAGGAACTAACAAACATCACCTCCTCATTTCATTCAGTTCTATGTTATAAATTCCTGTTCTTCTTGAATCCAGTTTTTTCATTAGTTCTGGAAATTGTTGCCCGTTCAATTTTATAATCTTAAAGTTGTCAGAAACCTGTATTTATCAAAAGTCCTTTCCATGACCTGAAGATGAAGCACTTTTGTAGGAAAACTTTTACAAAAGTATCTCAGTGAAACAATAACTGTAAATGACAAGAGACTTAAAATAGCCATGGAAGCAACCCAAGTGTCCAATGACAGATGAAGGGATAAAGAACATGTGGCGTATATATACAATGGAATATTACTCAGCCATAAAAAGAAATGAAACTAAGTTATTTGTAGTGAAGTGGATGGACCTAGAGACTGTCACACAGAGTGAAGTAAGTCAGAAAGAGAAAAACAAATGCTGTATGCTAACACATATATATGGAATCTGAAAAAAAAAAGTGGTTCTGATGGACCTAGGGGCAAGACAGGAATAAAGACGCAGATGTAGAGAATGGACTTGAGGACGTGGGGGGGGGAAGGGTAAGCTGGAACGAAGTAAGAGAGTGGCACTGACATATATACACTACCTAATGTAAAATAGATAGCTATTGGGAAGCAGCTGCATAGCACAGGGAGATCAGCTCAGTGCTTTGTGACCACCTAGAGGGGTGGGCTAGGGAGGGTAGGAGGGAGACGCAACAGGGAGGGGATATGGGGATATATGTATACATATAACTGATTCACTTTGTTATACAACAGAAACTAACACAGCAGTGTAAAGCAATTATACTCCAATAAAGATGTTAAAAAAAAAATAGCCATGGTTAAAGATGTGATGAGAGTTCATTATAATGCAATTGACAAGGAAATTTGCTAATTTCTATGACTTACAGTTTAAGGTAATAAATAGATTTATGACTGATAATATTATACTGGAACATATATTTCTGGGAAGTTCATAGAATTTTTTTTCATATAACGTATACCTCTATAGACACAACATAAAGAGGATTAGTATTCTTATTTGACAATGCTTCCCATGTCAGTTAATATATCAAATAAGTCTAATTAGGTTAATATCTCCCTTTTTAGAAGGAGAGAGAGCAAATCTTTTGATATGTCCTCGGAGCCCTCTGGAAAACTTTAAAGTTAGTTCAAGGTAAAAAAAATTCATTTAGAATTTGATTTTGGGAAGTTTGTCAAACATATCAAAAGGTTATAAAACACTTGGTCAAATAGGATCAGAGGTCACTATGAAACAATAGTTATCTGCTTAACCATGGTGACAATTAGAGACTGCAGATAAATACAGAAAGTGTAATACTTTTACATCAAACTTAGCTCTTTTTAATAGAGGAGACTCAGTTTTCATAAGTAATCAAAGGCCTGATAAAAACAACATGGAGGGCTTCCCTGGTGGCGCAGTGGTTGAGAGTCCGCCTACTGATGCAGGGGACACAGGTTCGTGCCCCAGTCCGGCAAGATCCCACATGCCGTGGAGCTGCTGGGCCCGTGAGCCATGGCTGCTGAGCCTGTGCGTCCGGAGCCTCTGCTCCGCGGTGGGAGAGGCCACAGCAGTGAGAGGCCCGCATACTGCAAAAAACAAAACAAAACAAAAAAAAAACATGGAACATAGGTGATTATTTTGACTAGACACACCCTCTTTGTTTTGTCTAGGCAGATTCATAGTCTATTATGAAGAGCAGACCAATAGTTCTAAAGGACTTGTCCTTTAAAAAGAGGGAAAACCAAATTCTAATTTTGTACCAGCTTACTTTTGATATTTAAACTTATTTTTTAACTCAAATAAATTTATTTAATCTTAGTTAGCTTGAACACACATAAAATTCTTTTCCCAAGACTTCTTTTTTGTAGACCTTTTACAACCTTTTTCTGGCATATGGAGATATTTTCCTTATTATTTCTAGTGGCTTTAATTACATACATTAGAATTTTAGCTCTTTAAAATCTTATGTTTTGGGACTTCCCTGGTGGCTCAGTGGTTAAGAATCTGCCTGCCAATGCAGGAGACACGGGTTCGAGCCCTGGTCCGGGAAGATCCCACATGCCGCAGAGCAACTAAGCCCGTGCGCCACAACTACTGAGCCTGCGCTCAGTGGCCCACGAACCACAGCAACTGAGCCTGTGTGCCACAGCTACTGAAGCCTGCATGCCTAGAGCCCATGCTCCGCAACAAGAGAAGCCACTGCAGTGAGAAGCCCACGTACCACAATGAAGAGTAGCCCCCGCTCACCACAACTAGAGAAAGCCTGTGTGCAGCAAGGAAGACCCAACGCAGCCAAAAATAAATATAAAAAAATAAATAAATGAATTTATAAAATCTTACATTTTAATGAAAATAAAGGATTAAACAATTATAAACCATTTTTGATATTAGCATTCTGTGGCTTGGTAAATCTGTAAATACCTTTTATAACTTCTAGAAACATGTGCTTTCTCATAAAAAGTTTCTCAACATGGCATAAAAGATGTTTACTAATAGATGCAAGTATTTTTAGTTCTGTAAAAGAAAACCAAAAGTGGATAAACTTGTGTTTAGTAATTAGTGTTTCAGTGTTTTATCTTATTTGGAAATTATTTGGCTATTCAATGAATTTAACTTAACTCATCATTTAACTGAACTTAGTAAAATTTTGAAGTTCCAGGTTACCAAAAGATTTGGGGAAACTATTTTAAAAGGTCACCTAAGAACTTTTTGTCCTACTTACATCTATTCCATTTACTTATGTTTAACAACTCTATTTAGATTACCCACAAAAACTTTGTAAGACATTAAACAAAGTCAGCCGTCATCTCAAGCTAATTTTTCTTGCTGACAAATTTAGTAAGAGATAATGTGAGCTCATTTGATTAATAAACCCAGGTGAAATAAGAGTTATTCGTCTGCATTATGTTCATTGTTGCAAACTCGAAAGACATGTCTATTTTAATTAAATCAACACACTTAAACTAGCTTTAATACTGAATATTTTCCCAGATCACATGAACCTGAAAAGCATTTGGGTTAATTCTCTATTATATTTCTGGGAATTTTATAAATAATTCTTGTAAGTGCTTGATTTTCTTTAAGCCAATTAAATAGAACTCTTTTACAAATTAATATAAGTAATACCATCCAGAGGTAAAAAAAATTTACCACACATCTAACACATAACTAGACACACATACACACACAAACACGGAGACTTTATAGTTTCATTTAAAAATGTCTAACATGAATCAGGTCCAATGATACAAAGCTCACTATTATAAAAGGACAGTTGGAATAAGTTAAGTTTATCTGTTCAGATGGCTAAGGCTTTTTGTTTTTCTCTTTTTTTACAAATATTTGTGAAGATACATGATTTTTTTTTTTTTTTTTTGCGGTACAAGGGCCTCTCACTGTTGTGGCTTCTCCCGTTGTGGAGCACAGGCTCCGGACGCGCAGGCTCAGCGGCCGCGGCTCACGGGCCCAGCCGCTCCGTGGCATGTGGGATCCTCCAGGACCTGGGCACGAACCCGTGTCCCCTGCATCGGCAGGCGGACTCTCAACCACTGCACCACCAGGGAAGCCCGATACATGATTTTTTTATTTGGTTAAATTTCAAATGACCTTTTCCCCTTTTATTCCCCTTTTGATAAAAATTATCTCCCTAAACTTGTAGAATATTCACATCTCAAAAGCACAAGGAAGGAATGCAAGTAACAGGCCTTTTAAGATAAATAGGTTTGGTTTGGGAATTGGTAGGATTAGGTGAACTTTGAATCACTTCTAGAGCTTCATTTCTGGCTCTGCAAATACTTGTAAGGTAGAGTCATTTGCTTTTAATTCCTCAAAGAACTGAGTTGTATCCTGGATGGTGAAGGACTGACACATCCATCCACCTATGTTGGAATGTTTTCCTTCCCCTGTGGGTACATTTAGCATAAAGGAGAAGGGCTAAAAGAAAATTTCTATCAGGCTCTCAATGTTAGCTTCTAATTTGGTGAAATTTCTGATTATAGAGTTATTAAATCCTTTCAAATATCTTGTCAGGTTTCAGCCTAGACAAATAGTAAATATTTCTGACAGTATTAAATAACTCCGTGGACTAAGAGGCATCCTCAAAGAGATGCAAAGGTTACTACCTTCCCAAAATCCAGAGTCACTCCCAAAGACAGACACAAGAAGGAACCTACATGTTGCAGGCAGGCAGAAACTCTTAGGACACAGAATGAGACAAATTAGAAGGCAATAGCTATCCCTTGGAGAGGAAGTATCAAAAACCAATGTGTCAGACTTGAAAAGGAAGGGACAGTGTGAAATTTTATTTTCGTCTCTCAATTGTTTGCTACAGAGAAAGTTGGGAGAGCTGATTCTGGTCAGAATTTCCACCTTATACTGGCTTCTGCCCAATGCCTCAGGATCCCATCTGCAGGTACTGAGTGGGGTTTAAAGTGGAGAGTGTAGCTCTGATATTACTAGAATTTGTCAAGGTGCTTTGTTAATTTTAATTTTAGTCTCCCCTTGGTTGTTTAAGGGAATAATGTAGCAGTTTGTCATCAACAAGCAATTGTTGAATTAAATCAATTTGCACCAAAGTATTAATTTGGAAATTAAAAAAATTAAATTCAGACCATAGACATATTCACAGTATTTTCTAGCTAAAGAAATTTTTTTTTTTTTTTTTTTTTTGGCCATGCCCACACATGGGATCTCAGTTCCCTGACCAGAGATAGAACTGTTGCCCCCTGCAGTGGAAGCAGAGCCCTAACCATTGGACCACCAGGGAATTCCCAAGAAATTTTATAATAGCTCCATGAAATTCTTTTTTAAATCTTGTTTATTTTTTCCAAATTAAAAAGCAAACCATTGTATTTCCATTGAGTTTTCAGAAGGAAAAAATATTTTGTGCAGCTGTACTTGGAAAGGCACTCCTAGCAATCCCACATCTTATAGACTCATTGTAGCCAAGTGCCAGCATGGCAGACTGACTGCCAAACATAGCTATTGAGATTTAACACTGATTTTGGACCCAAGGAAGCTTTTCAGTACAATCGTATTGAATGGAAACAAACAAGGTGATTTATAGTTGATTTTGACAATAGTGAGAGACTCTGGAGTCTCAGATCCTGGACTACAGGCTCACTTAGTTGATGGTTTTCAAATGTTGCTGCATAAGTCATATGGAATGTTGTTTGGGGAACTCAGATTTTACTTAACAGGATATTCATAAGATTTAAACAAAATTATGGCTTGGAATTAATGTGTGAGTATCAGTTCCACTCACTGTTGAAGTTTCAGAAATGGAGTATGGCTCCATTAGATGGTCAGGATCTTAAAATTGATTCTTATGAAAAGGAACAAAGATCCCATCATGACCTAGCAGGGAGTACTGATCTGTTTCTCTACTACCTATTGCTCAAGTGCTTAGAGAAAGGGTGATATGAAGGGCTGTAACTCTATTTTCCTTTGCCCCTCTTGATACCAGAAAGAAAGAGAAATAAATAAACAAGAAAAGAACTGTGCTGTGTACAAATTTAAAACATGAGTAGAAATCAAAATGGCAAATTTAATCATCCTGGAAAGAAGTCTCAATTTGAGAAAGAAAGTGTTAGGTTGGAAACCCAAACAAACTTTTTGGCCAACCCAATATATATCCCAACAGCTTTTAAATATTTATTGTAGTGAAAAATCAGAATCTAATTATACATAGTCTTTCCAACAATTATAAGAAAAAAAATAGATGGTAGTTAGATAACAATAAAAAAGATGTTACATGGGAATTCCCTGGTGGTCCAGTGGTTAGGACTACGCACTTCCACTGCAGGGGGCAAGGGTTCCATCCGTTGGTTGGGGAACTAAGATCCTGCAAGCCGCGTGGTGTGGTCAGAAAAAAAAAAAGTTACATTTATTATTTTTGATACCTGGCTTTGGGGAAAATTTTCACATTCAAATTATGGACGTAAACATAAGAATTAAAAGTGGGCAGACCCCGTTGGTACAAGCCAGCATCCAGCTGGCTGCATCTGCATTCATTGTAGCCCCAGATGGTAAAGGCAGACAAGGGCTGCACTGTGCTTACCTTCAGAAGTGTTTTAGAGACTGGCTAATGTTTTCAAATTGACTTTTAAAATAAAAAAACCCTATAAAATCAGAAAGCATTATATGTAACATCCAAAGGAGGGTAAGTTTGCTTATTTCTCCTTCTGTTTCTTTCATCTTCTTTATTTCATTTTTTCCACTTCCCTTTTCCTTCACCATTTGAATGAAGTCCCATGTGACCAACTGAACCTTGTTTATTTTAAAACATTCAATGAACTTATAAAAAATACAGAGTGTGATGGGGCCTTCTTCTGAGAATCAATGTGTGTCATCGTTGGCCAAGGTTATGTCTGCTTCATGGCAAAAATAAAATACAAGATCATCATTCCAGAAGAGACAGAGAATTGGAAAGGACCTAAATACTTTGTGTGTAAAGTAGCTACATATCACAGAGAGAAAATCTTTAACAGAAATAAAGTATTAGGATTTAGGAGGCGGTTTGCATAGATATTGGGATTGCAAAAAGTTTGAGTTGTAAGAAATATTCATAAATTCTGTACAGGAGCATATTACTCTGGATAGGAGACAGTTACGCCATTTAGATAACTTAGCAAGCCATTCTCCTTCCTCCAAAGTCATGAATTGTTATTACCTCTTTCTAAACTTGTCTGATTTTAGATTTGAACAGATATAACTGATTCTGACTGATTGTCTAACTTTAGTCTCTGACATTATGTGTGATTTCTGAGAATGATTTAATAATTAACATAATATTTAGCCTTTAATGTTCAAAACCAATAGTGATAAGAATCATGCTAATAGATGTGTAAATCAAGTTTCTTTCTTTAAAATGCTCATCTAGTGTTATTTAGCTTTCTAGAAGAATTTTAGAAAAAAAATTATAGCCCATTTGTAAAAAACAAAAAATTAAAAATTTTGTATGATGAAAGGAAAATGGCGTTATGTTGAATTTAGTAAAATAAATGATAATAATTTAGAATAATTAGTTTTGTTATATCATGTATTTATTAACATAGTATATTAATTATATTTTATTAATATACAATAGATAAAATGAGAATATGGTCATTACGCAAATTTCAATTATCCTGTTTTAGTAAATCTCAAAAAATCAGAAATTTGTACCAGTTGTTTTATCATTATAATAATTATAATAATTAATTATAATACTTCGGAACTAAGGCACTATATTAGCAACATAGTAGACACTTTTCTGGAATAAAATGGTCTTTGATAATGGAAGTGGTAAGAGAATCCTTAAATGAATATAATGTATGTTTAATGCATGAACTTCCTATTATCACAAACTTTCCTCTTTATCCCTTTTTTTTTTGAAAACCAGAGCTCCTCTTCATTATCACTAGTATCAGTTAACACAGAGAGTTCAGACACATAAAGAGTTCAGATTCAATTCTATAGCCTGTTAAATTCTCAAAGCGAAATGGTCAGAAAAAAGTTGGGGAGGGGGAGATAATGGTGATTCAGAGCCAGAATTGACATTTATTGAACAGCTAAGGCTCAAAAGTCATGTCTGTAAAGTGTTAAAATCAATGATCAATTCAGTTAAAATTCTCAGTGAATGAATTCAGCCAAACTGATCAATTTGATGGCCTTATATGTAATATTGAAATTCATATGTACATTGAGGCATGGATTTGGCTATTACTTTCAAAAGTACATTGACAGCGTCCCTTGTTCCGTGGCATTTTGAAGCTATCGTTGTTCAGAAGCACCAGGTGTGTACCAAACTTCACATTAGGTGTTTAGAAACATTATCTCTAATACAGACAACTCTTGCAAGTGGATGCATTTAAGATTCATTTTGCAAGTGAGAAATGAAGTTCAAGGAGACTAAGTAAACTGCTTAAGGGCAAAAGACTAGTAAGTGGCACAGGTAGAATTTGAACCTTGCTCAATCTGACTTGAAAGCCCCAATTCTTGCTTCTATATGATGCTGCTTCCTGGTTTTAAAGCAAATTGTTGCTTCTATTTTGGAATTAGGTACATTTTTCAAATTTATTGCACTGTCTAATCCATTTTAGGATAAAAGGCTGTTGGGGGGGCATCAGGAATGGTATTTAAAAGAAATTAAAAAAAAACTGTTAGGCAACAAAAGTTCAAATAACGAAAGCAGATAAATTTTTGCCTATATTATTGGGATGAAAAAATTACCCTATTTTTATAGGTTATGAACTTTGTAATTTAGATATTACACTAGAAATTTGGAACCAATGTAGTAATGAATAACTTCAGAGTGAGAATTTGATTATTTAAATATCCTTTTTCCAGCTGTGCTTTAAGAAAAAATTATATTGTTGTTATTTGAAATGAAAACACAACACAAGCATTATGAATTTTATAGGTATCTTGATTCTGGTTATTACTGTGCTTCATATAAGGGGAGGAAAGCCTTGTTTCTAATTCTTAATGGGTTTACTTAAAGTTCAAATTCCGTTTAGGTTTCTTCGCATAAACATTAACTTGTCAAAAAATATTTAGTTGCTATGATGGAATGTTTGTGTCTCCCCAAAATTCATGTGTTGGATCCTAAACCCCAGGGTGATGGTGTTAGGAGGTGGGGAGGCCTTTAGGAAGTGATTAAATCATGAGGATGGAGCTCTTATTTTCAGACTGAATTGCTATGATTTGATAGTTGATCCAGTAAGATGATGTTTCCATCTCACCAGCTGAGCGCATGAAAACAAGTACAGCATGATGTTTAAATCCTTAAATTTCAGCGTCTAACAGTATCCCAGTTTCGCTGAGCATCCTTGGGCAAGATGTTTAATTCCCCAGTGACTGGCACATAAAAGTACTGGACATGTTGCAGCTCCTATGCAAATCAGGAAGGGGCACCACAAGAAGTGGAAGAATGTTACAATGTACATGCTGCTGTATTTTTGTTCAAATTAATAATCTCCCTCAGGGATTTCCCTGACAGTCCAGTGGTTAAGACTTTGCCTTCCAATGCAGGGGCTCTGGGTTTGATCCCTGGTTGGGGAGCTAAAATCCCACATGTCTCGGGGCCAAAGAACCAAAACATAAAACAGAAGCAATACTGTAACAAATTCAATAAAAGACTTTAAAAATGGTCCAGATCAAAAAATCTTTTAAAAAACATAGAATATCAGTCATTATGTGAAAATAATTTTGAAAATATTCTAGTATTCATTCTTGCTTAAATACCCTTTCTAATAATGTAATAGCAAGAGCACTATTGGACTTTATTTTGTTGTCATAATATATGAAGATTAATTTAAATGTCTCTTCCTATTTTTTTCATTTTTATTTTCATTTCCCTACTGGAATTAAGATGAGGTATCTTATGTGAGAAATAGGAACAAATAGTGAAAACTTGTATTTCACTTTTTTATCCATATCTGGAAGCTTCTTATTATTCACTTGCTTGACATGCTGGACCTCCCAGGTACCCTTTGTAGTAAAATTAAAATCGCAATTACTTTCAATTACACGTTATGATAATTACCCTTGTAATTGGATCACAGTTCCTAAATGGCCTGCATAAGCCAAATCCAACATATAATTATATTTATTTTATTTCTATGTATGTCTTCTGTTAACTATCTTCATAATCACTGAACAGTTATTAGCCTCACTAATATAAAATAAATATTTTAGAATCAAACCAGACTGGATATAGTACTGCTATAAAAGAAAGAATACTAAGTGTCATTAAATTTTGAATTTTTAAATAACATTTCAAAATAAGAATCAAAATTCACAGAATATGTGTGTATTTTCAATTATAAACGTTAGTGCTCAAAATGGAGTATGAAATACCTAAAAAGAAAAGCAAATAACTTTGTATCAGTGCCATCATGCATTATGTTTCAATAAATCTGTGTTTTCAGGAAAGAGCATTTAAGTTTTAAAATTAATAATTTTTCAGAATTTTAAATATAATTATTTTCTCGCTTAAAACCAGAAATTCTATAACATCTAAATCATGCCATATAAAAGCCAGAAAAATAAATGAAATCTTGGAAAGAATACCTTATGACTTGAAATATGATCATTATATAACAATAAATTAGATTAAGAACTAGTTAAGACCCCTTGGAAAGTCTTATTTACAAGCTAACTCTGGTTACCAATGCAAACTATTTTTCGTTTCCCTAAGCAGAAGGCAGAGAGAAAGAAGTTTCACTATAAACAAATTCTATGATCATTTTAAGAGATCAATTGAGGTACACATCAGAAAAAATAAATTCTAGACTAAGGTAGTTAAACTTTAACAAAGTAGTGTTTATATTCCCTGGTAAGTCACTAAATGTATTTCTTCCAGACTGTTAATTAAGCCAAAAGATGAATCATCCTAACATCTTTACGCCTTATTGGCTTTTCCAGTTGTGCAGACATTTGTATTTAGTGTTGTCCTTCTTAAGAATTTTCAGAGCATTGTTAAAAGAATAAAAGAAGGCCTTTATCTTGTCTATTATAATCTCTTCAAGGACTCCACACATGACATTTTCTAAACCATCTTGTTTTCCAGGGCATCAAATTGCTTACAGCAAATTTCAGCCTATGCCATCCAAATCCTACTAAAAAAGGCATTTTAACGTTGAGTCATTCAAAAACCGTTTATTATCCAAATTTGTATTTATTACACAAGGTTACGTTAAAAACAAACTTAAACGAACCAAGCTCCTGCCCTAGAACAAACTTAAAACGTAGAAGTATATCAAGCTTACAGGTAGTGCTAATGTAAGATTTATTCAATTAGGAACTGTTAGTTGCCTGTTATGGGCGCATAAGTGAAGCATGGAGCAGAGGAGACCAAATTATGTCGGTATGCTTACACGTCTTACGTTCTACTGTGTTCTGTTGGAATATAGAGAGTGTTCCTCTTATGGAGAAGTAGGGTCATAAAATCCCCACTTCGGGAGCCTTTCTCTTTGATGTGGAAGCAAGCTGGCTCACCTTGCTGAGGCTGCAACCTCAGAACACAGTGGTTTCGGATTTCTAAGGGAATCGTGTCAGATTTTCCCTGTGCTCTACCTCCCATCCCTCCTAATTAGATGGAACTTGGTGGGGTTTTCTGGGACTCCTTTATTTACTCCTCAGAACAATGTACAACTTTCTCAAGGAGGATTGCTGTGAGGCTGCCCATGGTTCATTCCCTCATGCTAGTTCCATATCAAGTAACAATTTCTCGGAGTTCGTGATAATGCATATCACTGGCAACATTCTCTCAATTGCCATCTGTAGACAGATAGAACCCTGCTAAAATCTTACCTCTCTCTGGTACAAAGTAATATTACTCGTAATTTGGGAATATCAGTATGTCTAGTAATTCTGCTAGTCATCACAACGTACTTTCAATTATTTCAAATGTTATGAAATGGAAATCGCAAAGAAAGGAACATAAACCATCTGACTAAGGCAGCACGACATATTGTCACTTCCAGGGCTGTAGCATGGAAGAATCTGACAGTGTTGAGTTTGCCTTCAACTGCCTCAGAGAGGGAGAGGGATTGACTATATACATAAGAACTCGGCAATCTAACAGATGTTTCCAGGGCATATACGAAAGAGGGGTGGTCTTCCATCAGGTACACAAGTGAGGCAGCTTTCAGTTTCAGTACCATGAGTAAAGGGTCTCTGATTAAAGGAAGGAATGGTTAAGGAAGGAACAAAAGTTTGGGCCATTTTTCAAAAGGGTGCTTTGGCTCCCTAGACAATCCCATTTTTCAACCTGTTAGAAATCAGGGCTTTAAGAAGACTTCTCACAGCTGCTGCTACGCTAGATGCCTGCTGACCAGGCAGATTGGCTCAGCGATGCTCTGATTTAGGCTACGTATGCGGCATCCTCAGCTCAAGTGCAGTCTGACTCTGAGATTTCTAACTTCAGTAAGATGGAATCATACATACCTGGGAATAAAATTTAGTGTTCAGCTAAAGTCAACACCCAGCTAGTTGGAGGAAGAGAAATACCAACATCCTCTGGTAGAGTCTTCTCTATTTTTGGCATCCCAGGCATGGTATACTATGACTACACAGTGAGGATGGCTGGGGAACTCCATCCCTTCCAGAGCTATAAAGAGGAGGCAATATGGAGGGCTGTCCCCCAGCCTGCAGTGTGGGCATCACCTGGGAACTTGGTAGAAAGACAATTCCTGGGCCACCCTCCAGACCTGATTCAGGAGCTCTGTGGGTGGAGCCCAGCAAGCTGTGTTTTAAGAAGTCCTCTAGGTGATTCCAATGCACCCTAAAAGTTGAGGACATTGCTCTACACTGTCAAATAAGGACCTTAACTGCCTATTTCTGTGTAGATAGATTTTAAAAAGGGTCCTCTCTAGGGATGATGGCAGGCTGAGAGCATACCCGCAATTCACCAGATCATTTTATAGATATGAAATCTAGTTTAAAATGTGCATGAATGGTCGTGTTGAAGGAGGCTTGAGGATTCCAATGCCCAGAGCTGCCTCTAGCTCAGCATTCCGTGTTTGGCTGCTTTCTCTTGGAGTTTTCTTAGCTCCGGAGCTGTCTGGCAATTTGAATGTAATCCTTTTTCATGACTGCCTTGGATTTCAGGAAGGTTGGAATGTCCCCAGGGTCATCCTTTGTGCGAGTAATAATATGACCAAGGTGTGTGTCAGTGGCCCACAGATTGGTCACATCTGCCTGGAAAATCGAGTTTAGTAGTCCCAAGGCGTAAGAATCAGTCCTGCTCCGTGCGGGATCTTCTCTTCCTAACTTTGTGTTGACATTTTTATGTTTGAGTTGAGGTAAAGCAGAAGAGACCGAAAACAAAGGACATCTATTCTCCATGTGTGCTTCCCTTAGATTTGGTTTTAGAATTCTTAAACTTCTGCCAGGAGAGTAATTAGCAGCCCAGATAAGAGGCCACCCAATGGCAGCTACACGTCCGCAATCAGGTATGCCTGAGAGAACTACAAATTTGATTAGAGAGTTACCGGTATTTTGTAGGCTCATATCTTACTTTCAGGAGGTAGGAAATTAAAAGGAAAATTTAAGAGGAAAGAGCATGGTTTTTATCTCTATGTCACCATCCATCATTATACTTTAGAGCTTTATGTTCAAAGATTCTTGTGAACAAGGGAGAGAATTTAAAAAGCAGAATATAAAGAAAGCCCTCTGGTGAAAGAGAATGTTATTCTCTTCCATTCCACTGTCAGGAAAAAGGGGCTTCATCTTGATGCATTGCTCACATGGCATAGCAAGAGAAAAGGAAAGGCAGAGTGCCTACAGATGAATGCTGGAAGGAAGAGTTTTTAAGTGAATATCCTAGAATAAGGAGGGAAGTGTAGGTACTGTTGGAAATTTTCTCTTGGCGGGGGATTCACTGGGGCCGAAGTATTTGTCAGAGGTTCCGGGGTGGGAAGTAGAACCGCGTCTGGGGCACAGACAGCGCGGCTGAGGGGCTGAGAGATGGTATCAGAGGGCCAGACCGCCCACCAAAGGGTCAACTGGAATGACCAGGGGTAAAGGAGACCCCCGAGGTGGAGTCAGTGGGCTTGGAAAACAGAGTGGGAGGAAGAACATCCAGGTAGTTCTCTGAAGAACTGGGACTTGGTTGGGACTTGGGTGGAGGGCCGCAAAGTTCCACAAGACAGCAGCGCCATTTTTCTAGAGTAGAGAAGGAACTCTTACAGGTGTTTAGCGACTTCAGATAGATGCCATTTAAATTAGGTAGTTATTCCGGTGAGGGGGCACAAGTGTAAATTACTCTGCTAAGCCCTGATGGTGTGGTGGCTATCAGACTTGGTCTCTGACTTCAGGAAGCTTGCCGAGTAATTAGAGAGATCATGAAAATGCACGCAGGTCTCGCGCCAGATTGCAGGCTCGTTGCTCAATGGAGGGCTTTGCCTCTGAAGATCCCCGATAAATGTTTGATGCTGATGACAATATGGCTTTTCTAAGACTTCAAAATGGAGTAAATGGGCTTCCTTGTGTGGTGCAGTGGTTAAGAATCTGCCTGCCAATGCAGGGGACACGGGTTCGAGCCCTGGTCCAGGAAGATCCCACATGCCGCAGGGCAACTAACCCCGGGCACCACAACTACTGAGCCTGCGTGTGCTCTAGAGCGTATGAGCTGCAACTACTGAGCCTGCGTGCCACAACTACTGAGCCCACGTGCCACAACTATTGAGCCTGTGCTCTGGATCCTGTGAGCCACAACTACTGAGCCCACACGCCACAACTACTGAAGCCCATGCGCCTAGAGCCCGTGCTCCACTACGAGAAGCCACCGCAATAAGAAGCCTGCACACCGCAATGAAGAGTAGCCCCCGCTCGCCACAACTAGAGAAAGCCCACACGCAGCAACAAAGACCCAATGTGGCCAAAAATAAATAATAAAATAAAATAAATAAATTTATTTTAAAAAATGAGTGAGAATAAGTTGCTAGAATTTCCATCAAAAAATAATTCTGGAGAAACGTACTGGAATCCTAAAATGGAAAATTAACATTTAGAAAGAGACTTAGAAATAACTCTCTGACTGATGTTATGAAAGAGGATTTGTGAATTAAAAGACTTTAGAGGGGGGCTTCCCTGGTGGCGCAGTGGTTGAGAGTCCGCCTGCCGATGCAGGGGACACGGGTTCCTGCCCCGGTCCCGGAAGATCCCACATGCCGCGGAGCGGCTGGGCCCGTGAGCCATGGCCGCTGAGCCTGGAGGCCCGCGTACCGCAAAAAAAAAAAAAAGACTTTAGAGGGGAAGGATAAGTTAATTTTCTAACCCTTTGAAGAAAACGGTTCAAAATTTCTTAAAACCTAAACTGTTTATTGTGGTTCCCCTGGTCTAATCGGCACTTATCACGGTATACTATTTACTTTCCAGTGAAACAGAATTACCCATCCTTCAAAATAGCTCAATTAAGTAGTAGCATATCATATTCTGAAGTTCTCTGTAGAGGTTTTAGAGCCCAGAGAGGCCAAGCCTAGTGCACAACTCATTCTGTTCAGCATCTCCCCACAGATATCCAAATGCCTCTCTGCACCTCTCCACCAGCACATCTAAAACGCACTTGAAACATACCATGTCCCCAGCTAAAGTCCACTTATCCCCACCAAATTTGCTTTTCCCTCAGTTTTCCTTGCCTCAGCAAATGGCAGCATGATCATTTCAGTTGCCTAGGACAGAAAAATGGTGACATTGTTTATTCCTCTTTTTCTCTCACAACCTCCAAGTCTCGCATATCAGAGGGACTGTGGGCTCCAGCTGCAGAATTTACCCAGAATCAGTCCACTTCTTATCACCTCCACCACTGCCGCCCTTGGGCAAAGCATGCTCACCGCTCAGCAAAGTTGGCGGGATAACCTCCTAAGGAATCTGCCTGCAGCCACGCTTGCTGCCCACAGTGAACTCTCCACACAGCAGGCAGAGTGATCCTTCTTAAAGCAAAGTCTGATCATGTCCCTTCTCTGCTTCAAACCCCACCACCACCAACAGGCTTCCCATTTTCCTGGGGAAGAAGACTACATATTCTAGCATCGAATTTCTAGATGACGTTGTAGGGGAGCAAAATTTGCCACCCCAGAAGATCTCTTTGGCCTGAGGATTAAGCTGGGCAGGTTATTTTTCAGAAACAGAAGTCTCCTGTCAGCTTAATTCTTAGACCAGCCAAAAGACCCTGGAAGGGTGGAGGGAAATTTCTTCCTCCCCAGCACTGTAGAATGTCCTACCTGGTCTAGCCTCAGCTTCCTCTCGGACAGCATATCCTGCTATGTACCCCTTGTTCACTCCACACCAGTCATTGGCTTCAATTTGCTCTTCCCTCTCCTTGTAATGCTCTTTCTCAGACATTTATTTGCTTAGTCCCTCATTGCTTCAAGTTTTGGCTCAAATATTGCCCACTGATGAAGCTTTCCCTGGACACACTATGTAAAATTGCATACTACCCTTTCTCTGGAGTCTTCCTATATAGGCTCTTCCTTCCTGGCTCTACTTTCCATCCTTGATTTTTTTTTTTTTTTTTTTTCACGGTACACGGGCCTCTCACTGTTGTGGCCTCTCCCGTTGTGGAGCACAGGCTCTGGACATGCAGGCCCAGCGGCCATGGCTCACGGGCCCAGCGGCTCTGTGGCATGTGGGATCCTCCCAGACCGGGGTACGAACCCGTGTCCCCTGCATCGGCAGGCGGACTCTCAACCCCTGCGCCACCAGGGAAGCCCTCCATCCTTGATTTTTAACCAGCTTTCTTATTAACACCAATTCTATGTATTTTAGTTGTTGGTTTGTTCGTCATCTTTGGTCGGTAGGATGAAAGCTCCGTTGAGGATGGGAATTTGGTTCATCGTGTCCACAGCCCCCAACTGCAACCCCCCAAACTGGAACAATGCTTGGGCCATTGTAGGCACTTGCCTAGACCTGGTCACCCCATGCTTTTGATCTTCCATTTCTGGTTTATTGCGAGAGCTTCCCAAATGGCCTTACAAAATACCTCAATGAATATTATTTTCTTGGTGCAGCTTTTATTGTATTAGACAATAATTTAAAACTTTCAAAGTTTCCTGCTACATTAAGTCTAATTCTTGTTTAGTTTGCAAGCTCCCTTCTGAATACATCTTATAATCTAGATGTGTTTGTGGCTTTCAATACACTACTTTCACTGAAGCTCTTAGTCAGTTTTTTGTTATACTTGGTGTTCCTTTTTTCTCTTTCTCTCTCTCTCTCTTTCTTCTTTTCTTTTTTTACCTTTTTTCCTCGAACGGCTTCTTTTTCCAAAGTAAATGTACTCTATTATTTCACTGCTCTTTCCTTGGAACACCCTTCCTCTTTTTCTTCATCTAATCAAACTTTAGCATTTTCAAAGCTCAGTGCAAGTACCACGTACTCCATTAACGTTTGTTGAATTAATCCAGATTCTATTCATCATTTCCTCTGAACTAGATATGTTAGAAATGTTAGCTTGGCATTTAATTTCATGCATGCCATAATGTATTCAATTTGTTTCAAAAAAAACATTTGATGAGTGTCTACTCTTTAGTTAGATACTATTTTCTTCCAGAAAGTGTTCAGGGAAGATTAAAATATGTCATATATAGTGTGATAACATAAAAACAGAAAGATGGCTGCTCGTGAATCTGAATGTCTTCCAGGCCAGTGTGAAAAGTTCAGAATGCACTTATTTGAGTCTTCTCTCATCACATCATGTGTCAACTGAATTGACAATACCAGAGGTTTTTTAAAAAAATGTTTTCTTACTGAATGTCTTGGATTTTTTTAAAAAAAAGTATAGAAAAGAAGTAGCGCTCATAACTTTCTCTATCCTCCCACCGCTTACAGTATTCAAAACTCCCTCCTCAAAATGCGTACGGCTGGTGGTGATGTGTTTTACTGACCATTTTGGACTAGGACTGGGCTGCTACTTAGCTCTGGTTTTGGTTTCCTTGCATCTTCTTACAGAGCGAGACATTGGAACCAGCTGGATCTCAAAACATTACCAAGCAAGCAAAATTTGAACCACTGCTATGGCCACAAAACTCCTGAATGAGCTTCAACATCTTTTCTCTTTACTGGTCCATCTTCCTGAAGGCTATTTTCTAAGACATAGGGACTTTTCAGCAGCATTTACTTAACAAATGTCTATTGATCACATACATGTGCCTGGTACTATGATAGGCTGTGATAGGCACTACAGTAGTCTCTGAGGATGCTATCTTTCATTGGCTTATTCACTATTGAGACTGAGTCAATGGAAGGTGACTGTTGACTCACAAACTTGGATGTATAATTTACTAACATTTATAACAGCATTTCCTCTAGCCAGGTCGCACTGGTCAGTATTAAATGAAATCTGATTCGTTTATTTGAAACCCAAACTCATTTGCCATCTTTGTCACCTCTGCTTGCACCTCACTTCAAATACCCCAACTTTAATTAGCAACTATTTTGGCACGTTTCTAGCTGTGGCAACCAGCTTTGTGCAGGTGCAACCTTTAGCATCTCATTTATAAGCCTAGATATATGTAGGATAATTTTCACCCCTTTTCAAGAGAATGTAATTGTAAATACACTAAAGTATTCTGTAGAAAATTCCTTATACATAGGCTGGGTCTGCTTTTCCTTTCCTTATCTCCAAGGTGAGCTACTCACTAAAAAATACCTTAAGAAATCTCTTTTAGAGCTTACAGTGTACCAAGCTCAACCTAAGCTAGGCTTTAGGGACATAAAAATATGAAAAATAAAATTCTTATCTTTAAGACACTTGGTTTGTGTTGATAGACATGAAAACAAGCAATTAAATATGGTAAAGATTTGCAAAGGTGCAAAGACTTCTGGAAGAAAAGCTTCTGAAAAAAAGGAGAATCTGTAATTAAAACCTAGGATTAAGCTGAATAGTAAAAGAGGGGAACGTAAATTCTGCCAGAGATAATTATATAATGGCACAGAGGCTTAATAAAATATCTGCACAGAAATAAAAGCAGTTTGGAGTTTATGGAGTATAAATTCCATGGGGAAATATCCAAGAAGGTGAAGTTGCAGACACAGGTAGGGCTTGTGCAACAGAGAGACTTGAATGACTTGGTAAGGAAACCGTAACTCATTTTGCAGGTGATGAGAAGCCAGTAAAAATGGCAGCTGTTAAACTCCTTTGAGGCAAGGATTGTTTTGAGAATCTGGTTGAAGTTACTGTCTCCCTGTCCAAAAAAGAGCAATCCACCAAAAATTTTTATTCCATTTATTGTGAATTACAGTGAGTCCCCTGAAACCTGTCTGTGGGCGTGTCTAAGCATACTCATGTTAAAATCTCTTGCACTAAAATATTTAAAGCATGAGAATAATAAAGCATGAGGATTTATTTTGAACTTTCTGGTAGCCATATGGAAAAAATGGATTTTTGAAGGACAAGTTTCTCTGTATGAATATCATCAAGGAAACTAATAATCCAAGCAAGTAAAGATGAACAGCACAATTATAGTAGTAGCATAAAGAAGAAGTGATAGAGTCAGGAAATCTCTTTAGGAAGAATAATTAACGAGGCTGGGATTGATTAGCTATGTGTAATATGAGGCAGGGTATGATGAAGATGAGTTTGCTTTGGACAAGTTCCCTTTGAGATGCTTATGGTTAATCCAATTAAAATGTCCTGCAAGAATCTGGGTACACCAATCTTGAGCTGAGAACTCAAGATTTGAAAAAACTCACTGTAAATGTAGTTAAAACCATAAGAGTGGATGAGCTGATTCAGGGAGATGGTGCAGAGTGGGAAAAGAGTGTTCATACAAAGTACAGCTGAAAGTAAAATAAAAACAATATCAGAAAGTTTTCAACCGTATGTGGCAATTAGAAGGTCAGGTAGTCTTAGTATAACCAGTCATCTCAGAATGGTAGGAGCACAAAGCAAATTAAAATAAGTTGAGGGAATGAAATTAGAACACTCCCTAACACCATATACAAAAATAAACTCAAAATAGATTAAAGACCTAAATGTAAGGCCAGACACTATAAAACTCTTAGAGGAAAACATAAGCAGAACACTCTATGACATAAATCACAGCAAGATCCTTTTTGACCCACCTCCTAGAGTAATGGAAATAAAACCAAAAATAAACAAATGGGACCTAATGAAACTTCAAAGCTTTTGCACAGCAAAGGAAACCATCAACAAGACCAAAAGACAAGCCTCAGAATGGGAGAAAATATTTGCAAATGAAGCAACTGACAAAGGATTAATCTCCAAAATTTACAAGCAGCTCATGCAGCTCAATACCAAAAACACAAACAACCCAATCCAAAAATGGGCAGAAGACCTAAATAAACATTTTTCCAAAGAAGATAAACAGATTGCCAACAAACACATGAAAGGATGCTCAATATCACTAATCATTAGAGAAATGCAAATCAAAACTACAATGAAGTATCACCTCACACCAGTCAGAATGGCCATCATCAAAAAAAATCTAGAAACAATAAATGCTGGAGAGGGTGTGGAGAAAAGGAAGCCCTCCTGCACTGTTGGTGGGAATGTAAATTGATACGGCCACTATGGAGAACAGTATGGAGGTTCCTTAAAAAACTAAAAATAGAACTACCATATGACCCAGCAATCCCACTACTGGACATATACCCTGAGAAAACCATAATTCAAAAAGAGTCATGTACCACAATGTTCATTGCAGCTCTATTTACAATAGCCAGGACATGGAAGCAACTTAAGTGTCCATCGACAGATGAATGGATAAAGAAGATGTGGCACATATATACTATGGGATATTACTCAGCCATAAAAAGAAACAAAATTGAGTTATTTGTAGTGAGGTGGATGGACCTAGAGACTGTCATACAGAGTGAAGTAAGTCAGAAAGAGAAAAACAAATACCATATGCTAACACATATATATGGAATCTAGGAAAAAAAAAAAAGGTTCTGAAGAACCTAGGGGCAGGACAGGAATAAAAACGCAGACGTAGAGAATGGTCTTAAGGACATGGGGAGGAGGAAGGGTAAGCTGGGACGAAGTGAGAGAGTGGCATGGACATGTATACACTACCAAATGTAAAATAGATAGCTAGTGGGAAGGAGCCGCATAGCACAGGGAGATCAGCTCAGTGCTTTGTGACTGACTAGAGGGGTGGGATAGGGAGGGTGGGAGGGAGATGCAAGAGGGAGGAGGTATGGGGATATATGTATATGTATAGCTGATTCACTTTATTATAAAGCAGAAACTAACACAGCATTGTAAAGCAATTATACTCAAATAAAGATGTAAAAAATAAAATAAATTAAATAAGTTGAAGGGTGAATTAAAACTGTGGAAGTAAAGGCATTGGTGGAGAGTTAGTATCAAACATATAAAGAGCTTGTACAACTCAAAATCAAAAAAACAAACAACCGGATTTAAAAAGTGGGGAGAGGACCTGAATAGACTTTTTTTTCTTCAAAGAAGGCATGTAGATGGCCAACAGGCACATGAAAAGATGCTGAACATCACTAATTGTCAGGGAAATGCAAATCAAAACCACAATGAGACTTTACTTCACACCTGTCAGAATGGCTATTATCAGAAAGACAAAAAATAACAAGGGTTTGCAAAGATGTGAAGAAAAGGGAATCCTCATGCACTGTTGGTAGGAATTAAGTTGGTGTAGCTACCATGGAAAACAGTATGGGGGTTCCTCAAAAAATTAAAAATAAAGCTACCATATGATCCAGCAATTCCACTTCTGAGTATTTGTCTGAAAACAAAACAAAAACAAAAAGACTAACTCAAAAAACTATATGCAACCATATGTTCATTGCAGCATTATTTACAATAGCCAAGATATGGAAACAACCCAAGTGTCCATATGTGGAATCTAAAACACAAAGCAAAGGAACAAATAAAACAAAACAGAAACAGACTCATAGATACAGAGATCAAACTGGTGGTTGCTAGAGGGGAGGGGGGGTGAGGGGCAGCCGAAATAGGTGAAAGAGATTAAGAGGCACCAACTTCCAGTTATAAAATAAGTAAGTCATGGGGGTGTAATGTGCAGCATAAGGAATATGGTCAATAATATTGTAATAACTTTGCATGGTGACAGATGGTAACTAAACTTCTGGTGACCATTTCAGAATGTATACATAAATCACTGTGATGCACACCTGAAACTAATAGGATATTTTATGTTATACTTCAATTTTTTAAAAAGGCATTCAGGGATTTTTGGAATGTTTAGGGAGTTTGGCTCAAAGAAGAATAGACTAGAAAAAGCAACAGGTAGATCTTTTAGATAATTATGGGAGGCATTTGTTTTGTTTTGTTTTTTTAAGGCTGCAGCAGAAGTGAACTTGTTTCTATGCTGTGGGAAATGAGCAGTAGAGATAAACAGAATGAGTGGTGGTGAGTAAAAGAAATTAGGTCCAAGAGGCAGATGAGATGATGGGACCCAAATCACCAGCCTGATGGATGGTCTAAGCCTTAGTCAGGGGAGAGGTCTCTCATCCTCTGTGAATTGGAAAGGTGGTGAATACACAGGTCAGGGTGAAGATAATTCTGTTGGTGCTGTGTGACGGGGAGTGGGAAGTCCTTATTCCTGATTAGATAATTTTTCTGGATGACACAGGAGAGAGGTGATATTTTTGAAAAGACTTTGTAAGGAATGGAAGAAAGAAAAACAACCGAGAAGCCAAAGTTTAAAGTTGGAGACTATTGATTTATACTCATCAGTCCTAGAGTGTCCTGATTTTCACCAGTAGTTTTCAGCTGCACATGTGAATGAAAATGATGAGTTAACACAGGGTTCGGGTCTGGTTGGCAGTAATGACTTAAAGGACATGGGTGCATGGGAATTGAGGGGGCAGTAAGTCCCAGCTGAGGAGGGCAGGAAGGAAATCAGGAGAGGTGTGAAACCGGGAGAAAACCAAGGGAAAATGAAGATCTATGTTTGATTAAAGAGAAAGTGAGTTTGTGAAAGAGCCTACAGGAGGCGAGTTTGTTGTCAGAGAACAGGATATTGGATTTAAAGATTTCTGACAGAGCAATTGAGGTATCTGTCCTTGGGTTAGGGAAGGTGAAATGGAAGGGAAGCTCTCCAGATTTGAGATGGAGGGACTTTGAAATTAGCAGGTAGATACACATGAACACAAAGATCATTCATGATAATAGTGACACTTGAGTTGAAGAAGAAAATATTGAACCTGATGGAAGTCTTCACAGGCAGAAAGAGAACAGGTTAATATTTATAATCCTGTGTTAGCTGAGGTTGAGGGCTTAGACAGCCTCCTTTGGAGAGGAGGTACTATAATATTCTTAGAGGAAAAAGGGATGTCATATTCTCAGACGAGAAACGGGCTTCAGTTATGACAAGGAAGAGCAAAAAACATTGTGTTTAGCAGCTGAGAATATAGAAGAGTGTTTAATATGGAAGGGGAGTTTTAGAAAGCAAAGTGAAAATGTTTGAAAGTATGAGTATAACTCTTGAGGTGTAAAAAAAAAAAAAAAGATTTAACTTTTATTAAGACCGTATTTCCCAGACTTGCCCACACAACTCTTGTTTACATAGTACCTATTAACCTCTTACAAAAGTAATGCTATGTGGATTACAGCTTGGGAAACATTGGCAGAGTGCTCAAGGATAGCAGGGCTGAGAAGCATTCCTCAATGGAGTTGCTGCCAAGTCACGGTGAATTCAACTCTTAAGGTATCTGGAGGGCACTGTTCGGACAAAGATGAGCCGGCTTCAGGGCCACCCAATTTGTTGGTTGTTTTCATGGCCATTTGTCTTTTCAACTCAGCTAAATTGAGAACTCTGTGAAATCAAGGGCAGTAGCAATTTCTTCACATCTCCACAACATTTGGGTTATTATTGAGCATATTGATAAATACCAAGTAAGTATCTCTTTTTATTGAAGCTTGCAATGAGCAAAAAAAAAAAATTACAGCTTACTTTTGATTTCTTGTTTCATTCTGCCTTTGTTGGAGATTTATTTTCTGTTTAGGTTTTTAACCTAATGTTAAATACCCAAAGGTGTTGGAGCTCATTGTTAATTTTTAATGATAATTTTTACTTACATGTTTCACTATCTTGTGTACCTACATACTTTCTTTCTTTGATAATTTTGATGAAAAAAGAATATTTCCCAATTATTAGAAGTAAACAAAATAAAAAGAAGTAGTTGGGCAGATTTGGGAAGTATGTAGCTAAATCAGTCTCTTAAAAGTGATGCTGTTTTTTTAGAGTAAAAATTTAAAACTTAACTAAAAGTGTAAGATTTTTGACCCAAGAGTTTTATATGACTATCAGCAAGCTACTCTTGAGAATTATTTAATTAGCTTGTATAATACAGTAAATATGGTTTGTGTATAGAAGGTAATATGTAAGTATAAATGTATAATATATACAGAAATGGACAATACTTAATATTGTAGGAATAAAAATATAATGTACAATATTTATAATTATACAAAAGGTAAAGAGAGAGTCATGCGTATATGTTATTGGATTCCACTGTAGTGATATAGTTGAAAATTTTGACTGTTGAGCCTGGTACAGTTATGAATTGTATTTGAGTTTGTATTTTTGAAAATATTAATGGCATATGTCATGTTTTTATTAATACTCCCATGAGAGCACTTACCTCATGGGAGTTAAATGCAAGAAAAAAGTAAGGGCACTGGTAGAAATTTCCAGTCTCTGGATTATTTGATATACTGTCCTCCAACATTAGCAGAGCTTATTCTGCTGCTCTTAGGTCAGAGTTCCAACATTTATTGATGAGCTCTACCTCCTTTGATACAGTGGTTTCACAGTATAATGTAAACCCAGACTAGTCTCTCTCTAGAGGTAAGGATATAGAAACTCAGAAATCTATTGTCCTAAAAGTTCCCATGTAATCTGCCTCTCCTGAAGAAGACGCAGTGTCTATGAGAACCCTGGGCAGCCACACGTATCGAGAATCTTCACACCCCCTGTTGAGACGAATCTTGACCTGCAGGCCTTTAAGCGCAGGTTTGGTTGATTTGGAGAATTGTATTTGATAAACCTCTGTGCAGCCATGGGAACCCTGTCATGCCCCCCAACCCAGAAGTCAGGCAAGCACACTGTGTTGGATGCTTGCTTTTCTTCCAATCACTTCCCCATTGTAGTTTCCGTGAAAACATTTGTCTATAAACCTTCAGTGAGGCTAAGAAGAAAAGTAGATTCTATCTAGACTAATCTTCCCATGTATACAGGAGAAAAGAAGAAGGACTTTTCCTTAAAGGTTAGAAAAGCAAAAACACTGTATTACAAAGGTTTTGGTAAGGCTGTATTTCTACTTGGAAGAAGCATGTCTGATTTTAGAGTTTAGAAGTTCATAGTCATGTTCTCTGTAGTATGTAGTTCACATTTCACAATTCAACCTTATTAGAGTTTCAATGACCACTGTTAATCATTTAGGCTTCAAGGAGACAACCTGGTGGAAAGGACAGAAGAGACCTCGCAAACACTTCATTCTCCAGATGAAATAATCCCAGATTTTTTGGGTAAGTTTTAAATCCAACAATAGATATTGTAATTTTAGCGGCACTTAACGATTTTTTACAAAAGAAAACTAAACCAAACATCTTCCCCTGTGCCAAATCACCGTAGCTGCCAATCATACATCCACCACTTCTGCAGGCTGTGTGTCAGGAGGTTAAGGGCAAAGGAGAAGATGAAGCAAGAAGTGTGGGTCCTGAGGAGCAGCCTCTTAACGCCTGTGCCTGTTTAAGGTACAAACATGTCAACTCTACGTTGGCTGCCCCCAAAGTTTGTCACCAATTCCAACTTGGTTTTGGAGCTTACATTGCCTACTCACATTCACACATCATGGACCCCTTCAGTCTTCGGGGCAGAAATGTCAATATCAAACTTGATTTTCCTTCCTCTCTCTCAGCCCTATGTTAAATTGGTCTCAAATCATGTCACTGTCACCGAGCCAGTCTCATCTTCATTTTCCCTGTGACTGCCTAGTCTATGCCCTTGTCCTCTTTCTCTAGCTAGTGTAAGAGCTCTGTAAATAGATTCTCCTTGTACTAACTCACCCGTTTTGGTTCATTATCGTTATAAAAATAAAGCTGCTATTTCTTTCCCATTTTCTATGGGACAGAATTCAAACTCCTTGGCGTAGCATATTAAGTTCATGCCAGGGCACTTCAAAATGTTTGCAGAATAAATAAGTAAGTACATGTAATGCCACTACAGTGACATCTAAGGTATATCACTGCTTCATCATTCAGTGTTCTAGCAGGGAGCAGTCGGTACATCCAATTGGAATAATTAGAAGAGAAACCGTAGGAAAACATTTTCCTTACATCTGGATAGAGAAGGACATCTTAAACAAGATGCAAACGTTCCTAAACATTAAAAAATATTCAACTATAGAGTGTTGAGAATTCTTGTTCATCAAAAGATGCCAGAAAAAAGTGAGTTGACAAGCTACAAAATAGGAAACTATATTTGAATATATTTGTCACTGATCAAAGATTAATATTCAGAATATATAAAGTACATCTATAATTTAATAAAGAAAGGATCAGCAAACCAATAGAAAAATAAGCAACAGATATGAATAGACATGTCACGGAAGAGGAAACACAAATGACCAATGAGCATATGAAAAATGTTTAGTAACCAAGGAAAAGCAAGTTAAGACCACAGAGAGATGCTCTTTTACAACCTTTTATTTGACATTAATTAAGAAATCTGGCAAAATCAAGTGCTGGTGAAGATAGAGACAAAAAAAACTCATACTCTACAGGTGGGGCAAAAACAATTTTGGAAATAGTCTTCCATTATCCTAAAATCTGAGTAAAGCTCAGAATCTCCACTTCTGGATAAATATGTTAGAGAAGCAAGTCTCGTGAACCATGAAATGTATGCAAATTTGTTAGTATGCTGGTGGACACTAAGATGGATAGATTATAAAATTGTTACACTGTAGGAAGCTGAATGCATTTCAGCTGCACACATAGAATGGATGAAATCAGTGATGTGCTGGTAAATGTGAACAACTGTTTCTTTGAAAAAGAAGGCCCTGGTTTGTAGAGATTGACGGCTTCCATAATCTAAATATAACATAATATAAATGCTGATTTCAAGCAACTGATCCGAAATGGCAGTTGGGTCTTCCAATCTGGTATGAGTAGGTTGCAGCTCACAACTGAATGAGTCTTAAAAGCATAATATTTGTAAAAAAAAAAAAAAGTTGTAAAAATATGTATCTCAATAAAATAAAATGTCTTTATAAAAAAAAGCATAATGTTGATTGAACAAAAGCAAGTCATAGAATGTCATTTTTTTAAAGCTCAAAACTAGCAAATCTAAATAGTATATTCTTTAGGAAAACATACATTAAGTGATACAATTATATTGAAAAAAGGGAATGAAAGACTCGAAATGGTGGTTATTCTTAGGGGTTAGGGGAAGCAAGGAGATGGGATTAGGAGGGAGCTCACAGGTATATGAAGGTTATTGGAAATGTTTTAATTCTTAACTTAGGTGGTGGGTTTGGGGTGTTTATTTTATCATTGTGCTTTGTAACTTAAATGTACTATTTTTTTATTATACATGTATATTTTATATGTACTTTTTTATATATCAAATATTAAGAACATTATAAATAAAAGTTAAAAAATAAAGTGTTGTGGGAACATAAACCAATGCCAGGGTAGCACAATACTAAACAAAGGTAATAGTTTCAATATACTCAAATCTCTCATAGTACTGATCAGATGAAACACTCTCAGGACAAACCTTTAACCCTGCCAGTGAAAGGTGAGCGGTGTGTCATAATTCCCCGACCGGAGATAGAACCCACTCCCCCTGTATTGGAAGGCAGAGTCTTAACCACTGGACCACTGGGGAAGTCCCCAACCCCTAATTGTTTTTGAATTACTCCTTGTGTGTTTATTCTTCTTACCTCAGTTGGATTATATGCTTCTTGAGGGTTTCTTGTGTTCTCCACCATGCTCAATATAAAACTAGATACAAAAAATAAATAAAATAAAATTCAAAAAAAAAGGAGATACAAAACAGGTATTAACTACTGGCCCATTATATACATACTTCTTAATTCTATCAAAACCACTCCAATCCACCGATCTACAGATAATATATCCTTCAACAATCATGTTTACATAATAACTGAGTATTGTTAGGATTTAAATTTTTAGAAAATTAAACAAGGCATCAGTAATGTGTTGATTATACTTACTTGCATTCACTGGGAGAAAAGGTATTCATTAAGTTTAAGCTCCTTTCTTGAACTTCTTATATCCTGCATTCTTCACATTCAGATATTAGAGACCTAATCAACGAATTCCAAAATATGCTTTCTGATTCAGTACATTCTTTTCTACTGAAGTTAGTCAAATCACTAGATCCAAAGAGTGCTAATGTGATTTTTATGTTAAATATGCATCCACATTGAGCTTGGCTAAATAAACGTAAATATTTCTATGAACAGGTATAATTTTGTGCTTAACAAAAACCTGTTATGACACAAACAGCAAAAGTACAAATAATGACAGGAAGACATTAAGTGAAGCTAAACAGCGACAAACCCTACAGGTCTCCAGGTTCTTAACAGCACACCCAATCAACCACAGGGGCTAAGTTTTTAGTCCAAGTGCTGCCAGAAACTTAGATTTTGACAAAAGTACTTTATCTTTCGATGCTTCAGTTTCTTCTCTCAAATGAGGAGATAAACTCTCTAACATTTGACAAATTTAGAGACTCGTTTTCCCCTCCATGTTATTAAAGAAAGCTCAAAGAATTCATTGCTTGCATTTTGAAAATCATTTATACTTATTCTATCACTAGATTTGGGCTATTTAAGGGTCCTTTCAACTTAAGTTTTAATACAGTCAGGTATGTAAATTCACAAATATTCTGGTGCACTTCACAGTTGTCCCTTTTCACTGTAGATCTCACTGGATATGGCACCAATAACCAGGAAGACTCCAACCAAAACAAGAACAGAACAAAATGTAAAACCATATAAAGTTACCAATACCTTCCCTTTATAAATGTTAATCTTTATTAAAAAAATCAATACTGTAAAGGTGTTCAAATAAATTCCAAGAGAGAAAGAGTCATAGAAAATTTTCTTGCTCAACTTGTTTTGAAAGCACCTAGCTGAGAGCCTGGCATATAGTTTTTTTGAATAAATGAATATACAAATACACAAATAAATGGATGAATGAATTGATTAATGTACATATGCATAAAAAACAAATGCAATGACAATATCTCTTTAAAACCATTAACTGCTCACCGAGAGGAACTTGAGAACTCACTTATTATATAGTATTTCTACCTATACAAAACCTAGCAAATCCACGAGAGTGCGTTTTCTTCTGTAAATGAAATAATTTGCTTTATAATGTAGAATAGAACACTTTAATATTACTTATTGTCAGTATTCTACACAAATAAAAATTTCAGCACAGAAATAAAATAGAAAAAATACTAAGTGAATGCTGAAATTACAGGAATATTTGCTCACAGTTCTGCAGAATATAATTCAGTCCTGGAGGACTTGAATTATGCTAACTTATACATTCTAATGTAAAGAATCTATCTAGTGTCATATTTACAATGGGGTTTTAATAGATAGGGGTTCAAGCTTCCTTCATTAATAGATTAATATTTTTAACTTGATATAATTCTCATTTATCCTGATTTTATTTTTCTTTTTGAATATAAAATTCTAAATTATCTGAGATAGAGAGAGCTCCATGATTCAAAAGCTATGCTTATGGATTTGTGCTAAGCTGTCCATTGTCTCTCTGGTCTTGAGTGGCCATTAAGGGCTTGGAGGATTTAATGCTCTGATTTTCTTCCCAGAGCACACATTTTATGCAACAGGAAAAAAATCTGTCTCCATATGTATGTGAATCTGAAGAAAGTCTTCTTTAGGGAGGCATATGGCTCTTTAAAATTAATAAATATAAGAAATCAATTCTTAAAGTTTTCAGTGGTTTAGAATACCTTCCTCTTAACTGATGTTTTTATTTGAATGGAAGGTATTAAAATGCAGACTGTTTCTAGATGCTCCATGTATCTGTCTTTATAGAAGAATTCTTTATAGCCTATAGAAATCTTTGTTATAATTAATTTAATTCAGCAGACATATGGAAAGTGTTGCCATCATTTTATTCACATATTTGAAAGTTGCTACCCACCCACTCATCAATCTAGTCAAGTGAATAATTACAACTTTTTGCTTGATACATTAAAATGGAAAGCCTACCACCATTTAATAATATGTACTTTTCTCCAAACTTTTCAGAATTTTTCATCCCATTTAAAAGAGAGAACACAAATTGATACCTAAATAGTGTAGCAAAAAAAAAGTTGATGGATAAAACAAATACAAAATTACAAGACAGAAAAAGGACATTAACGTTCCAACAATTAGCTAACTAACATGCCAAAAGGAGTGTTGCTCTGAGATGACTGCAGCTCTTGCACCTTCCTCACTGCACTGTGCCCTTTTAAATTAGAAATACAAAACGTTTTTCATACATTGTCTTTAAGATAAGTAAATAACATTCTACACCCTATTTTAAATCACAAACACTATGATTTTTCAAAAACTGGTTCAGTCACTTTAATATCCTTCTCGTAATAGGTTTGTATATCAGAGAGTTAGTAAGCAATATGTGACTCTAGTTTATTCATTCTTTTTGTGAAAATAGATTCTTTAGCTGGAACTGAAGAAGCACTGATGGAAGAGGGTGAAGAATTTGAGAAAGCATCTAGATTAACAGGACCTGTAAGTATATTCATTTACTTATTTTTATCTCTAAAACTAATGTATATCACTAATAGGAACATCTAAAGGGAATAGGAAACAATATTATTCAAACTAAAGAGTATTTTAAAACATGCATCCAGTATATTCCACAGAGTCATGCAGTTCCTTGTATGAGTAGGTGGCCAGCTTGATTACAGGTACCCAGCAAAACTGGACTGAGCTCTTTCAGCAATTGAGGAATAAGATTTGAAGGAGATGGGAAAATCTAATTTCTGGTATTATTAACTTTTTGCTTGTGCACATGAACATTCTAAAAGATTATGAGCTGCCATCTTAAACTTCACTAAGTGTATATACAGCTTGATAGAAAAATAACTGTTTTGCATATCCTGAAAGTTTATATATAACTTAAGCATGGTATTATTAGTTGTGAAGTCCTTGTGATATTTTGCTTAAACTATATCTCTTCCATAGAGTATGTTGGGAGGAAACCATTAGGTTTAAGATTTTCAATGCAATTTAATGTTAAAAGGATAAACACAGAAAAAACTGAAATCTACATTTAAATTCTAAATATAAAGTTTGTAAAAGATTCTGAGTTGCTCTAAAAAATGGCTATGCAATCTTGCATTATCCTAGACTTAATATTTAGACTGGGTTAATATACTACAATATTCTCTGCATTCATTTGTTAGGGCTGCTGTAACAAAGCACTGGGTGGCTTAGACAGCAGAAATGTATTGTCTCACTGTTCTGGAGGCAAGTGTCAGCCGGGTTGGTTTCTTCTGAGGCCTTTCTCCTTGGCTTACAGACAGCGCCTTCTCTCTGTGTCTCTGTCTTCGCATGTTCTTCCCTCTGTAAAACGTCTGTGTCCTAATCTCCTCTCCTTATAAATACACCAGTCGTTTTGTATTGGGACCCATCCCAATGATCTCATTTAACTTAATTACCTCCTTAAAAATCCTATTTCCTATTAGTACACGTTCTGAAGTGCAGAATGTGTACTAGTCCTATTTAGTACACATTCTGAAGTACTAAAGGTTAGAACTTCAACATGAATTTTGGGGGAACACAATTCAGTCCATAACATTTTCTGATGAGATTACATTATTTGGAACATTATTTGGATCACAGGATTTGGTTGAGGGTACCACATTTTTCAATGGATTTCATAATAAAATTAATTTTACAATTACTGATGAAATTAATGTATTTTTGTTCATTTGTCTGCTTCTCATTGAAGCTTCCAGGCCTTATTTAAAATTTCTAATTTCTCTATTTTTCTATATAGCACTTCTCAGCTTCTACTATACTCTGTGATTTACTTATTTATTGTCTGTCTCCTCCCACATAATATAAGGTCTATGAGGACAAGCATTTTTTGTGCAGTTTTTTCGCTTCTGTATTTGTAGAAGAGTGCCTAGTAGGCACTATATACCTATTATACAACAGAATAGTTATATGTTGAATAAGAGGAATTATTTAGCAATAATTTCTTACCATGAGATGAAAAATATCTTACTTTCACTTATTATAAAATAGTAGAAACTTAGAAATAGGAAGAAGCATGGTGGTCATCTAGTTCGGGATTTCTTCTCCCTTACCTCAGTATTCTGGCCTCCTGTGCCACTTTCACCCAATGCAAGAACATCCATTTTATAGATAAGGAAATGGAAAGTCAGAGAAGTTTAGTAACTGGACCAAGATCCCAAAGCTAAAAAAAGCAGTGAGGTCAGACTCTACTCAACGCTCTGTGACGAACTAAATGGAAAGGAAATCTAAAAAGAGAAGTGTTATATGTATACAACTAGCTGATTCACTTTGCTGTACAGCAGAAACTAATATAACATGGTAAAGCAGCTATACTCCAATTAAAATTAATTTTTTTTTCAAAAAAGCAGTGAGGTCACGGGCTTCCCTGGTGGCACAGTGGTTGAGAGTCCACCTGCCGATGCAGGGGACACGGGTTCGTGCCCCGGTCTGGGAGGATCCCACTTGCCGCGGAGCGGCTGGGCCCGTGAGCCATGGCCGCTGAGCCTGTGCGTCCGGAGCCTGTGCTCCGCAACGGGAGAGGCCACAACAGTGAGAGGCCCGCATACCGCAAAAAAGAAATTTTTTTTAATTAAATAAATAAATAAAACAGTGAGGTCAGGAGTTGAGCACTAGTCTCCCTTCTACTGCACATTCTTGACAGTTCTAGTGCCTTCCTGTTTCTTTTATAAACAGATTATTCCTATTTGTTAGACATTTTCTTATATTTCTCACAATCACGTGTAACCATTGGTCTTAGTTCTACTCCTGAGGTAATAGTCCTTCTTCCACTGAACCGACCTCCAGATAGTAGAAGCTGTTAGTATGTCCCATCTGACACTTTTTCTCAGCCAAAACACAATCTGTTCTTTCAACCAATTCTGACATTGTGTAGTTTTCAAAGATTTCATTTTCCTCTGGATGCTTTCTCTGAACAGATTCTTGCTTGCCAAGTCCCCTGTAAAGTGTGGGTTATGCCACAACCAAACGCAGGGTTTCAAATAATGTTCCCACATCATAGAGTGTAACTGAGTGTGCATTGATACGAATATTATATTCGGATTGTAATCTGGGTCTTTGTTCACTTTTTTTGAGGAACTTTCTGACATTTATAAACTTCAGTATGTCTTCATAATCTCATGATGATACAAGCATGTCATCCTTCAGTTTGGGATAATCTGTCATTCATCACTTTTTGCAAAGATTTTTTTCATCATCTGTGAATTCCACCAAAGCCTTATTCATATCTCAAAAGATACCGTGAAATTCTTTTTCTAATAATGTTCTAAAATCAAGATTTATCCTGTCCATAGTATTTAGCTTACTTAATAATACCTAGTAACCCAAAGAGAAAATAGTTTTTTTGGTCAAACTCCTGAGTGATTTCAAACTGACCTTTGGAAAGTTGCTTTCTTTTCACAGTGCTCACATAGTGTTTTTCTAATGCAGAAATTTGTCCTAAGCCAATTTAACTTTTCATTTATCACATTCATTAGATTTTGAATTCTTAAAAATTCTGTAATTCCATTTAAAGTCAAATGTAAATTTAAACATTTAATTTAGGGGTAAGTATGTGGAATATAAACAATAAATGGATAAATAAATTAATATCAGGACCTTGACCATAGTTTCTACATGGTAGCTGCTTTTATTATGAAGAAAGCATGGATTTAAAAAATTATGTCAGATTGATGATATTTTAGATGGAAATTCCCTAAATAATATTTCTTACAATTGTATTTTTGGTAAATCAAGAAGAAAATTGTGGCTTGATCTAAATATTAATGGAGAATTGGAGCAAAGCAGAACTTTTTTTTTCCTTTATTACCATAAGAAGTACAAAATGCTTCAAAGCAAATTTTGAGTCATTTCCTGCAAAAATATAAACATGCCACAAATGTTGAAAACCATTTAGAGTAGTTTCAACACATGCTGTCTCTATTTGCTAACTTTCCATGTTGGGTATTGGATATTAATAAGTGGGTAACAGACTCTTGGAAACGTTTTTTCCCCAGTGGCTTAAGCGGTGTTTAAAATATTTTGTGAATATTTGAGTGAGGTAAAAGCAATATTTAGATTTACATTTTTATCCTCCCCCAAATAAGCAAATCATTCTTTTGGAATTTCCCTCTCTTCCTCCTCCTTTTCTGTTCTGGAATGTCTCAGCATATCTACACCTTGTGAAGATTAAAGCTGGATTTGTCAGATAAATCTGTTCACTAAAAATGAAACAACAAAAAGGAAGTCTTAGGAAGAAAATACAAAGCAGCAGATATTGATTATGACCTTTTAGTTCATAAATAGAGTACATAAACTTTTTTAGATCAATGATCCATAAAGACTATCAATGATTTTTAAAATTTCACAGTTCCTCTAGTTTCTTAATCTTGGAAATTCTATTTTGTTTTGAAAGTATTAAACAAGTATGTGAGCATAATGGGAAGATGAAAAGATAATTAAGAAAGATACTTAGCATTCAATATCTTACTGTTTTTCTTTTTCCTTTGTAAGTCTTATTTATTTTATTCATTGGTCAAAACTGACCAGCCCATCATAAGCTGACTCCTATAAGACTTTATGTAACTGGTCATCATTTCTTAGTTAAAGCAGAAGGAAAATTAAAAGAAGGACTCTTGTAGGGAAAGATTTCCTAAAATTCCTAGGAGTTACTAAAAGTTATATTTTTAGTACATTTTCCTTCTGAAGAGTCTTATCTGTTTGAGAAGATGGGTAAAACTAACTAGAATGATGGTAGTAGTAATGATAATGATATCACATATGTGTATAGCACTTTTTAATTGTTAAGCATTTTCACATACTCAATATCAGTCGTCTCTGAATTTTGCAAGTCCTATGACTTATCACTTAGATTTGACAACCCTTCTGTGATATATTCATATTTCCCAGTGTGCCCAAACTCTCACAGAACTTGTCAGGGTCCATACAATTATTAAGGCACTGGAGCCACTACTAAACAGCAGATGTAATGTAGAAAGAATAAAGTTAGGCCACTATCAGTAGCCAATATTAAAGATAGGATTATTTGTTAGATTAAGTTGATAGTGAAAAAGTGAAGTTTGAGGGACTAAATCATGAGACAGGTAAATTTTTATGACAGCAAGTGATCATTAAATCTGGAGCATAAAAGACTACTAATCTTGCTTGTGTCCTTGAAAATAGGAGTATGAGAAACCAGAGCAACATGACGAGAAGGGGATCTTAAAATTCAGAGGGTACTCAGAAGGAAAGGAAACAGGAAAATAATACATGTCTCAGAAAAGATTCCTTCGGCAAACTTGATGCAAAAGTTAGACTCAGGTGATTACAGAATCATCTTAGTAAAGTAGACGTCTACTTAGCTGGATTAGGGGTAAACTTTGATTACTTTTAAGCTTGACTTGGCAATATTAATTGTGCTTTCTGAATTAGTAAATAAACAAACCATGTTTTAAATTGATGTTCCAGGGACGAGTGATAGCTTTTTTTTTTCCCCCCACTCTTCAGTGATTCTTTCTATTTCTACTCACAAGTTAGCAAGGTGTGGACCTAATTGTCTGGAGTTGGAATTTCCCACACATACTGCATTTTCTCAAGACCCCATGGATATAAACTTAAAAAAGAGTAAATTTGGGTTAGATATAATATTCTTTTGATAACAACTGTAATTGAAAGACATGAAGATAAAGAAACACTTATGTGCATAATTCCAGTAATATACAACTGATGTAGAAATTCAGAAAAGAGTTTTGATAAGAAAGGCATTGTTTATAAGTGAATTTCTTTTTATTGGGTCGAATTAGGTAAATTGATTTTGCTAATTTAAAAATTTTATTCAGCCAATGAAATAGGTCAGCAAAGAGTTCCACCTGTATTTCTATTCCCTGTCGGATTGTTAATTAGTACAGTGGAATCCTCTAATAACAAATCCGGGGTGCTCTTGGGAATTGTGTTAGAAGAAGAATTCCACTACACTCAATGATCACTTATTGCTGAGACTAAAGGAAAATTTTGAAATCTGCTGAAATCATATGACTTTTACAATATGTAGGTTGCACAAATGCCTTTTACAATAGGTAGGTTGCACAAATGCCTTGTATTTCCTTGGAGATTCATTATTTTCTACCACTTCTTCTTTCCCAGATTGTTACCTACCTCTTCTCTCATAAGGCATGCCATAAAAAGATTACATTTAAAAAAATTAAAATTACCTATATATAAAAAAAATAAGGTACAAGGATATATTGTACAGCACAGGGAATATAGTCAATATTTTATCATAACTTTAAATGGAGTATAACCTATAAAAATATTAAAACTCTGTGTTGTACACTTGAAACTAAGGTGATATTGTAAATCAACTATACTTTAATAAAAATAAGATATAAAAAAATAAGATATAAAATTACAAAATTATCACTTAGACTTGACAAGCATTAAAACAATTGTCCCCATGGCTTACCAGTATAAAATATGGGTATGAATTTTTAGTGGACTTTTAGACTATTTCTTTAACTATGAATTTTGATACTTCTACTTTCCACCTTGTTTCTTACTGATAGTGTTCCTCCCTACAAACAACCCCTGCCGTGAAAATTATGTCTGTTTCATCATCTTCACAACTTGACATTTTAAATGTTTTCAGTAAAACATCTTCAAAATTCTTTTTCATACTCAAGTATAATTTTATGATGAGTAAATTGTTGTACATATTTTATACAGTTTGTAATTCTATGTAAATTGATTTAAATAGCTGGCCAGTGGAAGAAATGTTGAATGTACAGGTTAATGAACAAGCTGCAATTTTTTCTTGCATTATATACCTAGCATGGAAAATAGGATCACAGCTAGCATTTATGGAATTAAGACTAAACATATTTCAATTTGTACTCTTGCAAAATAAAAAAAGAAAGAAATTAATGTTCATTATCATCTCACCAAGTAGAAATAATAAATTATGGTGGATTTCATCCCTTGAAATACAGTGTTGACAAATTGCTGGCAGCTAATTGTAGTAATGGATTATCTGCTAAAGAATAGCAATTGGTACACATTTTGCTCAACCCTAAAGGTTTTTACTGTTTCATTTTCCTTCTATCCTGTAGAATTTTGCTTGGCTTTTGTCACTCACAGATCTAGGATGCCAATAAATTGCTTAAAACCAAGTACTATAGTCGGCAAGTTATCTAACCAAATTTTGGAATCTACTGGGATTTTTCCATTTGACATTTCAGGTCTGTTGATTTCTAACACACTGATGGTGGAAATATTTGCCTAAACCTATGCAAATATTATTTTTTAAAACTTCTATGAATTTTAAAAATGTAAGTTCTAAATGTCACATTTGCACCCAAAAAATGGCCTGAGATGATAAAGCATGATGTAATGAGTGGTAAAACATTGACTATGGCTTTTGTAATTAATCAGTCTCTCTACATAATTTCACTGTTTCTCCATTAGTAAAATTATGAAATCATTTCTTGGGATCAGTTAAATTCTGAATTTTATTTTTAAGATAGTTGGGGAAGAAAGAGTGGCCTAATATGCACTAATGTAGATACAATTGATTTATAAGCCAATAATGCCCAAGAAGATGTATGTCAACATGCTATTTATGTCCTGAGGATTCCAACTCAGGACGAATCCATTAATTCTTATAAACATGATGGGCAAAAAAGAAAATGTATTTTGACATTTTCAGTATTTTCAAGTTATTGCTAATTCTTTATTAAAATGATTGCCTGCTACTGCAAATTTCATTTGTTTGGTATATAAATATACTGAAGCAGATGGAAAGCAATATGGATTTTTGTGTAGTGAGGTAAAAACCTTATTCATACTCTGATTATGAACTGTGCAGCATGCGTGCTGAAATGGTCTCTTTGTGTGTGGAGCACAGGAAGTTAACATTCTGTCCCTTAGTGGGGATGGAAAAACATTAAGGTCCTCACAGAAAGGTTTTCTCCTACATGTTCATCTTCTTCAGCTATAAAAACTACATAGATTACATTAAAACGATTGGATACAACGTGCTTTCCTAGAGAAAATTAAACATTGGTGGGCTTCCTTGCCCTCTCAACCACATTAATCTAATCAAGATCATTTTTTTGCCCTGTGATAAGAAGGGGCCACATATAAAGTCTGAGTCTCAGGAGCGTGCGGACTCAAACTGAAAAAATATGATATATTCCTGCTATTATGTTGACATAATGATGTATATTAGAAGAACATTAGGGAAAAAGATTATTTTAGAAACTGTGCTTGAAAGGGTCATATTGAATGTCCATCCTTTTTTAAGATATTGAACTCTTTTTTCCTCTTTTCTGTGTATTGTACATTTCGAGAGAGATTTCCCAAAGTTAATAAAATATCAATATCAACATTAGATTTGCACAATATTTCAAAAATGAAATTTGGTATAACTTCCTATTATCTATGTTACAGTCTTCTTTATTTCAAATTTGTTTATTTTTTAATCATAAATATAATAGTATATATTATAAAATGTTTGGAAAGTTCAGTAAAGAGTGTAGTTTAAAATCCAAAACCACAACATAAAAGATGAATTTTCACATTTTGTTTTATTTTTCCAGTATTTTTATGCATGTGTATCTGTAAATATCTCATATCATAATTTGAACTTTGGAAAATAGTCTGTTAGCAACTTTGCATCCTGCGTTTCCTTCCTTTACATAATTATAATAGTCTGACATAAAATTCTTTATAAACCTAGTTTTAATACCCACATATTTTTGCAGCCTTATCTGTTTTAGTATCTATTAGACCAAATATCCTCATACCTTTTTAAAGTTTAAGACTTTTATTTTAGTGTCAAACCATAATACAGAGTTGTTATATTTGAATTAATGCTAGAGTTTTTGGTTGGATATTCCCAGTTAGTTTGTCCAAGGCTAATGGTGGTTGTGAAATGGATGGTCATGAGTTGTTGACAGATGTGTTGGGATCCAGGCATTCCAGCCCTCCTCTTAAATGCTTTGAGTCACATTCTAGTGCAAATAGTCGATTCCAGGTCCTGCTGTGTGTTGTACAAATATTATTTTGTATGTTTGTTTATATGTGAAAAGGTATGGGAAACACTGAGATTTGGGGCTTAGAAGTAATGCTTGGAGATAACTGTGCACTAAATCATCATTAGTTTTCCTTAGGCTGGATTCCTAAAAGGGTCAAAGAATATGAACCATTTTAAAGTTCTTGACACATACCCCGAAAAAGTCCATTTGCCCCTTTAACCAGGAATCTCCTAAACCCTTCCTAGAATTAAATATTCTCTTAAAATGTATAAGTGAATAACAAAAGATTCACAAAATTAATTTATCATACTGATAAATGTAATATGAAATATTTTTAGCCCATAAAGTTTGGTTTCTTTGTTTACTAGTAAATTTCTTTGATTACAAATTAACAACTTTTATGTATACTTATTAGACTCATGTACTTCTATTTTTTATGAATTGTTTTTTCTTGCCATCAGCCATATTTCTTTTGGGGTGTTTGTTTTCCTGTTGACTTGTTAGTATTTGTTATGCATAATGACTTGTTCTATTTTATAGATGTAGTAAATATTTTTAGTAATTTTTCTTTTGCTTTTTAATGTTTTTCATGATAGTTTTTCAATTTATTTATTTATTTTTGGCTGCGTTGGGTCTTCATTGCTGCATGTGGGCTTTCTCCAGTTGTGGCAAGCAGGGGCTACTCTTTGTTGTGGTGCATGTGCTTCTTATTGCAGTGGCTTCTCTTGTTGCAGAGCATGGGCTCTAGCATGCAGGCTTCAGTAGTTGTTGCATGAGGGCTCAGTAGTTGTGGCTCATGAGCTCTAGAGCACAGGCTCAGTAGTTGTGGCGCATGGGCTTAGCTGCTCTGCAGCATGTGGGATCTTCCTGGACCAGGGCTTGAACCCGTATCCCCTGCACTGGCAGGCAGATTCTTAACCACTGTACCACCAGGGAAGTCCATGATAGTTTTTTTTTATTATACTTAAACTATTACTTTTCTCTTTCTGATTTCTTTCATTTTTTTAGACATAGCTTTCCCTCCCCAATATTAGATATTTACCTAAAAGTTCTTTACATTTTCCCCTTAAATTCTTTAATCAATTTTGAATTTATTTTAGTGTTATTGTGAAGCAAGGATCTAACAATATGTTCTCAAATAATATGTGTAGTGTCATTTGTTTTTGAGAACCCATCCCTTTCTTATTTTGAATTTTTCCTTTTTATCTTAATTTACTAGGTATAACAATATCATAACTAATATTTATTTAATACTAAATTTTTGCCTGTTACTTTACACGCGTTATTCCTTATTGTTTGCCAACAGGTCTTAATTATATACCCAACTTATAGATGGGGAGACTTAGAGTTAGGGAGATATGATAACTTGCCTTGGGTACCTCAGTTGGTAAGCCAAGGAGCCAAGACAGCACCCATGCCAGGTGGCCCAAATCCAGGGTCTGCCCACTTAACCACTCTATCATCTGGACAGTGGAGAGTTAGCTTCTGTTGACATGTGCACTATTTTTGTTTTAGTTATTGTAGCTTTACCTGTTTTAATACAAAGTAGATAAATCCCTCTTTTTCATTCTTCTTTTGCAAAATCAAAGAATTTAACCATCATACAATAACTAGCTGTTCTTTATCACAGTCCTGAAATGTGACTTCTTGTGTGATTTTTTTTTTTAATATAGATTTAGGATTTGGTTTTTCAAGAGAAGTTTGGTGTATCATTTGCCAGAATACAGGAATCTACTCATCAGCCTCTGCAGATTATTTAGTTTGCTTATATAAAAAGCATTTTATCTAGTGATTTTTGCAGCATTTTTGAAACAAAGCTTAAATAGTTTTCACGAGAATGTTCTAAATTAGAGATGTAATAGCTATCCTCACTTCCAGTTATTTTGTTCAGTACATTGGGACATTTGATTCAGAAATAACATAACCTTCTTGGGAAAAAGGAAGCTGAGTAATTTGTAAGTAAATATCTCTCTATGATGTCACAACTATAAAAAGTTATTCATATTTCTTAAAAATCATAAATCAGATGCCTGTGTTTATTTTATTTAAATATGAATTTCGGGAACTTGTCATTTCCTTTTTAAGTTTCACTGATGTTTTTTTAATGTTTATTAAGAAAGTATTTGCATTCCAATAGTAAGAAAGCAGACGTGTTGTAAAAGGCAATTTCTAGAAGAATCACTCAATCAAAGAAGAAACAAAGAGTTTATTGCTTAAGGAGACAAACCTCAAATGAGGTCAAGAAAAAAATAATTAAAATTTAGCAGACATTATACTTGGAGGCCACAAAAGTTGAGAAATATCCATGTAGAGTCTATTCTTCAAGAAGAGACAAAACTATCCCAGCTTGGAGAACCTGCTGCCCTAGGACAATAAAATGAGAGCAGTCAGTACTCAGATCTTGGATGTGCAGATCATTTATCTCTTTCAGGGATACCGTTTCCTTACACTTGTCTCTTCCCTGTGGTCCCACCACTTGAGACCATTAGTGATCAACCTGGGGGAAATCAATAATGCTTTGGTGGATTTGCCTCACTGCCTTGCCTTTCTGGTGGATCACAGAATGAAAGAACACGCCCTGACTCTAATACTTGCAGTCTTTTCCATGCCCAACATGTCTTCCACCTCAAAATCTCTTCTCTTTTCATCTCTTTCTTCTGGCCACCACCCCTACCCTCAGCAGAAACTTCTTCCTACAGAATACCACCACTGTTTCTCCCAGTCTACTAATCTAGGAAGCTGGGAACTATCCTAGATCCCTCTGTCTGCTTCAAGCCTGGATCAGGGCAGCCACACTCACTATCTTAACATCTCTGCACCACGCTGCTTGAATTTCTTTGCCCGCATGAAAGTCCAACCCAGGAATTCTCATCTGGAGGATAGTGGACTACAAATCCTCAAGGGGTCCAGGCCTTCCTGCTTGAGATTCACTACTATAGATGTTAATAAACATATGGAAGGGGAAATGAGAATGGCTAGCAACTCTCAGTCTGTATCCTCTTGAGAGCAGAGACTCTGGCTGTAACCATATGAAATGCTTTAGCTTTACCTACATTAACTTATTTAAAATTGTATGAGCCCTCTGTGAGGTAAGTTTATCTCCATTTTTAGATGGAGAAACTAAGCCTTACTAAAGTAAGTAACTACAACTAACGGTGGAAATGTGATTGGAACCTGCTATAGACTGAATGTTTGTGTCGCCTCAAAATTCATATGTTGAAACCTATTCCTCTAATCCCCAAAGTGATGGTATTTGGAGGTGGGGCCTTTGGGAGGTGATTAGGTCATAAGGGTGGGGTCCTCTTGAATGGGATTAGTACCCTTATAAAAGAGACTCTGCAGGCAACTTGATCTTGGACTTACCAGCCTCCCAAACTGTGAGAAATAAATTTCTGTTATATATAAGCCACTCAATCTATGATATTTTGTTAAAGCAACCTGAACAGCCTAAGACAGAACCCAAGTCTGTCATACTTAAAGCCACAGTCACCCACTCTGTGGCACTACGGGGATTCAAGTAATCACTTTTCCATCTGTTTTTGGAGGCTGAGGAGCATGTACTCTGCTATAGGGAGCACTGTTCTGGGCTCTGCTCCCCTTCAACTAGAGCAGTTCCAGTGTGACCGCCCTAATACATAAGGTTTGGGTGTAAGATTGTTTCAAAAATAAGAATTACCCTGCTATAAATGAACTTTGAAAATTACTGTTCAGATTATTCAGAAATTGGAGTATTTACTCTATTTCCTTATAGAGCACTAACATTAACATATAGCTCTCTGTTCCTTTTGCATCATGTTTTGTCTTTTTTCTTAAGCACTTTTAGGGCTCAAAAGGATTGAAAGAATTATAAAAGCTGTTTTTCTTACAAGGAAATTTATAAGAGATTTTGAATGCCTTTAAGGTCCTAGAAAATCATGTTTTGTTTGGTCAAGTAGCAAACACATTCAGTTATATTAAGCAAAATGCTATTAACCTTTTCAAGACTGATAAAATTAGAAAGGAAGCTGCAGTTACAATTTCTTATTCTTTAAATCACTTGCAAGAATATCTGATTAATTCAGTCCATACAGATTTAATTAAATATTTGACTGCATCTTTGAATTGCTCCTCAACTTGAGAGAAAAGAAATAAAACCCCATAAATGCAATATGTCATTAATAACTTAAAATTGTTGAAAATTCATGAGGAAGTGTTTTATACTCAAGGGCTGACCCAAGCCAATCTTATCACTTTCACTTTTAACAGACATTAAATTTTAACTATATTACTCCTAATCCAGATTTGTAAAACACCAAATTTCCACTTCTCTCTCTTTTTGTGGGACTGCTTAACTATTTAAATTCTGTCCTGGGAGGTGGATTCTACAGAATGAAGTTAGTTCATGAACTTTGATTCAACAACACCTCTTTCACATGTAGGAAAACCTCCTTATTCCACTGTTGACTGTTTTTCTGCTAGACAAGAGAAGACTGATGTTCTCTATTTCTTAGATGAGTGATTTTTTTTCATACAGCTGTTGACATAAAAGGAAAGCAAAGAAACTTAATAAATCATCTTTTGTATATTGGAAATTCAAGTGTAACATACTCATTTTATCTGTGGTTTTTCAGTCTTTGCTCAGCCATCATGTGCAAATGTCAAATAAATAGTCAACTTTTGATGTGTTTTCACACAGTCAGTGAAAGAGACTGTAACAAGGCAAACTTTGTCTTTATACATCTCTGTGGCTGGGTTTCAGAAATCAAGAGCTAACATTCATATGTGCATTTCAGTTTATAAAACACTCTTACACTATTCCAACAATCCTGGAAGTAAGTACTGTTGTTATCCCCATTTTAAAGATGTGAAAAGAAGCTCAGAGAGAATAAGTTGCCCCAAATCACATAGAATTAGAATTTCTTTAGGTATGTTCTGAATGTCCTGTAGAATTTTAGCAAATAGATGGCAGTGTGGCTTGCAAAATCATCAACCAAATTATTTTAACTGTGTTTGATATCAGTTCGGAGATTTCTATGGTATGGTTTCTGTGATTATCAACATTGAGGTATTTTTTACCAATAATATAATAAAGGAGAAAATAGAATTTCTATCATAATGAGTCATATTCATCTCAAGATATTCAGCACCTAGCACAGTGCCAAGAGGAGGAGATGCTCAGTTAATGCTTGTTGGATTGAATTGAAGGAGGAAAAAAATCACTCTGGAATATTTGGGTGTTCTTTCATTCATTAGCCACCTTTTCCAATCGGCTATCATCCTAAATAGAATATCATGGAGTACTTCGAACATAACATCACAACTCTTTTAACTGCACTTAAAGCTGCAGCTCTTCTGTCTTGGGTACCTCCCAGTTTGCTGGAGCCTATGGCCTTGGCTGATGTGGGTCTGAATAATTTCCATTTTGTGACCTTTAATCTCTTTTGAAGTTTCTCCTTTTATCTAATTAAATAATGATACTTCCTAATCAGATGTTTGAGTATGATGCGATATTATTATTACTATTGTTGTAGCTATTATATCAGTATAAATATAAGTAATGGAGTCGTGATCAGGTTGGCAATGGAAACCAGGAGGTCCCAATACGTCCAAGACATGTCCTTTATTCTAAAACAGGCTTGGAAAGCATTCTCTGACACAGAATGCCCTTAAAACTATCTAATTTGGGGGCTTCCCTGGTGGCGCAGTGGTTGAGAGTCCGCCTGCCGATGCAGGGGACACGGGTTCGTGCCCTGGTCCGGGAAGATCCCACATGCCATGGAGCGGCTGGGCCCGTGAGCCATGGCCGCTGAGCCTGCGCGTCCGGAGCCTGTGCTCCACAGCGGGAGGGGTCACAACAGTGAGAGGCCCGCATACCGCAAAAAAAAAAAAAACAAAAAAAAACTATCTAATTTTGAATTCTTATGAAAAATAAAATGATCTGTATTTGCAAGCCCTTTACCTATTGCTGCCTTCTTTCTGTCCTTAGTGGAAACCTAATACTCTCCCAGACATTTCTTCACCATTTCTTCTCATCCTTTCATGCAAATACTCATTGTTTTCTCATATCAGTTATAAGAGGCAATACTGTGTTTATCCTGGTTCTCCATTGCAACTTACTGACCATTCATTTTCAACTCCAGATAAAAATTCTTCTTCCTCTGAGGTTCCTATTATTTGATACAATGTCAACTTAGTCATTGAGTACTTTGACACTTGGCATAACCAATCTATCCAATATGCTATCTTCAAAATGTCTTTACATTCTATTCTTCAGTAGCGTCCATCCAATATCTCACACCTATGGTCACACCCAGACCTTACCAGAGCTAGTTCTGTTCTATCTCTGGACTCAAATTCCAGAGTATTAGTCTCTACTGATAATACCCTCCTTTCAGTTTTCTCACTCCGTTAGTCCCACTGCTCCCCTTCTTTGACTTCCTTAAGAACTCCAAGTCCTGGCATTGGCTCCTTATAGCTGCTCTGTTTAGCTGAGACCTCAGTGATGCACAATATCAATCCCTTTCCCATTTAGGCTTCCTTTGCTACTCACGTCCAGCCTTGGGTCCATCCAACCTAGTCACACTATATTTTTACACAGAGGCTGATGAGCCCTACAGAAAGAAATCACGTGATTATGGAGATTGTCACAATGCAGTAGTAACGCCTTCTAATTTTATTTCTCAGTTCACCTTGGCAGTCCATAATCAGCTGTCCTTAATCAGCTTCCAGTCTCATTTTCCGTATCAGCTATCCCAAACCTATTCCTAGCTCCCTACTTCTCAAGACAACAAAACCAACAACAAACAAAGCTGAACAAATAAACAACACTTAGGTCCATCAAGTGTGAAGTCTCTTAAGATCCCATAAACCTATTCTCTCTTGTATATGAGCAGCCCCTCACCTTTATTTTTCATCCAGTCTCACAAGAAGAGGTTTGGATTATCGTCTTTCAGAACTGCTTTTGAGAAAAATCATTCTGTTCCTTCTATCTAAAAACATGTTTTCTCTTTCTTTCATTCTATTTTCAACCCATCCTTTTTCTTCAAGCTATGGATGTCCTCAAGCATCTCCCAATAGCAAACAAATATGTGAATTATTTCATGTTTCACTGTTAGTTATTACTACCCCTTCCTGTTATGCCCTTTACATCAAAATCCTGGAGAGACTCAGCTTCTTTTCCATTCATTAGTTCTCTAATTTACTGCAAAAGTGAATGTTTATTTCTTCATATCCAAATCCAATGAATTATCATGAGCCTTCATTTTATTTATCTTTTTGTGGAAATTGGCGTAGTTGACTACCACTTCCTTATTCTTGAAGCTCCTGCTTCTTTTGTTTTCAGGGACAATCATTCTCCTCTGATTATCTAGCTCTCTGTCTACCTTAGTCCTCTTTACTAGGTCTCTTCCTCTGTCTACCCCTAAAATTTTGGTGTTTAGATACTACTTCTTGTCTCTCTTGTTTTTTCTTCTCATCTTGTATACTCCCTCTCGGTAGTGTCATTCACACTCATGACCTCTGTTGGCTTTAAGTCCAGTTCTCTCTTCTGGATCTCTCCCTGAGGTTCAGAATTTTATATACCAAACCAAACCAAACCAAAGATCACTACTATCATGAAGAAGAAGAAAAATAACAACATAGAACCTAGTCACTGGCTGTCCTATTGGCATTTCAGTTTTGAAATGTCAAAGCTGAAATCCTCAAATGTACCTTGTTTTTGCCTTAATTCAAAATTCTTACCATGTCTGACCCAAGCTATTTTGAAAATTTTATTTATCCCTTCAGTCTTATACTCTATCAATCCATCTACTCAAAACTAAGGACATTTTTCTAAAATAAAAATCTGATCATGTTACAGTTTCTGGTAGGATAAGATTCAAACTAGTTGTTGGCTTGGCATACATTACTCTCAATAATCTGACCCAACCATCTCTCCACCTTGTAGCCTGCTCCTCTAGCCATTGTGAATGGCTTGCCACCCTTGGAACCACAGATGTCAGTTTCAAGCTTTTGTACTTAGATATTTCACTTCATGGAAAACTCTCCTAACCTCTTTTTCACTTCTTGAATTACCAAGACAGCCCCCATGTTCTATTAATGTGAAGCTTTCCAAATCCTTTCTCTTTATGTCTTTCCTTTTTGCCCCATTTGCTGCTGCATTCCTGTGCCCACCTCAGTCTTATGTACTATGATACTTTAAGGAATTTCGTTTCTAGTCTATCTCAGCCTATTAGATTCTAACCCCCTGAGGTTAGAAACTGGTCTTATTTATTTTTACGCCAGGGCAAATTATGCAGACTAAGGAATGAACACACGAATGATTCAGCCCAGGGCCTCTGGAAAGTAAAATTTGTTGTTTTTCTGTTTGCTGGTGATGTGACACATTGTGTTGCTTCCTTTTGCAGTTGCTCTTTGACTGTTGTGTCTAAGTAGAGACAAGCTCAAGAGGATAGACATTCAGGCAGAACCAGGAAAAAACCAACAATTTCATTATACCCATAGATGCAGAAACTATTTGCCTTTCAGTATGTTAATTAATGAATGAATCAGTCAAGAGTTCAGTCAATAAATAGTTGGCTAGTCATTGTGCCAAGTGCTGTTGAGAACACAAAGACATATTGGGTATAATTTCTATTTTCAGAATGTATCATCTAGTCATAAGAATAAAGGCATTCACTAGAAATCAATTAGATTAAAATTTAATATAGAAAAACAATAAAAGTTGTGATAAGAACTGACATTTACTGATTCTTTCAATGATCCAGTTGCTGTGCTAAGTGTTCTCATGCATGATATATACTTTTCACAGTGAATCAATGGCAAATTATCTTCATTTTATTAATGAGTAAATTAATTAAAGGTTAATTAGACTTTCTCAAGGACACAATTTATAAATTGTCCAGTGATGATTCCAACCCAGGAAATCTGGTTTCCAAGCTCTCTATAGCCCAATACCATCTATTTAAGGGTAAAAAGGAAGGATTAAGACAAATATGACTACAGAACACTGAAGTAGGCTTAAAAGCATAATAAACGACTCTTGAAGGAAATGAAATGAAGGAAATCTTAAATGTTGGGAAAGTTTTCTACATCCTATGAGAAGAAGTAAAACACACTAGATGAGAAAGAGACGTGTAAGGAAGTCTTGGAGTTTAGAATAAGTGGTATTATTGCAAGGGCCATAGAAACCTGCAGTGTTGTAGCAGATGATTTGTTATTGAGTTGTAGACATTATGGTAGATTGTGGATCCTGCATGCTAGGTTGAGGGCCATAGAGATCTCTGGATACCACTGAGCATGTTCTATTAATTTTGGAATATTTGAAGAAATAACCTGATGGCTACTTGATCTGGTTAGATTTGAATGGAGAACAATTATAGAAATGGCAAGGACACGAATTAGGAGTCTTTGTGATCCTTTAGTAGGGTGATAAATTTATTACGCCAGAGTAGCAATGGATGACAAGGAGGAATAGCAAGTTTTTTACCTTGAATTTTCCTGTATGCGACTGTTTTTACTTTACTGAGACATAATTTATGTATCAGAAAATTCACCTATTTCGAATTCAGTGATTTTTGGTAAATATCATTAGTGTACAACCATCATCGTAATCCAGTTTTAAGATATTATTATCATCCCAATAAGATACCTCATGTCCTATTTACAGTTAATCTTTATTACTATTCCCAGTCCCAGACAACCACTAATCTACTTTCTGTCTCTATAGATTTCCCTATTGTGGACATTTAATATATATACAATTACATAACATGTGGTCTTTTGGGTTTGGCTTCTTACTTAACATAATGTTTTTCAGGTTCATCCATGTTGTAATATGATCAGTAGTTCATTCTCTTTTGTTGGTAAATATAATACTTCATTGCTGGATACACCACATTTTGTTTATGAGTTCATGAGTTTATGGACAATTTGGTTGTTTCCAATATTGAACTATTATGAAAAATGCTGCCGTGAAGATTCACATGCAAATCTTTCTGCAGATACACGTTTTCATTTCTCATGGGTGATTCTTAGGAGTGGAATTGCTGGGTCGTATGGTAAATCTATATTTAACTTTTAAAATTTCTCTTTTGCAATTTTTAATGGCATAAAATTAAAGCTGTGAAACATAGAATTACCACGTGGCCCCCCAATTCCACTTCTAGGTGTGTACCCAAAATAACTGAAAATAGGTGCTCAGAGAAAAAACTTCTTTATGACTGTTTGTGGTAGCACTGTTCATAGTAGCCAAAAGGTGGAAACGATCCAATGCCCATCAACTAATGAATGGATAAACAAGATGTAGTACAAAATTCTATACAATAGAATATTATTCAGCCATAAAATAGCAAAGTTCTGATACATGCTACGTGGAAGAACATGGAAAATATTATGCCAAGTGTAAGAAGCCAGACACAAAAGGTCACATAATGTATGATTCCGTTTATATGAAATATCCAGAGTAGTCGAATTCATAGAGACAGAAAGCAGATTAGGGATTGCCAAGGGCTGAAGGGAGGGGAGAAGGTGAAGTCATTGTCTAAGCATTTGGGCTTTTCCTTTGGAGAGATGGAAACTTTCTGTAATTACATAGCGGTGACGGCTTCAAAACATTGTGAATACACTTAATTTCATTGACTTGTATACTTTGAAATGGTTAATATTGTAAATGTTATGTTTATTTTACCACAGTAAAACACTAAAACTTTGTATGATCCACAGACTGAAAATTCTAAAATCCACGTGAATAGAGTGGACTGATTTGCTTTGGTCCACTGCTCCTGGAAAGTCAGAGTGTCCAGGGAAATGAACTCTTCTTAGAATCAATTACCCATCCTCATTATCATCATAGCTCACTAATTCAGTGTCTACTCAATTCTTAACGGTGGTCTAAGGGCTTCACAGACGCTATCTCTATTTTCATAGTATTCCAGCTAGGCAGGAATCATTATGCCCAATTTTCGAGATTAAGAAATAGAAGCTCTAAAATATTAGTATATCCATAGTTGCAGAGTTAGTATATGTTGGAACCGGGATTCAAGAGACATTCTCTTTTATTCTAAAGCCTATGGATTCCATACTATATTTTGTTCTTCTAAAATTGTTTGAGGACATACTAGCTGGCAGGCACCGTGCACAAAAGAATAGGAGACCAAAGCAGCATTATTGGAGAAGGCAGAAGAACCTGGAAAAGGGACTCTTTTATGGGAAACCTCAGTATTTTAGGAAATTCACATTGTGCTTAGTGCTAGTTGACCCCTGGGTAAACTGGAACAATGACCATAATTTATCCCATATTGTAACATGGCAGTTCCTAGCTCAGTATATGCATGCTGTAAGCTGAGTTCAAATACTCTGGCTTAGTTCCAGCAAGAACACAGAGCTTGTAATTTCAATTACATGGCATTTCAAGTAGAACCATGTCCTAGTATTGGATGCAAGGATTAGAGCTGACTGCCAGGACAGCAACAAGGTTCAGAAGAGGATTATTATTTTTAGTTCACTTTAAGGACCAAGTGGACCAGCTTACTGCTGTGCTTGAAAACATCCCAAAGGCTAAAAGGACTTAGTACTTGGTGAGCCTTAATAGAAAAATGTAGGTTTTGTGAAGTGGTGTATACAGGGTCTCAAAAGAAAGTTAAAACTCTTCCACTTTACATTTACTGAAAGGTTAGAAGACTGAATTACAACTAGTCTCCTAAACTGTGGGTTAGGATTTGTGGGATTTAAAGGTTTAACAATAGTTGTTAGAAAAATATGAAATTACTCTGAGAAATATTTGGCTAGACTAAAGGAAACAAACAAAACATCTCCAAGCTTGAAAAGATAGACTATAGGGGTTAGAAGGGATGTATGAATTATTTTATTATGACATTACTTCCAGAAATTATAAGCAAAATTTACATTGGTTGACATTTAAAAAATATAAAATATTTATTCTATTTTGTTAATTTAAAAATTTAATCATATTACAAACAGTTTCTCAAAACCTCTTGTATAAATTTAGATATCAAACAATGTCAAATCACAAGATTCATTATGTTGGAGTTTAACTGCAGTCTCAGCTTCACAGGCTCAAAGTATATAGAGAAACCCTGACAGTAATTCCATTCTCAACCATCTCTTTTGAGATCTTCCAACTTTTCCTCAACTTCTCCAGGTTAAAGGAAACTAGGACCTCGAGATGAAGAGCAAATCTCTGTTAAGCTGTTAGAGAACTCTTCCTTATTTAACGTGATCAAAATTTGGTACTTTTACCTTCCACAGATTGTGTTGGTGTCTTATTAAATTCAGTTTACCTCCCTTTGAATTCTATGAATGAACAACTCCTTGAAACCTTTTTAACAATTTCTCTGGCAAGACGTATAACTGTGAGTTCATTCGTTATCATCTAGGATGTTCTCCTCCTTTGGCCAGATTGTCAGAAGTAGCATTTTGAGCTGTGTGCTGGAGCTGGTGCACAGTGGCTTCCTGGAGGTGGTGATGCCATCTTTCCCAACTCTGTGTACGGTGACATCACGTTGGTAACTTGAAATCAGCGCTGTGGGACTATTTAAACTACAGAAATCAGCAAATAATAAGAGCCTTAATTTTCCCCCTAGAGAACTGGTTGTTAAACTTTTACCAGCACACCACTGATATTAAGAATCCAGGTTAGAAATACGGAGAATGATGCTGTAGAAACTGACAGGTCACTTCTTTGGGGATCACTGGCAAACATTATTGTGGATGTACAGCTGGGGCTCCTGAGTCTGCCACCCAGGAACTTGTATCCTTATAAAGAATCCACAGAGTTGTATATGATGTGTGATTACGATTTTCCAAATTGAAGGTGGAGGAATTTTCTCCCATTCTTACATAAAACATCAGTGAGATGCCGTATTCTATGGATCAGAGACTGACCGGCTGACGGGAAAATGCTTCTTAATTTTAACATTATGTGGTACGTTCAGGCTAGCATTTCTTTTTAGCTAGCTCTTGAATTGTGGAGTTATTTTTAATATCAGGAAACTCCCCATAAATTTGTAGGTAGATTTTTTTTTTCTGAGAATAGTATGGTTTCAATTGCCTAGCAATCCACCAAGAATGTTGATTTTTAAAACATGATAAGTGGTATCTTATAAAGTTCTGTACTGCTGCACATTATTTTGTTCTTCAAGGAATGCTTAAAAGAAAATGACAAATAGCATATTTTTGGTCATAACACTGGAATATTGAAAACATGTTGTCTTAGATCAAGTGATCGCTATTTTATAAAAACAATGAGCACTCTTGGATCATATAGATGTGCTTGTGAACACCGAATATAAAATTTTGTATGCTATTAGAGCATGAGACTTATTTAGTAAGTTATTAATATGGCCCCTTTCACCACATTCTTTGAATAAAGCCTCGTAGAAGACAAATGGAAAGTGATATGGTTTTTAGCCCTAAAGACATTCTGGTCTCTTAGGAAGATTAACTGTATACCAAGATGAAAACCGCTAAGTAAATTGTATGATACAGACTGTATACCTAATTTTGGTTTAAAGACAGGAGAGCCTTCCATAGGTTGAAGAGTTCAATAAGGTTTCAAGGGAGAATTGAACTTGATCTTTGTGCCACAGAAGTCATTTTTGATCATTTGTTTTACTACTTGACATAGTATCTCTTTCTATCCCTGCAAAGTAAAAGCATAAAGACGATAGAAAACTGGGAGCCTCAGGTCCATTAGATATGACCCTGCTTTAGAAATTTGAGCATGTAGTTTACATAGACTCAGATAGGCCATGTCTGACAAATTATACTTTCAAAATCTTTTTTGTTTGTTTTTTGGACTGTGGTTTCTAACACGATAAAGAGGATTGTGATGTGTGAATAACATGCTCCGTATTGTTGAAATTGACTAATGGCTTTGATCTGTCATGCATGGCCCCTACGTGATATTTCTTGGTGTGTATTCTGTTCCTGGTGAGGAACAGAGTCACGGTCAGTGGTGCCAAGCCTTCCTGTGGCTGCTGGAAGGGTCAAGCCATGCTCTAGTCAGGAGCAGGAAGCTCTGACAGTAAGCCTTCCACAGTCTGTACAAGTTCTCACGTCTGTGGTTGATTTCTAGCATATGGTTACCATGTTCTTTCAAGCAATTCTGTGCATGTATTAACTTTAAAAAAATTACTTCCAAAAACCAAAAAATGCCAGGAGTAATTTGGTGAAACAAAGTGATTAAAAAATATAGAGCTACCTGGAGCTGATTATGCTATGAGAAAACCCAAACTAATATCATACTGTAAACTAATAACACAGACTGTTGACCTTAGAAAGGGAAAAGTATATCCTGAAAGTGTTACTTTCACATTTTTTTTTTTTACTAAAGCTCTGTTAAATTGCTACCTTAGTTCAAAGTGGGGAAAAGAAGCCAAAACTTGCTACCGGGAGTAGAGTTGACAAGTATGTTCTGTCATGATTATTTTGTATTGAGGCAAAAATTCCCGTTAGATGTAAACAGGGCTTTTTAGGAATCTGGAAAGGAATGTTAAACAGCAGGTGAAGGCTGGAACCTTGAGGCCAAAGAAGACGTTAAGTAACCTTAACCCACCCAAACTACCTTGAAACTTGAATAAGTCTAGAGGTTGGGAAAGAATACCTAAGTCTCTCCTGCTCACAGAGAATTAATGTTTGAGTTAACTGAAACTGTACTATTTGCATGGAGAACTTCTGGGAGTTTTAAGAAGACAGAAATGCAATGACAATTCTAATAGGCTCTATCTTTGAAATTCTTCTTTTGAAACTTTTAAGAAGATATGAATATCATGGTCTACCAATCATGGAAGAAGTATATATTGAAATGTTTACATAAAATGTCTACTTTTACAAGAAAGCCAAGGTAGAACAGATTTCTCAGGGCAACTGTACTACATATGTAACTTGGCTAGCCGTGGGATAGATACATCAAAACACCTTTTAATGGTTACTGAACCTTTAGTTAACAAATAGTACTTAATATGTTTTTGTGTGTTCAAAATCTTCTTGGAGATATTTAAGCTTGTAAGAAATTCCTGAACCTATAAAACAGAAAACTCTATAGCACAACTAGAATGAATTTTTGTTGTTGTTGCTTATTCTGATGAAACAATGCGTGCTATATCATTATAAATATTCACATTGTCTCGAATGTCTTCCTTCCAACTTGCAGCCAATATTTCTCACCATGCATGTGTAAGGGATATTTCTAGAAAATAACAGGATCAGTCAGGGTCACTGGCTTCATTTGTGGCTTAAAACTAAGAGTGACTGTCCCCAGTGTAAACAGACAGTGCATGTGAGAGCTGCCAGCAGCCCTGAGTTCAACCCTGGAAGAAGGTCATGATTTCACTGTCAAGAGAAATTTGTATCCCAGATTAGTGAGGTCTCCTGTTGAGTCTTCCTGACATTGAAAATATTAAATCTTCCGTAACTCCCTATGGACTGTTGACAAAGAATCAGCATTAATGGCAGTGTCAGTCATAACAGTAATAGAATAATAAGCCAGTGTCATAATGACAGTTGCCTTTACATATTGAAAATATCATTCTCTAGTCCTATGCTATGTTCTTCACAGATATTATCTTATAAAATCATCACATGCGATAGGCATTGTTATGCCAGTGTCGACTGAAAAAATGCACAACCTAAAAGTTGAGAATTCGGTTTTATTCTGTGGCCTTACTGAGGACTGTAGCCTGGGATGGCAGCCTCTCAGATAGCTCTGAGGGACTGTTCCAAAGAGGTGAGGGAGGAGCCAGGATATATAAGAGTTTTTGCTAAAAACAAACAAACAAACAAAAAACCATGTAGTCAAACATCAAACGATTGCTGCTAATCACAAAAAACCGACATCTCAAGTTAATGATGTTAGTGCTTTTCTGTGTATAGGAAAATGCAAGAGTCTGGGCTTATTGAAATCATGCCTTAGGTATGCATCTTAAGTATCTAAAGCCAGTATCCTGTTTTTCTCGATCCTGAATTCCTCTCAGGGCACACTGTCAGGGACAGCTGCAGTGGCTGATGGCTTTATGACCACAACATCCTTTGTTTACTGAAAAGGCAGGTGACATTCTTTGTCCACACCAGTTTCACAGCTGTAGAAACTGCTATCAGGAGGCTCAGCAGTCTTTCAGGATTACAGTGGAGCAGCAGAGCGGCTTTGACACAGGTCTGCATGGCTGTGCAGCCTGCACTCTTCATTCTAGTACAGTGCTGCCTTTCTCTGTATGTCCAAACACCTGCAATCGCCCAAGCCACCTGGGTACCCAAGGGGGAATCATATCCTTGGTTTTGTAAGAAGTCACTGCACGCACAAGTACATTTGTGGCTTAAAACTAAGGGTGACTGTCCCCAGTGTAAACAGACAGTGCATGTGAGAGCTGCCAGCAGCCCTGTATTTTCCATCAGACCATCTGATGTCCCCTGTGTCAGGTACGGTACTGTGACCAGAGAGCGTGCTTGATTGAAGGAATGAGACAAAGTGGGAGACTTTATTTTTCCTTCATTTGTGGCCTGAAAGAGATACAAGTACTCAGGTGCTGTAAACCACTTACACAGAATTAATTCCATTAGGAACTACTTTATTCTATTTTGAAAAGTGTAATTCTACTAAATTCCTAGCCTGCTGTTCATGATAAATGTAGAAAATATACTCTTAGTTTTCTTTTTAAAACATTAGAATTGATACTAATTCACACACTATCATTCATAAATCGTTGATATATTCATATCCATATTTATAGCAATATTCCCCAAATATTTGATAAGCACTTTTTCTGACATTCTTCCAAGTGTGCAGTGCTGAGGTGAGGGCTGTGGATGGGAGGACAATCTTGATTCTAAATTGAGTCTTGAAGGGTGAAGAGAAGTTAACTATGCTTCATACAAAAGAATTTTTTTAAAGTAGGAAAATTTAAGTAACATCTCATTTAAGCACCGTGTATTTTGAGGGGGTTTGTTTGTTTTTTAAGTTCACAGATGTGTTAATTGGAAGGATATTAAGGAATGTTCATCTAAACTTGGGAGTGAATCTGCACACCACAGTGCTCCAGACATTCTATCTGTAAATAAATACCCTCATCAAAATCTTGAATAACTCAAATGGTGTTGATGGATATAATTTTGAACAGGACTAGCTTGTTTCTCTGTGAAAATCTGGAGACTTCACATATGGATATTTCTTCCTATAGATGAAAGAGAACTCTTTGTTAAACACAGTTGACAGAAGGCTTAATAGATGATTTACACATAGGGTGATCAGATGCATACCAAGTATACTGTTCACGAAATGAAACAATTCTTCCACCATAACTTAAAAAGTGGGCCTCTTATCCGTGCGCTGCATTTCACAGTCAAAATGTGATTGATGCCATTTTAGTCTTGCTGTGCAACTGATAAATAGCAAAATTTTTCATTACTTATTTATTATCTATGTTTGCAGTTTTCTTACAATCAAGGTCTTTCAAGACAGCTGGTAAAATGAAGATTAAACCCTGTACCATTGATAGGAAAGTTCTGCAACTTCGGTGTCCCTCTCTCTACTCTGTCTACAGTTGAGTTCTGGAGGCAGTGGGGCAGGGCTGCAACTTAACCAGCTCGCGTTAACAAATCTGCTAGGTTAAAAAGAAAAGTGTTGCCTGCGCTCAATATTATGCTGAGTCTGTGCAGAGTGTTCCCAAAATTTAAATTTAGACCAAACCAAATCTTATATCTGTTCTGAGAAGTAAAGACAATGTACAGTGGATAGAACACGGCTTCTGGAGTTCTACAGACCCAAGGTCGCATCTGGCTTTAGGGGTTTTTAGCGCTAAGATTCTGGGCAAGTGATGTGGTCTCTCTGAACTCAGTATTTTCACTCATAAAGCCAACTTTATACAGATGCAGGAAGGATGAACTGAGATCATTTATATGTCAAGTGCTAAAAATGGTAGCTACTGAACTTGTTCACAGTTGCTCCAGATTGCCCTAGGTTCTTGGACTGAAATAGTCCAACAGAGTACCATTGAGTCAGTCAGCAAATATTTACAAGGTGTCTGCTGGAAGCCAAGCACTGTGATAGCACTAGGGACATCTGGGATGAGTCTCAGCCATTGTCCTTCAGGGGCTTCCGGTCTGTGTGCAGAGATCACAAAATGATGAGCTCTTAGGCCAGCACGCTGTGATGGCAGTAGGGAAAGTCACAACGGCAAGGGTTTCATATAAACAACAAAACCGGCTCACTTTTTCCCCCCATGTGGACTTGTCTGCTTTTCTTCTGTTGGCTCAGGAATTTCTGGTAACCCCAACCTTTGTATTAGAGCAGCAAATTCCTGAGCTAACCTAGAGTCAGGACAGTAACACAGAGTGGGCTCTTTTACGATGTTGAATTCAAGCCATACTCCTTAGTCAGCAGCTGATATGCTGGGACTGTCAGGCTGGAATATCCTCTCCTGAAACAAGGGGTATATGAACATATTTACGATAGTTCTGCAAATTCAGGGAGTATAACATCATTATTAAGAACTATCTATCTTTAATTGAGCTTTTCAAGTCTGCTGACTTTATTCCAAGTTATAAGGGATTGTGGCAGCTTGCTGTCTGCGTGGGAACCTGGGGGCCTTTCAGAGCTACACTTCTTTGCACTCCAAGCAGAGATAATGTAGAACATGCAAATTATGCCTAGGCTTATTTTCTTGTACTGCTCTTATAGGCTCACCCACTTAAGTATTGGATTATATCTGATAGGTGCACTTCGTTAACAAATGGTCATGACTTTGCTCAAAGGTGGAAAGTTGTTCTAAACTCAGCAGTAAAGGCTATCGAACTTATACTTACTTTTCCTGTGATTACTGGCAACATTGGCACAGCTGTCACTTTGCTGTTATTCCATACAATAATGATAAAAATAAAAAGTAATTATTTTAGCTTTAACTATTTGCATTTCCGAGAAGAATGCCAGAGCTTTTGAAGAAGGCATGATTTTAAAAATTCTATATAGACATACACGTATATACATGTACATATTACACAGACTGTATTCCTCTTAACCATTCTAACCAAATATTTGCATATGTGTAACCAAATTCATATTTTTTTACCCATTATATACACATCCATTTTACTTAAGGGAGGAAAAACATTAAATTATTAGAGTAATTTAAAATTAACATCTACTAACTTTACAGGAAAATACTTCACCCTCACTTTGGTAAATACAACCAAGGAGGGTCTAGCCTTCCTTTGTATGGAAGGAGTGAAAAGTAGAAAAACGTAATTTGGAGTTTCCTTGTTCGCCTCACGTGCACCACTACCCCCACTGTCTTGACTTCTCGCAGTGTGGAACTTTAGTAGCTAGTCAGCCAGAAGTGAGAGCTCCCCCAACATTAAACTCTCAAAAGACTCCTCGGTTGTCATGGAATTACAGAGTATGGATGAGCACCTGTTCATATGTATTGTGTCTATTGAATATACATATATATGTGGGAATAAATAAGTGGTATCTTTTTTTTCCTTTTTTTTGCGGTACGCGGGCCTCTCACTGCTGTGGCCTCTCCCGTTGTGGAGCACAGGCTCCGGACGCGCAGGCTCAGCGGCCATGGCTCACGGGCCCAGCTGCTCCGCGGCATGTGGGATCCCCCCGGACCGGGGCACGAACCTGAGTCCCGTGCATCGGCAGGTGGACTCTCAACCACTGTGCCACCAGGGAAGCCCCTGAGTGGTATCTTTATTTGACTATTCCTGGAAAATACAGAGAAACTTATCTTTTATTGTTCTGAATCCCATTCAGGTTATCTTGTTGGTATCGTCTGAATATTTGTGTCCCTCCAGATTTCAAATGTTGAAATTTAAATCTAGTACCCAGTGTGATAGTATTAGGAGGTGGGGCCTTTAGGAGTGATTAGGTTATAAGGGTGGGACCCTCATGAATGGGATTAATGCCCTTATAAACAGACCCAAGAACTCTGTTGCCCCTTCGACCACATAAGGGTACAATAAGAAGAGGGCCCTCACCTGAACATGCTGGTACCCTAATCTTTAGCCTCCAGAACTGTGAGAAATGAATATCTGTTATTTATAAGACACTCAATCTATGGCATTTTGTTGTAGCAGCATGAATGAACCAAGATGCTTATAAGTGCACATTTGTTCTAAACTGTTGAATTCTTAAGTAAGATGTTGAGAGGATTGACAGATAAAAAAACCGTTAGAAAATGACTTGGTATAGCATTGGAACAATATGCTATACTGACCTTCTAGGATTAGTGCATTCATTCATTCAACACACATTTATTAAGCATCTTCCATTGAAAAGCTCTCCGTGAGGTACTCAGAATCTGGAAATGAAGTCTATACCTCCTGCCATTAAAGAGTTGGAAGTATGATGGGAAAGGAAGTTGGATGACCAGATGTTTGTAAGAGCACAGAAATGCTCTGACATATGCATACACAGCATGCACGTGAGAGGGGGAGGTATCTGATGTAGCCTGCAGGGTGAATAGTGATCAATGACAAGCTTCCAGCAGAAGGCGGCCTCTGGGTTGATGGCTAACTGCGCTACAGTAAGTCCCCTACATACGAATGAGTTCCGTTCTGAGAGCACGTTGGTAAGTCCAATTTGTTCATAAGCCCAACAAAGTTAGCCTAGGTACCCAACTAGCACAATTGGCTATATAGTACTGTACTGGAATAGGTTTATAATACTTTTCACACAAATAATACGTAAAAAACGAGCAAACACAAAAAATAAAAATATTTTAAATCTTACAGTACAATACCTTGAAAAGTACAGCAGTACAGTACAACAGCTGGCATCCAGGGGCTGGCATCAAGTGAACAGGCAAGAAGAGTTACTGACTGGAGGAGGGAGAGGAGGTGGGAGATGGTAGCGCTGAAGGATCACCAGCAATAGGAGATGGAGGTCAAGCAGCAATTTCACTCACGCCTGACGTTGACGGCACAGGTTCTGGTTCCTTGTTGGATTCAATTCTATCTGCCCTCTTGGAAAAATGATCCAAGGAGGTCTGGGTAGTAGTTCTTTTTTTCTCATCATAGATGACTCAGTAGCACTAGATTGCATTCTGCACAGCTGCTGCAACCTTCGTGTACCGTTCTACATTAGGGTCCTGTGCCTCAAAAACAAACAGTGCCTCCTCAAATAAAGAAAATCCCCTTGCCATTTCCTGTGTCATGAATCTCTTCAGTTCTTCAGTTACTTCTTCTTCCCCTTGTCTCTCTTTGTCCTTTCTCTGGGCCTCCAACTCCATCAGGTGTTCATTAGTAAGCTCCTCATGTTGCACAGTAAGGAGTGCAATGAAGTCGTCCTCTTGCAGATCTAGCTTGAAATAAAGATACTGTACTACTGTACTCTATGCAGTACTGTACAGTAAAGTACACAAAAGCACAAGCACTTGCAGAGGATGCACGCATGTGACAATGTATGCCAGACAGCTGAACTAACTTACGTGATTGGACATGTGAATGCATGTTCGCATCTTCGAAAGTTTACGACTTGAAGGTTTGTATGTAGGGGACTTAGCACTAGGAAAAAGGAGAGAGCAGTTGGCTTGGGAGCCCACATGCAGTTCAGCACACCTGGAGAATTAGATGAGGGAAGGGGTGTAGGTAGGGTGAAAGCCATGATGTTGGAGTCCCAGGTTGTAATCAAAGTAGGAATGATTTATTGAGTGCCTAGCACTGTACTTTATAGATATTACCCCAATCTTTCCATTGAAAACATTTTTAATTTTTTATTCTCTCTTCACAACTAAAGAAAGAGAAACTTGGGGACTCTAGGTGACTTGACCCAAAGTCCTCGTGCCTGGTGTGTGACTCACACACAAAAAAATAATTCAGATCCAATCTTGTCTCCAAAGCCAATACTCTTTCTACTGATTTGGGGGCTTGGTTCCCAGGAGTGTTGAGTGGCATGTTTATATCCTGAAAGCCTTGAAGAGACACTAAATGATTCCAACACTTGCCCTTGCCTACTTCTCTTGGCAGAAATGAACTAATTTCTCTGGGCATGGAGATTTTGCAATATTATTTACTTGAATGGGTTCACTGTCCATACTAATAATTACACTCAGGTTTAGTGCAAATAATCTATTGGGCTCGCCCTGGACTAGCAAAACCAAGAAGTAGAAAATATCGGCATAACATAATTGAAAGAGAACTGGATTAGGAATCCAAGTGGGAGCTTAAATCAACCTCTGTCACGTTTAAGCATTTAATTTGACTAAAGCAATGGTTGATTTCATTCTCTGTCTTCTGGCAAGATCATAGGCTTCAAGAATATAGGATTCAAGACCCAGCTCTACTTTGGAATTTTCTTAGTCTGTTTCTTCATCTGTAAAATAAAGATAATTGTTTCACAGGAATATTGTGAGGATTGAGCACAGACATATATGTGCTTGGTCTATAGCAGCTGTTAGACAAAGGCCATCTTCCTTTTCTTTATTCAGACAACACTGTCAAAAGCAAAACTGACTATTAAAGACTTTACTACCTCATTGTCCTGAATTAAATGCAACATGGTTATAACTGTTGGAAACAAAAGTCGTTCTAATTCTATCTCCTTAGTACCAATCTGCCTCAGTTTAGATGCCCAACTTTGGAACTTTAGGAGGCGATCAAGTTTCCTAAGGGTAGGAAATGCAACAGAAGTTCAATATAAGAAGACTGTAAGGCAACTTTTTCCTCACTGAGGAATTCCTTCTATAGCCCACGGCCTGATCTTGCACCCAAGATTTCAGGCAACAGCTCTTCCCTGAAACCCCCTGCTCCAGCCCATATTTCATTACTGCTCTAGAAGAAGGCCTCCTCATTTTGAGAGAAAATCTGTCTTCATGAAACTTTCATCTATATGCCCCAATTTTGCTCTCTGAAACAGGAAAGAACTCTAATTTCCTCTCCATCTTTTAAATCTTCAGTGAGTTAAATATCTCAATCAGTCCTTAAGTCTTCCATCCTTCTGATGAAAATTAAACAACTTCTTCAACCATGACTTACGTGACCTTTTTTCTAGACCAATATCCATTCTAATCACTTTTCCTTCCAATGCAGCAAACTTGATCACAATACTCTCAGTTGATCACAGTGTACAATTCAACTATTAACAGCCTGGAAGAGTTGACTGTGCTTTCATTAATGATGCTTACTATTGAAATAGCTTTTCCAGTAGCTTCCACTGAATTGCTGGTACACGCTAAAGTTGTTGTTACCTCAAATTCTCATCTTTTTTTATATGAACTGCTATCTGGCAATGTTTCTATAATTCTATATTTACGTGTTTTTTAAATTGTAGTAGAGTATTTTACCATTATTTTCATTGGGTTAGTTTCAGCTTTTGGAATATTTGAAGATTTATTGCGTGCATTGTTTTAACTCGTTTGCCCTTAAAGCTCTTTCTCCCCTACAAAAGTGGCCAACATTTGCTTCCACTCGCCTCCTTGGCTGGGACACATTCTGCTTGATTGTACGTGGCGGTCAGCCCCGCGTCTGGTGTTCTGCCAGATGGGTGATTAAAGAGTCTCCCAGTATTCTAAGGAAAAACTCTGTGTGGCAGGTGCCTTGATTAGCTTGATTTGTGTCGTCTCTGAGCTTCAAAGGACATTCTACAAGAGTCAAGAGAACTGTTTCCCAGGAGACATGTGATCTTTAAAAATACTGAGGCTGCTTTTCCGTGACTTGGCTTTATTAAATTGATATATTTAACTAACTGGCAGGGACCAAAAGATGAGTTACATTTAACTTCTCACCTGCAATATTGCTATGGGTTTGAGACAGGGCTACATAGTTTGGCTCTGAAGTTCATTGTCAAAGCGTATCCAGGATTTCAAGTGTTTATCTCAATTAACATTGAGAGTGTATAAAATTAGGCTACACATGTTATAAGAATTATGTTTTTCTCTTGAAATTTCTGGCTTTTAGATTCCCAGACCTGGCAGGAAATCTTTCTGGCTCCTCTGCTTCTGATCCTAGCTGTTTTCATAAAATGCAAACACATGCAAAAACATTGTAAAAAACCTCAATGTTCAGTCATGTTCAGTAAGACTTCAAAAGATGTTTGCTTTGAACTTGGTTCTAAAGATGGGCATACCTTCATGAGAATGGAAGATATCTTCTTACTCTCTATGATGTGGTTTGGCCCTTTTCAGGGCCCCAAAGTTAGCTTTGTTCTGTAAGGCACATTAAATTCACTTTTTTGGACTAGGAATGAACATGGATATTTCTTCCTATAGAACATCTTGGGGCTCTAGTTCCCAAAGGGGCAACGGTTTTAGACCGTAAAGGGAAAACTGTACTGCATCAAAGAGACTTGGGACAGCATCACGAGCTCCACACTCTGTGCCTGGTCTTAGATCTAATGAAGCATTTGAATTGTGGTTCCTTAGGGTTTTGGATGTTAGGTGATCCATACAAACTCTGGTACCATTCCGTAGTTTACAGAAATGGGAGACTAGGCTGATGGGGTGTAGTACACCTGTAGTTAGCAGAGTGCGATTGCAGAGATACCTTCTGTAGACAGGTTTTCCGCATCTTTTCCTACTTTGTTTTCTTTCCAGGTTTTATCCAACTTCCCTGGTAATCACACTGCAGAACACCCTGTCCTAGAGAGAACCTTTGCCATTGATCTCTCCTCAGATAGATAGTTGTAGCTGATGGGACTGAGGTCTCTTTTTGGTAGGCAATTTCATTGAATCTCACTCCTTTATCATTATTCTTATATTCTATCTTTATTTTTGTTTATTTCTGTTTTGGGGCCATTATCCAACTCAAAACAAACACAGTCAATTTTTTTTTTTTTGCAGTATGCGTGCCTCTCACTGTTGTGGCCTCTCCCGTTGCGGAGCACAGGCTCCAGGCGCACAGGCTCAGTGGCCATGGCTCACGGGCCCAGCCGCTCTGCGGCATGTGGGATCTTCCCGAACCGGGGCACGAACCCGTGTCCCCTGCATCGTCAGGCAGACTCTCAACCACTGTGCCACCAGGGAAGCCCCAACATAGTCAATTTTTAAAATGTCTTTCTCTAGTCCATATTTGTACTTTATTTTCCGTGGATCCTAAACAGATCTAAAATGTGACCTTTCCCCCATCTCTTGCTATGAGAATCTCCCTGATTTTGTCATTTCTGAAATATTCAAAACTTTTACACAAAGTCTTTGTCTGTCTATGCTTCTTACCACATCTTCTACTATCTTTTGATTATTTAGCACTTTGAATTAGAAATGTATGCCTTTTGTAATAATGCTTATTCATTCTATAAATATTTGGGAGTGATTTTTAGATGCCAAACCCTGCACTAAATATTATAGACAGTAAAGAGTTAGGTGTGTTTACTGTCAGACAGTCTCAGTGCTGTCTTAGACAAGCCCAGGGCTGTGCCCCTCTGCATGGGGTAAGGAGCTTATGGGGTCACGGTAACATGTCCACCTGGAGTCTGACCATGTGCTAAGTACCAGGATCCTGGAATCTGCTGCCCAAAGTATCCCAAACCCACTTCCTGGACTCGCATGGTCCCCTTTCCCTAGTTCATCCTTCACGAGAGCTTAGTTCTAGGCCTGAGGAGTGGACGAGAGACAGACATTTTGGGAGGGTGTAAACAATCTTGGAGATGCAGGCAGGGGTAGCCTCACGTGTGCTCACAAAGACCTTTGTGTTGCAGTGGGGCAAACGGGGAGAAAAGGGGCCAAAGGGTATAGGATCGGGGTCATTGCTGCCTTCCTGCTTTCCCCTTTTTTGCCAAGTTAAGGTGCAGAACTTGAAGGAATACAAGATTTCTGAATTTGAAGCTGGCTTGCCAAGCCTGATTGAAAGTCAGAATATAATTATGAAATAGTTTGTTGGCAGCGTGGACCTGTTTGACCTCTTGCTTCAGGCCCTGAAAATGTGAAGGGTGGGTCTGTGGAGCTGACAACGTAAGAGAGACTACTTCAGGCCAAGGCAGTCAGTGTGGCAAACTCTCTAATTGTAGGGGTCATGGGAACACACAGCAGCCGGGATGGGGGCAACACGAACACGCGGGTCAGGGGAGTCCTCCTGGAACTGTGGCACTGAACTTAGACTTGCCACGAGTAGAATCTTCCTGGGTGGCATCAAGAAGAGGGCACAAAGGGCTGCACACAAGGATGGCAGAGGAGGGAAGGAAGGACAGGAGGAAGGGAGGGAAGGAGCTGGAGAGACAGAGAGAGAGAGACACTGACTGTTGGAGGTCCTGGACGTTTTTCAGGATGACTGCAGTATTGGGAGGTCGGGAGCAAAGTGGTGTTAAGGATGCTGTCTCACTCCCTTTTCTCAACAATTCATTTCTCTTGACTTGTGTTACTTGCTTCTTTCTCCTTCTGGTGTCCAAGGTTTTTTAAAGTCCCTTTTATCTCACCGTCAGTCAACCTTCCATTTACCCTTGAATTTACTGCTGAAAATGTATTTCTACATGAAGCCATTCAATAATTACCTGTCTTGCACAAAGTGCAAGTGAAAAGAAAGTGCAAGATTCTTTTCATGAAAGTGACACAAAAACAGGAATAGATTAAAAGTAGCATCTGATTTCCTCATAGTCAGGTTCCCTTCTCAGCTATATTCTTAAAGAATTAAGCATATTCCTAATTTTCCTACCTCACATAGTATAAGGTTGGTTTTCTCTGTCTTCCATTTACTAAAAACCTCCTAAAACTAGTACTAATACTTATTATCCTCATTAATAATGATGACAGCCAGAGTTTTATTCTTGTCTTCTATGCCTTACAGACATTAGTTCATTTAAGCCTCACAATCACCCATGAGGTGCCCAGGGTGTTATCACCATTTATAGATGCAGAAATTGGGACCCAGGAGAGTTATGTAACTTGCCCGATGCACATGAGCATAAATGGCAGAACGGAATTATGAACCCTTATTTGCTTGACTCCAAAACCTGCACTCTCGCCTCTTTAGGATGTCGCCACCGTTTGCCACTTCTGACAAACACATGGAATCAAGGCCAAGTCTTAGCCCAGTGACCAGCCCACACTAAGCCCATATTAAGCAGAAGAAATACTGTAGTACATTAAACATGGGTGGTGAGTTGGGACACACTTGTGAGAATTGCCTTTTCAAATTATCCTAGAGACTATAGGTAAACCTGCAGAATTAGTATTGTGCTACTTTGAATCAGTTGACAGCCTCCTTTATCTTCCCCTCCAAGTCACTCCTCTTATTTATTTGGAGGTCACCTCTTTTTCTTGGAAAATTGATTACGAGTCTACACATTTCCCCCAAGCCTGTCACAACTCTCCTAGTGACACTGTCTATGACATGAGCTGCCAGGGTTTTGACAGGCTAGATAATGTAAACTCGTGCATTTCATTTATTTGGTTTGAACCTTAATGCTGTGGATGTCATTCTCTTTGGACCACTTAAGGAATCCATTAAAAAATTAGCCCTTTTCAAATAAATGTGTTAAGGATTAAAAATACACTTTTCAATGTACTTCTGCATTATTACTACCTGCATTTATTTACAAGTCAGCGAAAAAGACTTTTTCTTACAAAGTTTAAATTATTCTGTAGCCCTTTAATGTGTATTTAAAAATGCAAAGGTGTCTGAAATGTGAAACTGGTCTTCTTTGTTGTTGAATTAAAAAATCAGAGACATATGTTAAAAGAAACCAGCACAAAATTATTTGTGTCCATGCATCTGTTAGAGAAACATGTTTCCCTCAATGTAGAGAAATGCTGAGGATTGTTACTTATCTGAAGCACTGATCATTTTTTTTAAATTAAGGAAACGTGGACGGAGAACAATAGAGACATAAAAGTCTTGGTATTTCATGAGCCTTGGGTATCGGTTTTCTTGCAGGCTCCCGTCGGTTTTCCCAACTTTGAGTCACAGTACAGGAAGTTGGTCACCTTAGCCATTTAGGCATTTTGCAAAGACACTGGTTATTTAATTTTAAAAGAATACATTGTATGTTTAGTTTAAATTATGAGGCTGACATTCATTTTTCACCAACCTTGGAGAATTTATACAGGTACTTTATAGATTCTCAAGTGACATCTATTGATTTTTTAAAAAGCTTAATGGAACAGAATTTAAAGGCTTAATTGTTTCAAACGGTAAAAATCAAAATTGCCAACTGATTTTTATTAGGTCAGTGTTATAATTAGATTAGCTTAAGATTGAATTAGGGGCTTCCCTGGTGGCGCAGTAGTTGACAGTCCGCCTGCCGATGCAGGGGACACGGGTTCGTGCCCCGGTCTGGGAGGATCCCGCATGCCGCGGAGCGGCTGGGCCCGTGAGCCATGGCCGCAAAAAAAAAAAAAAAAAAAAAGATTGAATCAGAATGGTAAGAGTGTCCTTTAACTACTTTTCTAGATATATAACCAAAAATTACCTCTTTACATAGACCAAAAGATTTAGATCGATGGGGGATTGGATATGTGACCATGTAGATATAGCCAACAATAAATAGAGCATTATAACATTTCACTCCAATTTTTTAAAAGTTTCATTTGGATCTTACAGTTATGCCTGTAACACTACAGTTTAATATTAGAAATGGCTATCCGTTTATTTTTAAATGTCTTTTTATTACAAAACACAAATATAGAAAATCACCCAAATCAAATGTATGGCTTACTTTCATAATGAGAGTATTACTCAGGTCAAGAAATAAAACTTTGCCAGACAACGGAGATGGCCTTTCAGTATGCCCTTTCCCAATCACAACCTCTGCCTCTCCCCACAAATAAAAATTATTCTTTTATAATAATCAACTTGCACTTTAAAAATAGCTTTACCACCTAAATATGCATCTCTTGACACTATTGTTAACCTTGCCAACTTTCAAAAATCAGATATGTCTTTAAGTCTCTTTTAAACTCCACTTCTTACATTTTCTTTTAAACTCCATTTCTTGCATTTTCTTACAATTTATCTGTTAAAGAACCCTGGCCATTTGACCTGCCAAGTTTTCTGCAGTCAGAGTTTTGCTAACTTCATATTCTTGGTTCAACATGTTCTTCAGTTCTCTGTTTTCTCCTGAAATGTATCCAGAAACTGGATAAAGCTCCTCTTTGGCATGACTATAGGAGACACATAATATATGGTCGTTTCCCATGCTTGTCATCTTAGCATCTTAGCAGCCATAGATGCTCAATGCCAATATTTATGTATACATTGGTAGTTGAAAAGCGGTGATATTTTAATTTCATCATTTCTTTTGTATTTATTTGTTGGAATACTTTTGCTGAGAGACCCTTTCTCTCAGTTACTATTTGATTGGCCAGTAATACAGTTCTCTTAAGAAGGGCAGGATACGTGCTTGATTTCTCTCCTTTATTTGCTAGTTTTCAAGGTAATGTATAGGATACCTAATATCTTCTGAAGATAAACAATACTTTCTTTAAACTTATTTGGTAAGTTTCAATGCATGGCAATTATTATCATTGCTAAAGCTCAAACTGGTCCATCTTTGGCATGAGGACTTCTTCACGTTTGTTTATGGGTCATGCCGTCATGCCCCCGGTAGTCTCTGATAGCTTGCTTGCTCTTGGGTAGCGCAAGATGTTCCAAGCTAATGTTGTGTGTATCCTGTCCCTAATATGGAATCAGTCCTTTTTTTGTTTTTTTCTTTGAAAAGCACTAGTTTCTTTTAGTGAGAAATGGTCTTTCAAGACCACAGTCTGGACACCACTGATACTCATTACTACTGGATTGATCATTATTTCCAGCCCCTTTGGGTGGACAGTTAGTTCACATTGATACTTTCAATTCAAATTAGAGACTACCAAGACTTAAATTTAACCCATTTTCTTACATCTTTGTCTCCTTTTTTCCATACCGACAATTCTGATTCTCAATGATAAAGGCAACGTTGGAATTAAAATATTCCATAATAACTCATTTGTCTTATTCCATATTCTATACAGGGGTCTCAGGATAAAAATATCAATCCATCTACCAACACAAATTCTGATAAAATGCACATGCTTGCTCTATTCTCATCCAACTTGTTAATAGTTGTGCCAAATCCGCATTGTCAGAGTATACAGCCAACGCATAACATATTCTCTGCTTTTCAACTCTCATGTGGTCTTAGGACAGGTAACTCCATAGTTAATGCTCGCCATCTGTTCTTAGATCTCGGCATTTTAGTTTTCTGAAGTTCGTTCTCCATTAGATTACTGGGCTCACATTTTCTTTCCTTCAGTATTTTAAATATATTACTTCATTTTTCTACTGTTCTAAATCACTGCTGTTAAACTCTACTGATAATATAAATATTTTCCCTGTATAAATCATACAGTATGTTTTTCTAGATGCCCAAAGGACGTTTTTTCTTTAAAATACGATGAATTTGGGTTTCCCTGGTGGCGCAGTGGTTGAGAGTCTGCCTGCCGATGCAGGGGACGCGGGTTCGTGCCCCGGTCCGGGAGGATCCCACATGCCGTGGAGCGGCTGGGCCTGTGAGCCATGGCCGCTGGGCCTGCGCGTCCGGAGCCTGTGCTCCGCAACGGCAGAGGCCACAGCGGTGAGAGGCCCGCGTACCGCAAAAAAAAAAAAAAAAAAATACGATGAATTTGCTAGAGTATATCAGTCTGGCTCACTATTGCCAGGTATGCAGTGCAATATGTAATTTCTTTTATTATTATTTCAGGGAAGTTTTCTTGAATTATAACTTTTTGTATCGATTCTGTTCCCTTTCTTTTGTTTTCTGCCTTAGGGTCTCCTATTTTCTGTGTATTTCGTCTTCTCTGCTTCTCTTCAATATTTATCACTTTCCCTAAAATCCTTAAAAAAAAATCTTTCTGAATTTCTTTTTGATTTAAAAAATTTCTCTTATTCACCTTCTAGTTCTTTTATGACATTATCTGTTGCGTTTGTTTATTCTTTTGTCTGTCCTATTTTAGTCTTTATTTCTGAAAGTTTTTTTAAAGAAAACTCTTTCCTAAACTCTGTATCTCATTAGATTTTTAAAAGACCAATTTTATATATTTCCATTTTTCAGTATTATGAAAATAATTATCCATAGCACTAGTTTAACAAAATAGTAAAAGTATACTTATGAATACATAGTTTTCATATTTCAAGGCGAAAGTTCTATTCAGTAATTACTTACATATCCTAAGTAATCAGCAATTTCTTCAGTGTCATTTTTTACTTTTTTTTTTTTTTTTTTTTGCGGTACGTGGGCCTCTCACTGTTATGGCCTCTCCCGTTGCGGAGCACAGGCTCTGGATGCGCAGGCTCAGCGGCCATGGCTCACGGGCCCAGCCGCTCCGCGGCATGTGGGATCCTCCCGGACCGGGGCACGAAGCCGTGTCCCCTGCATCGGCAGGTGGACTCTCAACCACTGCGCCACCAGGGAAGCTCTCTTCAGTGTCTTTATTGCACATTCAATACTACTATCTACTTAATGATTTTAAAAGTGAGTTCTCTGTTTTATCTTATTATTTATAAGCTTTATGATTTTATAGTCTCTGTGTAGATACAGAGCCAGCTAAGACCTACAAATTGTTTGTTTGCTCATTCATTCTTCAAATATTTAGTTTTCATCTATATTGCCCAGCCCTGTACCAGGACTTGGGAAGCAAAAATGAATAAAAACAATTTTTGCCCTTCAACAACTTAGAGTTAAATGAGAAAGACAGAGAAAGTAGCCAGTGGTTGTAATAGGGTGTGATATGTGTTTTGGTAAAGATATGCATACAAAGGACCGTGTGAAGATTTAAGTGATGGGGCCAGGGGAGAAGACAGGAAAACTAACAGGTGAGTGGATCAGTGAAGATATGCACATTTACAGAACAATAATCCTGCACTTTACAGTTGTATAACTCTGAAGCTTTCAGCACTCTTTCACATTCACTATCCAATGTGAAGCAACCCTGTGGTTCTGAAACAACCTTATATATGAGGAAACCCACCTTCAGAAGACACGTTGTGACTTTCCAAGATCTTATGGCTGACAATTTGCTGTTATTGGTACAGTGAATAGTTCAAGGTCATATGGATTTTTTAAAAGTCAATTGACCAATAATATATATCTCAGTCTATTTTATGTCATTGCAATTAAAAATGATTAACACTAACCATCCATCCTACAGCTCTACCCTCTCATCTTGTCCCTTCTCCTATTCAATATCCATTCATAAAAATTACCACTCTCCTAAATAGGGAGCTTGTCATTACCGGCATTGCACTCCCATATTTTTTACGTGGGAAGAAAAGGAATAAAATGCACTTTTTTTTTTTTTTTTGGCAACTGAATAGCCACTTTTCAGAAAATAACAAGGAACGCTAAAATGCCTTAAAATTTAACATTATTAGTAATAGTCATTAGTTCCATAATTGCTCCTGCCTTTTTAAATTGTTTTAAGGTAAGTCTCTAAGGCAAGGGCATTATCACTAAAGGAACTATTTAGCTTAACATGAAAACATTGGAAGAAAAATGTAGATTGTTCTCATTTTAATTTAAAAGTTGGTTATGTGCATAGAGATTGAGTGTTATTTGTCCCTTCTGAGAGGGCAAATTTGGCTTCTGACCACACCTTAGGTTGCTGATTCCTGGTACAGATGTAACCCACAGCAGCTGTGGAACTTAAAGGTAGAGTAAGATCATAACATCTTCTCTTAAAATGCTGCTGTCTTTTAGCCCTTAGCAATGCTAAAGCAGTCTACTGGATAAAGGTGTCATTTTCAGAGAAAGAAGGTCTGCACTGGTGCTCTAATTGTTCATGAGATTGTGAGCAAAATTTCAGAAAAGAGATTTTCAACAGTGTGAAAAGACTTTGAGGCCAATTAGAAACAGTATCTGTTTATATATGTAAGTGTGAAAACTCAAGTGTAACTATTAATTTATTGACTACATCAATGATCTAGAAGACCTCTGAATTTTCCAAAACAGTTTTGATTTTCTAAACTATAGCACCCAGTTTTTTACTAATTGGAAATAGATCACTGCTTATTCTCTTGGACATCAGTAGTAGTTGCCACCTATAAAGTTTGCTGGAGTTTGGAAGGCTGAACTTCAATCTATCTGTCATCTATCACAAATTCAGTAACCCCGTGTAATAATGCACTTAGAAAACACAACAGTGTTTGTTTTTCTCTTTGGGATATGCAGATATGTGTATGTATACGGCTGATTCACTTTGTTGTACAACAGAAACTAACATAGCATTGTGAAGCAATTATACTCCAATAAAGATGTATATAAATAAATAAATTAATAATAATAGAAAAAAAGAAAATACAACAAGGAATTCCCTGGTGGTCCAGTGGTTAGGACTCTACGCTTCTACTTAAGGGGGCCTGGGTTCTATCCTTGGTCAGGGAACTAAGATCCCGCAAGCCTCATGGCATGGCAAAAAACCCAAAAAATGTGTAACCATTACATTAGCAGCTGTATTACAGGAAATTATAGTATAAAATTAGGAAATGACACGATGTTAATATCTCTATATCTCAAAATGCAATACACATTTCAGTGCATAGTATATTGGTGGTTTTCGTAGTAATACTTGTTGTTTCATGTATTTGCTCTGTTGGGTCTGGACCCTTGCACAGAATTTTCCTTCTACCTGGTATGAGTTCTCCTCCTTATTCAGCTCCTTCATCTGGCTAATTGACTGTCTTTAGGACTAAGCTTAAAAATAATTTCTGCAAGTTTTAATCCTTCTACTTTGACTCCTTCATCATCTATATCCAATGCTTATAACAGTTCCCAGCACATAGAATTTCTCAAAACATGCCTGTTAAATAAATGAAAGAGTAGGTGCCTTTTCCTCCTATTTTTTCCTGTGGCACCTTGGGCTTACCTGTGTCAATTAACTTTTGCTCTGTATTCTAATAACTTGTAGATCTGTTTTCTCAAGGTAAACTTTTTATGGTAGGGATCAGTTCTTATTCACCTCTTTGTTCCCAAGCCTAGTTAATTATGTGGCACACAAAAGGTGCTTAATAAATACTTGTGGAATAAATAACGGGGTAAAGTGTTATGTGTCCCTTAGGTTCAGAAATGCCCTGGCCATTCATATGGAGCTTCCATTCTTCTGTGGGTTCTAAGTACCACAGGTACTTCTTAAGAGAGTGTTGTCTGTATCAGGATTATTGTTTAGTTTCATTTGAAAAAAAAAGTGGGAAGAAAGAACATTCTCGTGGAAGTAGGGTTCTCATGGAACTTTCTTTGAAGGAAATGAATACCAGAGGTCTTAGACATAAAATGTTAGTGAATAAATGTACCCTATATGCAAGTGCAAGTCTGTACGCATTTTGTCTAAAGATTAGTAAGAGATGAACAGGAAATACTGGTTGAAACAAGAGCAGCCTGGTATGGTGGAAAATGGTGATGGATTCAGGAAAGTGTGGGTCTAGTCCTAGCTCAGTCTCTAGAATATGCCATCTCACTGAGAATGTTTCCTTAACTGGAAAAGAACTAGGGGAGTGACGATAGCCTTCGTCTCTGACAGTTGTGATCCCACGTCATATGTTAAGCAGTAATCATATCAGCCTCTTTTTCTTTCTTTCTTTCTCTGAGTTTATATTTTGTAATTCACATTCAAAACATTTTTATCTCAACTGTTGGTTATATTAAGATTCATGATAAGTGAAACCACATTTCAGGAAATTCCTTTTCTTCTTTTTTTTTTTTTTTAAGGCATAGTTTCCATGTATTCTGCCCTTTCCCTCCTTCACACGCCCCTGTCTGCCACCCTTCTATCCCCTTTCTTCTCTTTGTTTTTCAAGGGAAATTGCATTTGGGTATTTTTGATTCATTTCCAGATGATTAACAAAATATTATATTGTTAGAATGACTTGATATTTAAAATGCCCGTTCTTTAAAGCTAAGAAAAGGATGACTGAAGTTGATAGCTTTGTGCTTTGGAAGGGATTTTATTTCATTAGCACCACCAGTGGGGGAAGGAGGGAAAATCAGCATTTCAGCAGTGCCATGTTAGAAATGGGGAACCTGGGGCAGCCATGTTGAATCAAGCCTCTTGGCTGGGGCCACCTCTTCTGACCCCAAGGCTCAGAGATCCTGATGTCTTGTTCTTTTCTTTGTTCCCTTGGCTCTGTGCCACATTTGTAATTCTCTCTGCAAAAGGTCCATTTCCTCTGTATTTTCCTCCTGGAGTCGTTTACTTTGTGTTCCTCATTCATCAGTGCCACCCATGTCAGTGATTTATGAAAGGTGGTCATAGCCAGACTCCAAGCTGTGTGACCTTTGAAACAAATAGCGTTGTGTAGGTTGCTCCTTTTCTATGGTGTAGATATTGAAAAGGACCTGGCACTGTGGGAAAAAGAAAGCCTGTCGAGAAGCCCTGTAGTACACACAGTGCTTTAGTTATATCTGGTCATCAAGAAAACCCTCAGTCGTCACCAGGTCTTGGCATAAGACTACAAGTATGCAGACAATTTGGGAAAACCACTGCACTCCAGAGTGAAGGAAACAGATAGGTGTCTTCAGCGAGCACCCAGGGACTAGTCTGCAGCATCTCACCATTGGCCCTCAGATGCTGGCCCTTCCAGAAAGCAGATCTGTTACTCCAAGCAGCTTGCCACTCATTCTCTTGCCCCTAGCAGCCCAGGCGAAGGGGATTATTGGCACAAATGGACTAGTTCTGTCACACAGAAGAGCCAAATTGGAAGAACCCACAGCATTCTTTGTGGACCAGTTGTCCAAATGAGGGCTGATAGCGTCGTTAGTTCAACTATAAAAAGCAGTTTATTTGAAGTAAGTTTCCAGCCCTGTCTGCATGCTTTGAGTTAAATTCCTCATAGTTTGGAGGATTTATATGGATTTGATATTTTCTAATAGTTTATGTTTCAGTTTAAGTAAATATAACTATCCTATCTCTTTCACTATCTTATCCGTTGAAAAAATCCCACAAGATTGGAAGCATTTGGAAACATTTAAACTATAGCATATTAATCTTTTTGCTAGTGGAAACCATGATTTGTGAAAAAATATGACCACATCTGTGATTTCTAAGGAATCCCAGAACTTTATTCCTAGCTTAATTTTTGTTTTGAAGAAAAAGCATGCTTTTTTTTTTTTTAACCCTCTGAAAGTGCTTTGGAGTATACATCACAATTTTTTTAAAAAAAACTAAAGTAAATTTAATTTTTTGTTTTAGAATTTTCATTGCAGCAAGGTAGAAGAGTGTCAGGGTTGAATCCAGTCCCAGCAATGCCTTTTTTGGTTCCTGGGCTTTAAGCACTTCAATCAGCAGCTCTGCCTTCAATTTCTTTATGGATCGAATTGACCTGAGGATGCCTTACCCTCAAATTGTAGTGAAAAACCAATCAAATAAGATCATGTCTATGAGAGCCTTGAGAAGTTAAAAAGGAGGGTCTTTGAAAAGTTATAGAAACAAATGTAAGCTTTATTCACACTTATTTAGTTATCTTTTAAACACATATGGTGTCCTAGAATTTACCATTTCATATCTCAGAATTTATTTCCAAACATTTCTGGCCATGAATTATAAAAATATATCTTTTTCTAACGGAATCACTTTGCTTTTATATATATATAACCTTTCCAAACTGACAAGCTGTTTGACAATTTTGACCACCAATGTTTAGATGAGTTTGCAATATCTGTTTAATTTGATGTTTTAAATTTCAGTGATTTAAAATCTCAGTGATTACTAGTGTTCAATGAAATGCTGGTAAAAGGCACAAATAACGGAGAATTTACTAATAACACACAAGTAAGGTGAGGAAGACTGGATATAAACATTTGGAAAAGGGCAGGCTAATGAGCTGTACTCTTTTCCATAAGTACTTTTAAGTCCCTGTGCCAGGTCTTCACACAGATTTATCAAAGACAGAATTAGTGACTGTTTTCTTAATCTAGTTTTAGGTGCATATTTATAAAGTTAATAACAGAAAATCTTATACTACACATTTAGCATTCTGTCCACCTAGCTCCACTAGGTGGTTGTTTGTTTATGTGACCTAAAATCCGCCTAAAAGATATATTGTTGCCTTGAAACAATTATTATCTCCTCCAGAGTAAGAATTTGCCAAGCTGATAATACCCTAAGTACGAACTGAGATGGTGGAGGACAGTAAAGATTTGGTGTTGCTCCCAGGTTTCACTGCTCTTCATGACTCATCTTCTTTCCTATTTTCTCTTTCCTTCTCTTGACTTTTTCAACCTCTCTTCCTCTTTGCCTCTAGGGAGAAGCCTCCAGTGGAGGACAGTCATTGAAAAACTACATGGAAGAAGTGAGTTTTAAGGTAGTCTTGTAACATGGTCTGAAATCAGTCTATCATATAGGGTGAGACACTCACTTGGGCTTTCTCCATCTGCCTGTAGGGTTTCCAGTCATGCCCTCAAAAACAAGATGGTAAATAATATGCTATCAAAATAGTGTTTTGTTCCTCCTTGGTTGGGAGATCCTATAAATATTAATTTATCTTGAAAATGAAGGTAAAACTGTATAAACCTAAGGCTATCATATATTTTCACTCATAAACATTTGTTGCTATCCTAATAAATGAGAAACACATGTTTTATATTGGCCATGCACAAAAAAATAAGATATAATCATTGCTCTTATGGAGAGAATAATCTGTACCAAATTGGGATTCATTCATGTGATAAATGCTCATCAAGGATGTTATTCATACAAGCCATTAAGCAAAGTGCTATCTTGACAATAAAAATGTCTGGCAGATTTTTGTTGCAAAACCATTTAGACTCCTGGTTTTATTTTGGAGATATCCAGGGGTGCTCTGTGTCTCAGGATGTGTCTTTGGGCTGTCTGCAAACTGCATTTGGGAACTCTCAGATAAGCCAGTGGACAGACTCCATAAAACTTGGTCTGAAGCCAAACCATAATGGTCACTGAATTAGCCATCTGAATCTGTTTCGGGTGAAGGAAACCGGAAAACAGTTTGGCGATGATATCATAGAAGTAGCAAATATTTGGTTTGACTATTGCTTCTCAGCAAGACAGAATCTGTTTCTCTAAGTATCTTATTCTTTCACGCATGAATCCATTAAAAGACCATTTTGAGTGGCCTACTGAGTGTAGGAGGTAGTCCGTACATTTATTCAAAACAGTGTACCCATACTTAAACTCACTCTTGCTTCCAAATATCACTTGGAGAGGAAAATCAGAGTGCATAGCACCCCTCTAAGTCTCAAATCTCTGGTTTGCAGGCTTGTTTGGAGATGGTTGAAGTTTTACCAAAAGCACAATGGAGAAAGGGTAACAAAAGGAAAGAAAGGAAATAACTACGTAGATGGTCTCAGTTCGGGTTAGAAAATCAAAATATATGGGGCAAAAAATTGGAGAGTTGGTGCACCAGTTTTAAATTTCAGTGTAATGGATTTGATGCCGAAATTGAGAAAAATACAGTCAAGAAGTTAATGCTGCCCAAGGAGAGAAAGATACTATTTTCAATATGTACACCAATAGAACCTCCCTTTAGGATTCTGTAGTTGCCCAAGCCCTTGGCTAGCATTCCCCATTAGGGACTAGAGGTGGTAGGTCACCTCCACAAAAAGGGTACCTAATGCCTTTTGTCGTGTGTCCTGTATGGGTCTAGTACTTTGGAAGAAGAGGTGCTGGTACAGGGTATGGGCTGCATACGTGATAGAACTCTAAAAATGAGTCATTCTAATTTGGGTTCTTATCCAAGGAAAAGATCCTTATTTTCTCCATCGTTATACATGTGCAATCTAAACATGCACGTTGTAAGCAATTGTAAATACTTAATGTGACAAGGTTGGGCATTTGTGCCTTTTCACTAGAAGTGCTGGCAGGGCGTCTCTCCTCAATGTGGTCCTCTGACTAGGTAAGAAATGGGGGCTTGTAAGAAATGCCAAACCTCAGCATTCACACCAGATCCAAAGAATCAAAATTTACATTTCTAACAAAATCCCTGTGTTATTCATAAACACCCTAAGGTCTGAGAAGCTCTACCCTGAAGTGTTCTTTCCAATGCTATTTCTAGAAAGTAACTGCATACTTCATGGAAGATCCCCAATTTTATAAATATGGGTAAAAGGGAAATTCTTATTAATAAATTTATGAGTTTTATTTATTCATTTATTCTCAAAAATAATATTTTCGGTTGATTGGGGTATGTAATTTCTCCAGCTTCTGAGATTCATTACTGACTTTCAGTTTGAATTTATGACTATGTTTGAGCTGCCCAAGGTAAGCCTTTCCTTTCTAGGGGTTCAGTATCACATAGTATTTTTTTTTCTAATATTGATTGATATTTAGATTTTAGCTCTTTTTAAAAGCAGTAAACAATTATCCTTTACAGAAAAACTAAGCATGATCTTAATTAATGAACTATTAATTTATCAATAGTTGGTTTCTTTTTGCAGACATTAATGCATTTGGTCTTTAGGAAATATGTGTTCTAACTCTTTCCACTGGCAGTCCAAATATGTTAAGAATGTGAGCCATAAAAGGCTAGTTTTATTTTTTCTCATTTATACTCTTATTTCACTTTTGCCTTCCTTCTTCTTGTTAATAGAATCAGCAAACAATGGGGAACAGTATTTATAAATGTTAGAAGCATTGAAGTTAGAAGTTAAAAGTGAACTAGCAAACATTTGCTTTTATTTAGTACACACTAAAACTCACATAAACCATAGAGTTTACATTTTTATTATATTTAACATTTCTTGCTAAAGTTTGAACAGCTCTTTGCACATCAAAGTCCCTGTTTTTTTTTTTAAATTTAGTCTTATAATTAGACAGAATCATAACCACATGATGTTAGGCAATTCTGTTTAGACCTAAGTCAAAACTAAGGAGATGATATGGTCTCCTCAAAAAGTAAAGCTAAAATGAAATTTCTATTTATATTTTCTATATATTTAATGTATTATTTTTTTCAGATAGGATTTGTATTTTTGACCAAATAAAAATGAGATATTTTGTAATAGTTTATTTCGGTTAATCCTCAAAATGGTTCTAACAATTTTTTTTTAAATTGTGTGTTCTTTACATGTAAGGCAATTGCTAACTCAAGGTAGGAATAGAAACTTCACATCGCAAAAATTTTAGCTGTTAGAATTATAATATTAATATTCACTCAAAAATATATATATAATTAAAAACAACTTATCAAAATCAAGTACTTACAAAGCTTACTATACATTTTATAGAGAAGCTAATCCATTTAAACTGTCACATTTCCCAAAGGAATAACTGGAGAAATAGCATAGTACACTGATTAAAAATCCAGTAATTAATAGAGAAATGTATTAATTTGCATATGTATTCAACAAGTAAGTATTGTCAATTTAAATGATTGAGGAACTATAAAGAGCTAAAGACTGAAGTTAATGACTTTTAAAACTTTTTCAAGAGCAGTTTAGAGCCATTCCTCACAACTTCAGGAAGTTAGCTGAAGGCCAAGGCAACACACAGAGGAGTGTGAACTAACTCAAGGTGTCAAGCAGCAGCTTCACAATCTCTGAGGGTGTCAGACAGTAAAAGAAGCACATTGAGCAGGCAGGCCTTTCCAAATCTGTTGAGGCTGATTTTGCCAGCTGTACCATCTGAACTGGAAAGGGGATCAATTCTATGTAACAAAATATCTTAGGAACGTTCTTCACGCCAGTTTTGGCCTGTCTTTTCCTCCTGTGGTATATTTTGTGATTGTTAGTGTAATGAAGTTCCAACTATACTTTTGAAAGAGAGTGCATGACATTATTCTCCTATAAAAATAAGAGATAATTTGCTTTTTATCATGCACAGGGATTTACTTGTTAAAAGTGGAAATAACTATTATTCAGCATTATAGCTTTAGTCCACTTAGGAAACTAGAAAACAAGGGTTTTTGCAGGGAAACCCCATTTGGTCACCGATATTCATTAAGAATTCATACATGTTGTTAAAGGATAGCAATTTTTTAAAAACTTATCATGATGGCTTTCATACAGATGTAAAATGAACACATGTCAAGGTTTGTTTAAGTCATTAATGAATGAGGAAACCAGTAAGATGTTATAGCCAGTTCAAAGGAGAATTCTAACCCTCACATGTGTAGTCAAATAAAGAATGCTGAAATGAAGTTATAAACAGATGTAAAAAATGGCCAAACTGATCAACATCCATAAGCTAATAACCAATTACATTAAAATAGATGCAATTTGCATTTATATGGACAAGAATTATTTGCACTACTATACATTTCTATAAATTACAAAGTTGTAAAATAGCTCAAAGTCAGTGAAAGACTCGGAGCCTTTATAAAATCAGATAAACAGGGCTTCCCTGGTGGCGCAGTGGTTGAGAGTCCGCCTGCCGATTCAGGGGACATGGTTTTGTGCCCCGGTCTGGGAGTATCCCACATGCCGTGGAGCAGCTGGGCCCGTGAGCCATGGCCCATGAGCCATGGCTGTTGAGCCTGCGCGTCCAGAGCCTGTGCTCCGCAACGGGAGAGGCCACAACAGTGAGAGGCCCATGTACCACAAAAAAAAAAAAAAAAAAAAAAAAAAATCAGATAAACAAAAGGGCTTGCTAGAAAAATGACTTATTTTTCATTGACTACACCCAATAATCTTTTGCTAATTTCAAAGTCTTTTACAACTTCATCCTACAATTTCCTTGTATAGAAAAACCACAAAATGGAATGAATTAAGAAAGAAGATGAAAAAAAATTTTTTTAAATTTAAAAGAAAGAAGATGAAGGTGTCATGAAAATAATCAATAAACAATCAATAAGAAAGACTAGAAAAGAGTTTTCTTTGTGCCAAACTGAGGACTAGCCCAGAAGACTCTGCTTGTAGGGAGCAGAGTTTTCAGCACAGTTTTATATCTTGTCAGAACAAAGAACCTTAAACAAGTCAGGGTTATATTCTTCAAGGTTTCAAACAAAAGAACAGTCCAGCAAGTACACAGCAAGTCAGCTTGGTCTTGACACCTGGGCGGGGAGTCTTATCATCAAAGGAGGACCAGCATTGGCATCCCAAGAAGAGACGCATTTAATCTTTATTTTTAACATGGACATTCTTTGCTTTTGGTCAATGCATCCTTTTCTCTAAGAATTAAAGCAGATGTACAATGTATGTTTAATAGCAAACAGGCTATTTTAGTTAGCATAAAATTCAAGTTAACTCATGTATAAGCCAGAATGACTTTCCTATATCTCAATATGTGAAAATTTCTTTTATCAGAGGGCAATCCCAATGTGTAGTGTAGTTGTAGTGTAGTGTAGCAAATATGTCAGGTAAAATTTTTTAGCAACTTGTGTTTATTTTGTAATATTTTCCACAATCTACCATATTTTTGTACTGATAACTTGGTTATTGCTCCCTTTCTTTTCTTTTCCCAGATCCTATTCGTTCCAACTTATATTTTCTCAAATGTATTACTTCCCTGTTCTTATGTTTTAATTGCCCTTTGATGATATGCAAAAGAAATAAACTATAGAAGTATAATTCACTAAAAAGTTACAGAGTTCAGCCTGATAATACTAGCCATTTCATTAACAAAGTTATTTCCAAACTTTATTAATTTAAGAATGTAAATTATATATGGAGAACTTTATTTTAACAGAAGTATAGGCTTAATTCTTTGTCAGTATTGCAGTCTATTAAATGTATGTAAAGTGGGGTGTAATTTTATTTTGCTTTATTTGCAACATGCTTCAGCGATACTTACTGTATATAGATCTCATGGTTATAGAAGGGAAATGAAAATGATTAATCCTTTTTGAAAGATGGAAACTGATGTTTGGTGTGTTATTTTCATTCTTAACCAAAGGGAAAGAAATATTTAGTTGCCTCAGAGTTAAATTATCCAATGGTGAAAGTTTGAGCAAAGGAGCATTTTTTTTTTCTCTAAATAACCTGAATAACCTATGGCCACACATGACATAAATCACTGATTGATTGCATTTAGAGAATCCAAAAATAAACTACCCACGTGGAATAACAATATCGCTAAAGTTTATAAAGCACTTACTCTGTTAGCAGATAAAATGATATGTTGATACAGGGCGAGAGACTGTTTTCCATATGATACATGTCACTATTTCCCACCACTCCTGGTCCCTGGACATTTACATACTTATGGGGAAAGTGTTTTAGAAAAAGGATGAATGTCATTTCTTCTGAAAGCAATCCAAAGAACTTGCTCTTGGGAATATGAAACAGTTTGCACTGTGCTCATACAGAGTTTAATATTCCTGTAGAAAATTTTTTGAATAAGTTGGCAAAGAGGAACATGTCAACTCTTGTTTTTAAAAATGTTCACGATTTTAGCTCCTTGACCCCATCAAAAATAATTATAAGAAGTCTGATGGGCTGAACTTTGGACATACATAGTACTGCCTGCTGGTATTGATGAAGCAAACAGGTGCATTATATTACTAACTGTATTCAAGGGAAAACCAAAGTAAAACATTCAAATGATCTATTAATAGCAATATTTGTACTGTCTCTATGATTCTGATTACAACATCTCAACATTTTAAAGTTTTTCCCAAACTAGATATTTTGCTGAGCTCATGTTTCATTTGTATTTTATATGATTTGCAATAAACAAAGAATGGTTGCAATAAACAAAGAATAACTTGCCTGTTCAGTAGTAAAGCCATTAAGACCAGAAACCAATCAGTAGTATTACTTAATATTCTGAACTATTATGGGAAAAAGTAACACCATTGACTTCTTAGTCATATCTTTTCTTACGAAAACAGATTTTAGGATTTGGGCCAAAAAGCTAAATAATCAAAATACTTTTTCAATTAAAAACATTTTTTCATGATCACTTTAAACTTTTTTCTGTTTTAAACAAAGAACTTTTGCCATTCGATTTTACCTTATAAAACCAAAAAGATCATTTTTCATATTTCCTCTTTAAACACCAGAGACTCCATGTTCTATTTTTGAAAAACTGCAGGAATGTGATTATCCCTCTCTGTTACATGAAAATTTTTTAAATTTTACTTCTGCTGTTCTTTATACTGTTATGGAATTTTAAAGCTAAGATTTTTCACGTTTCTGCTGCTTCTGTAGTATAGCCCTATAAGACCAAATCCAATACTTGATAAATTTGAAAAAAAAAAAGTTAAATCCTAAAAATAAACACTGATTTATACCTAAATTGTATATTCCAAGATGGAATATCTTTAACGTTTGCTGACTTTTCCTACAATAGTTCATTTAGTTCCTCTCACATTCTACTGAGAGTCTAAAGGAATCTAGGTATAGAAATTTACTAATTGTAAAGTCCTAGAGATGATCTAACCCAGCACCTTCACACGCTTCATTCTATCCCGAGAGGGGAACTGACATGCCCTAGATTAACCGGGATAAAAAGCTGTGATTCCTGACCCCTGGGGCAAGGACTTTTCATTGCAAAGACCATCTGTCATTTGGTAGGAATTTAAATTTTAGTTCGATTAACAGACTATTTTCAAGAGCTGGTGATGCTAAAAGAGTTTTTAATGAATCTCATTAAATTTTTTTTTATTATTTCAATTTTTTAAATAAACTTTTTTATGTTAGAACAGTTGTAGATTTACAGAATTATTGTGAAGGTAATACAGAGTGTTCCTATATACCTCCCCTGCAGTTTCAACTATTATTATTGCTTTACATTAGTATGGTACATTTGTCACAATTAATGAATATTAATACATTATTAGTTACTAAATCCATGCTTCATTCGAGTTTGTTGTCCCAAGATGCCACCTAAAATGTCACATTACATTTCGTTTTTTAAAATTAATTTTTTATTGAAGTTTAGTTGCTTTACAATGTCACATTTTGTCTCATACTTACATCTCCTTAGGCCATTCTGGGTTGTGACCATTCCTCGGACTTTCCGTGTGTTTGATGACTATATGTATTTCCTTGTGTTTGAAGAGTACTGGTCACATATTTTGTTGATTGTCCCTCAGTTGAGGTTTGTATGATATTTTTCTCATGGTTGGACTTGAATAATGTATTTTGAGGAGGAATACCATAGAGATAAAATTCCATTTTTATCCCATTCTATTAAGGCTACATACTATCAATAGGAATTATTGCTGTTGATGTTAACCTTAATCACCTGGTTTCAGGTAGTATTTGTCAGTTTTCTCCACTGTAAATTTACTCTTTTTGCTTTCTCTTTCCATATTGTACTCTTTGGAAGAAAGTCGCTATACACAGCCCACCCTAAAGATGTGGGAAGTTATTTTCTGCTTCCTTCCTTAAGTATTTACATAAATTATTTGAAATCCTTCTGCATGGCATATTTGTCTATTCTCACCCACTTGTTGATTTAGTCAATCATTTATTTTCATCAGAATGGATTGATAGACATTTGTTTTGTATGTTGGGTAGTAACCCAATGCTACTTTATTTCGTTGCTTGAATTGTTCTAGCTTTGGCCACAGAGAGATTTTTCAGTTGGCTCCTTTAGCCCTTTGATATACCCCGGCATTTGTGTGTGTGTGTGTGTGTGTGTGTGTGTGTGTGTGTGTGTGTGTGTGTGTTAGCACTTTTTTTGCTTTCTGGCACAAGATGCTCCAGGCTTATCTTGTATCTTGTATATTTCTTGCCTTGGTCTAAGAGTCAGTCCTTTGTCCAAGAGTCTTGATTCTTTCATTGAAAAGGGTATTAGAGGGCATCCCTGGTGGCGCAGTGGTTGAGAGTCCACCTGCCGGTGCAGGGGACGTGGAGCGGGTGGTTGTTGTTTTCATTGCTATTGGGGTGTCATTGTGTCTAAATCCTTTAAGCTGCCATAGCAGCAAGATATATGTATGATTAGTAACCATTTATATATATATATATACACACATATTTATATGTGTAGCCATCTGTATGTATAGTAAGCTAAACATGAGTTCACACTGATGTCTCCAACTCTAATATCAATACATTATACATGGAACATTCTATCCTTGCTTATCTGTAAACTCCTCTCCAAGAGTGAAAAACTTGGCTTCCAACATCTGCCATCCATTTACTTTGTTCAATTCCAGAATATATATACACACACACACACACACACACACACACATATATTCAGAATTTTTAACCTATAAGCCCATAACTTTATCCACTATAATGCAGTGCTTATGTACATTTGCTTTTGCTTCTGATCTTACAGGCTCCATGCATTTTCAGAGTTACTTAGGTCAGCACCTTATTCCCCAACCCACTTCAGTGAGGTTCTTTTACATTTGTAATTCATTTAGATTCTTTTTTTAGTATCTTGCCTTCCCTCCTGGGACATCCCACCTTCCTAATTGATTTTTTCATTTGCATACATTAAGGTTTACTCTGTGGCCTGAAGTTCTACAGGTTTTGACAAGTGCTTAATGTCTTGTATTTACCATTAGTACATCACACAGAATATATCACTTTCCTAAAAGATCCCCTGTGCTTCACCTATTCAAGTCCTTAATCCCCTTTGTAACTCCTGGAAAACTGTACTTTTTTAAAACTCTAGATTGGGACTAAACATATCCAGAGGTAACCATCACAGTCAAGGGATAGCTGATATGTTGTTTCTCTTATACAGCACTTATTTTAAACAAAGTGGACACTTAATGTTTGGTGTATCATGTTTCTTAGAGATCGGGGTCGTGAGCCTTTATTTTTATCTTGTTAGTATTTTTCTGAACAAAATAAAGCAAAATATCTCAAGTTGGAGGAAAAGATCTTTCTTTCAAAGAGGGGGAAGATGATGAATGAATTGAGAGGTCAAAAGAGTAAATGGACAGGTAATATTGATTTTATGTTTTTAGTTTTCAAAGTTATGTTTGAAAAGATTTTATTGAATGATGACTCAATAAATTTAAAATTGGTATTTATATTTTATTGTCAAAGGGACCCATCCTTCCTTCCTCCTTCCTTTCTACCCTTCATCCTCTCCTTTTTTTCTCTTTCCTACTTCCTCATACACAAATGTTTACTGTGTACCTGTTAGTGAGTACCTGTTTTTCCCCAGACATTATAATGGATACTGGAAATTAATAGGTAAAAAAAGTTATCCATGGCATAAAGGACTTTCCACATTATTTTTGAGGCCAGAAGATATGAAAGGACAATTACTATATAGTGTTTGTTATATTGATACAATAGGCACACAAAGGAGTAAATCTGTCTTGGAGCGTCAGGGAAGGCAACAGAGATGATACCTGAGCCTTGGGAAGAGTGTTAATGTCTGAGACAGATAAATATACTGCATTCTAGGCAGGAAGTATAACATATGAAAACATCTAAGTAGATTAGAGAGAGTGACAAAATTAAGGTGCTACCAGTTAATTAAGCTGGAGTGGAAGTGTCAGTCGAGGTGGGATGGAGATGGAAGTGGTGGTAGAACAGAGGCTAGACAAGTATAGCTCGTGGAGGGCCTTGAGTTGAGATTTTATGCTGGAAATTATGAGAAGACTACTCAAGGGTTTATGAACAAGGTAATGAATACATCATGTGACATTTTAAAAAGCTCTACTTGGCAAGGAACTGGTGGAGAGAATTAGGGAGGGTATGAATCTTAATCCTAGAAAACTTTGTAGATGATTATAACTACAGTCAGGATGGGAGATGATGAGAGTCTGCTTTAGGGCAATGACAGAGGCATGGAACAGCAAGGAAGTATTTGAGAAATATATTAATAAAAATAGGAAGTAATATGAGGAAGGAGGCAATGAAGTAATACTGAAGGGTAAAGTTGAGAATGTTCTCTAAATCCTACTAATCTTTAATCTCATTTAAGGGAATTGGAACCTTGATGGCAAACAGGCACATTTTGTGCAATTTTATATTGAATATTTCATTATTATATTTCCAAGAATGGGTGCTAAGAATTCCATAAAAATATTAACTCAGGGAGGAACATAGTCTAGATATTTCTTCTTATTAAGACATTAAATCTTATTTAAAGGAGAATGTCAAAAAAATGAGTTCAGAGTTTGTGACATGTCCATGAAATGAAAATGAATTTAAGCTTAAAATTCTTCTCTGTTGTGAGGAAATTCTTGTTATGGTTTTTTGACATGTAATTCATAGAAACTGAAGTGTTCACCCATATTGGTATTCACAGTATCATTCTAGAGGTTAATCCAAATAAACTTTTTCTTTGGCAGGATGACTCTTTAAAGCAATTGCAGGTGGTTCATCAACCGTGGATCCTGCCAAGTGACACAGAAAGTGAAGGAGTGGAAGCAGAACAAGAGAAACGTGAGTAGACGCTGCTGTTTATTGACAAATTGCTTTTAACCAAAGGACATCCATGATGATGGTACATGCCTTTCCCAGTATCAAACGATGTCTGCAAAAAATTCAGACTTATTTAGGGAGAACATGTAAAGCTAAGCTATACTTTTGGTCTAAAAATCTTGATTCACTGATCTCTTAATTGTGGTGCAGAGGCCCATAAACTTTAACTTTCTGAAAAGCAGTGTAGTACGTTAAAAGAAGGAATTATTATTTCTGAAGACCAACATAAAATATCCATTTGGAATGTGAATCGTCTACTAATGCTGTAGATTTATATCATATAAATCTATATTTATATCATATATCATATCATATATACAGTGATAACTTGTGATTATTAAAAAGTTTCAAAGTATGTTAGGATTGGCTCGTTATTATTTTTGAAAGTATCATTATTGGTTATATGGATACATTTATGTATGTAGAACTGTTCTAAATTCACAAAACAGATTAATTTTATAATAGTAGCTAAGACAAAGAGAATATACAGCTCCTGATTTAAGTCACTGGATTATAATCATAACAAGAATGAATTACTATAATTTGGCATGACTCAGTGCATGCTCTCCAGGGGTTACTGACATTGTCAGACAGATGGGTTCAGCATGAAGGTGAGAAGTTAGTGTCTGGATCATAGAGGAAAAACATCAATTTTTAAAATAATAAGATATCAGAATCTTACTTTTTTTTCTTTACCAGTGGTAGCCTGCAGAGACAAATAAAAATTGTAAGTAGTAATGTAGCAGTCATGATAATTGGAGTGAAGCAATTAATTCACTATTCCCCTGAGCTGCAGTCATCAGAGACACCTGATATATTACACAGGTAGCATCATGACTCTGTACCCAGGGAAATCCAGGAAATTACTTTTCCAGGTTAAGAGGCATTTATAAAGATCCTTATCCCACTTCCATAACTGCAGGCTTATGTGGCCAGAGGGAGCACAGCCAGGAGAGGGACCTAAGAGGCAGGTGCTCAGGTGAGAGGAGGAGACAGCCCCAGTGTCACTCAGCTGACACATTCGAAATGCCGTGAATAAATTAGTGACATTGTACAGATTCTAATGGAGGGAAACACCTTCCATAGAAAACAACTGATGAAGACTCAGAAAGTAGACTGTACTTCAAGCATGTATTATAGAGTAGTTTGGAAGATCTTTAATGCAAGTGATCCTAAGTAAAATAGTCTAGGAAAGGAGCAGCATAGGGTACAAAGAAGAGCATCCCCTAAATCTGAAAGAATTACTACGAGTGGCCCGGAACTTTTATGAAAACAAACGCAAGCACATTTATACCTCCTACTCCCCACACATTTAAACATACATAAGCTCTCATTCTAGAGTTTGGATTTAATAATTTTCATCAAATTCTTTTGAGGTCTTCATAAATTTTGCATTAAATAAATCCTTCAAGCGAATATGTGTGTATATGTGTGTGCGTGCGTGCACGCATGTGTGTATTGTATAAAGACAATATATATAATTGGGCTAGCTGTACTCTCTCAGATTCAACATCCAGGTGCCCAAAGTGGGCATGACCAGGTAAACAACACCCTTACAGGATGCACAGTGTATTAATTCTATGAATGTGCTATAACTTTTAATGAACTAAAATCAAGAAAATAATCAATCAGAAGTATATTTAATCCAAGTCCAAATTCAGACTTACTTACTTTCCCTGAAATCCATGTGCCTCCATCAGTATTAAGTCTGGAAAACAGCTTACTAATTTAAAGGAGATTGAAAACCCCCAGAACTTTCTTCAACCCTTGTCCTGTAATCATATTGCCTTTCTGCCATATACTTTCACAAGATTTTGTTGATAAGTTGTAATCATCTTCTCTTCTATTAGGGTGCAAATTCTTTGAGGGAAGGAATCTGTTTTCTTCATCTTATTTAGCTACATAATAAGACCTCAATAAATATCTGAAAATTTAACAGATGAATGAATGTATAGGTTTCTTGGGTACTTTCTAACTTGTTTATCAGGACAGTTATAAATATGAAACAGATAAAATGAATAATAATTGTGACTGAATAATTGTCCTGAAAATTATAGTTTTATTAAAATTTTAATATTGGATTTATAGTTTAGCCATAGATTTTGCCATATGGTCTATCAGTCACTCTGAAGAAGGTCATTCTTAAACTCTCCTAACCATAGACCTAGAACCAAAAATATTTGATTTCAGGAATGTCATACTTGGAGGTGACCCTTGACAATGGTAAACTGTTTGAAATAAAATCAGGTTTTAAAAATAATTAGGTGGTAATAGGAGCCATCAGGAAATGGAATGCTGGCTGGCAGTGCAGCCAGACTCATAGTACAGAGATGCAAATACTCTTCAAGAGCAGCATCTAACATTCAAGTACTAGAACAAGTGTAAGATGGAGCCACTGAGGTTCCGATACTTGTATTCAATGTATGAGTTTTGTGGAACAGCTGGCAAGATATGTATAGATCATCTACCTCTTTATTTTCTCAGTGAAAAGAAAATAAGTGACATAAGTCTATGTGAACCCAGCATCTGATTTATAGTGTAGAGGCTCATATATTGGAAATTTATGAGTGAGGAAAAGGACAAGATTCATCATTCCAATGGCAACACCTGTTTGTTGACTCAGCTTTCTATAAATTATACGTAGGTAATTTTATGGAATTTTCAGATTTCTCCTGAGACAAAATTATCATGGTGGAAGGTTTCCAGATAATGTTAGGATCTTTGTAGTTATGCATATTTCTTATTGTTTCATTTTAAAATAAAACTTAGTACAAGTAAGTTTTATAAAAGCACCATTTAGGAAAAGACATCTTGAATAATTCAATGGGAAGCTTTAAACAGTTTTATTATAAACAAACTGTTTAAGATAAACTGTTTAAGATAAACAGAACCCTTAAATAGACTTTTTGTCTACTCTGATTTTAGTATAAAAGTCTACATCACAAATTTAAAAAACTCACGTCAGGAGTGTGGTTTTTTTTGTTTTTTGTTTTTTTACATCTTTATTGGAGTATAATTGCTTTACAATGGTGCGTTAGTTTCTGCTTTATAACAAAGTGAATCAGTTATACATATACATATGTTCCCATATCTCTTCCCTCTTGCGTCTCCCTCCCTCCCACCCTCCCTATCCCACCCCTGTAGGTGGTTACAAAGCACTGAGCTGATCTCCCTGTGCTATGCGGTTGCTTCCCACTAGCTATCTACCTTACGTTTGGTAGTGTATATGTGTCCATGCCTCTCTCTCGCTTTGTCACAGCTCACCCTTCCCCCTCCCCATATCCTCAAGTCCGTTCTCTAGTAGGTCTGTGTCTTTATTCCTTTCTTACCCCTAGGTTCTTCATGACATTTTTTTTCTTAAATTCCATATATATGTGTTAGCATATGGTATTTTTCTTTCTCTTTCTGACTTACTTCACTCTGTATGACAGACTCTAGGTCTATCCACCTCATTACAAATAGCTCAATTTCGTTTCTTTTTATGGCTGAGTGATATTCAGTAACATTGTATTTGGTATGCTTGCTGGTGTCCCACAGGGCCTCTGAGGAACTGTTCATTTTTCTTTTCTGTCTGTGTGTGTGTGTGTGTGTGTGTGTGTGTGTGTGTGTGTGTTCCTCAGGCTGGATTTGGACTGACCTATCTTAATCTCTTTGACTTTTTCTTATGCCAGCTCAAATCTGTTGATGAGCCCCTCTAGGGAATTTTTCATTTTAATTCCAGAATTTCTGTTTTTTTTCCTTTTATAATTTGTATCTCTTTGTCGTAGTCTTCATTTGGTGAGAGCTTATTCCTATACTTTTATCTATTTTACATGATTTCCTTTAGTTCTTTGACTATATTTCTAGTAGTTGATTAAAAGTCTTTGTCTAGAGATTCCATCGTCTGAGCTTCCTCAGGGAGAATTTCTTTTGACTGCCTTTTCCCCCCCATTTATGGGCCATACTTTCACGTTTATTGTGATATCATGATTTATACATCATGTCATTTTGTTGTTGTTGTTGAAAACTGTACATTGAATATAATAGAATGTGGCCACTCTGGAGATTGGACCATCCCCACCCTCCAGGGTTTGTTTGTTGCTGCTGTATTTTCTTATTGTTATTGCTACTTTTTGTTTACTAACTTTCCTAAACTAATTCTGTAAAATCTATATAATTTGTTGTACACAGATACTGAAGTCTTTGCTCAGTAGCTTAGTTGTTAGCTAATGGCTGGACGAAGTATTGAGGCATGCCATGAGCACTCCAGAAGTTTACAACTGTGCTTAAACAGACCTTCTAAGTCAATCAGAGGTGAGAGGTAGATCCGTATCGGGTCTTTCCTGAGCAGGTGCAAAGCACTGCACATCTGTGTGGCATTTCTAAATCTACACGCCTATGTCAGAGCTTTTGAAAGCCTCCTATGGACGTATCACTTACTGTATTTTTTTAAAAAATTTTTTGGTAAGCCTTTTGTTTGCCTCAGGAAGCTTCTGTATAAAACTATAGTCCCTGATTGTTTTTGACAAATGTTATATGGACAGGGTATCTCACTGAGTGAGCTCTAATTCAGGTCAAACAAACAAACAAACAGAAAACATTCAAGGGAGGCATTTCCAGGCAGCTTCCATATAGGTCAAATAGTGACAACTCTAGATATTTGGGGAAACTCTAAACCTGTTCTGCCCCCTCTAGTGGATCATAGGCTGTTTGTTTCATAGCTACCATCATTGTGAGAATGCTGATTTTCAAGACTCCCGCAGAGCAGGAGAGAAGGATATTAATACTGGGTAAAATAAAACCCTACATAGTTATTGTTTCTATTGAGATTCAACTGCTTTTCTTTAATAAATGTTCTATGGATTGTTGCAAGCCTTCGATAAATTTCCCGAGTTCGGAAATAGTTGATTTCAGTGATTCTTGCTCATGTTGTATTCTCATTGCATTTATAGAGGAGCACATTTTTTGAGATCTCTATACCTGCATTCCACAAGTGCTTCTCCTCCACTATTTTTCTTGATTTTATCAGCCTAGTTTTCTCTTTGTTTGAGGAACGGGAGTATGCTATCTTCATAATAGGTTATAAAATTGGACAATATCTGCTTCTTAAAGTCCTGTCTCATGAGAAGCTATTAAAAACAAATTTGTGGGGCTTCCCTGGTGGCGCAGTGGTTGCGAGTCCGCCTGCCAATGCAGGGGGCACGGGTTCGTGCCCCAGTCCGGAAGATCCCACATGCCGCGGAGCGGCTGGGCCCATGAGCCATGGCTGCTGAGCCTGCGCGTCTGGAGCCTGTGCTCCGCAACGGGAGAGGCCACAACAGGGAGAGGCCCGTGTACCGCAAAAAAAAAAAAGACTTTGTGGTAAAATAAGTTTTGAGAAATTCTACATATCATTGTATTTGAGAGGCTTTCAATTGTAAGACATACCATTGACATCCCTTTGCAAGAGGAACAAGGCAGCTCTGTAATTTTAAGTGAACAGATCAAGTGTAATCAGCATCCTGGCTTCAAATGGGGGAAAATATTGTTCATTGTTGACTTGAAAAAACACTATAGAGTCTCTTCCAAAATATTTACATAGTAAAGTCACTGGGTAGCCCGACAGCAACAAGATCTGCTTGACCTGTGTTTATCCCAGGTATTTTTTTCATATTTACTTAAGTCCTTTTCACAGAATGCCCATTAATGCCTATTTTCTACAATGCCTATAATTTGCAGAGTGCCTATTAACTGCTGGAAGGACAAGTATTCTGGGATTTTAGGAAGTGCTAAACTAATCTAATCCTCTCAACCTCAACTCTTTCAATTTAGTGAAGAAGAAATTGATGCTCTAAGAGATGGTGGGCTTGCCATGTCACCCAGTTAGTAGCAGAGGCGGGAGTAGAACCGAGAGCTCTTCTTTGGATCCAGCGGTGTTTACCTCCGTTGCCTCATCTTTCACTAACACCTCCCTTCATTTCCCTTTCCAGGGGGTGACGCAGTTTATGCTGTGACTCTTGAGAACCAAAGTGCTTAGAGCAGTAAGTGGGGCCGTGGGATTCTGCTGTCCACCTAGGATTTGGCCAGGCTTTTCACCTTGAAGAAAAACCTTTGTTCTCCTTAACCAAACATCAGGTCATTTCTTTCCAGGCAGTCTCCCAAGATTTGTATGTGCACAGTGCTTGAGGCAGTGGTGTGAGGGTACCACAGCTGATTATTTACCAGTCCCAAGATAAGGACTAACACCCTATCAAGTGAAGTAGAAGAGGTGGGTAGAGGAGCAGCGGACTGTAGATAACAGAAGGACCAAAGTGAGTTAACAGACAATGATGTCAAAGTGTCAGGCTACATTATACGTGGAATTCCCAAGATTTTAATGGTATTAGGTTGTGGCATCAGAAATACAGACTAGAATGAAACATTTTTAGATTATTGCATTTTGTTTTCATAGAGTGAGAAAATATTAATATTATATTAATACTTATATTAATATAAACATAGTGCCAGATACATAGTATATGCTTGGTAAATATTAGTTAATTCTAAGTCTTTACTTTTAGGCTAAGCATATATCATATGAAATGGTTGCTATCTATTTTTTAAAAATTAATGACAATATTAATGTATCTTCTGTCCCACAATGACTTTTGTCTCTCACTTACTGTTAGATTCTATTTACCATTACTGATGTTATTATTGATGAGGTTGTTCTTACTCCTGCACGGAATTTCTTCCTAGCACTTGCTAGGTTCTCACTTCAATTTACTAATGGACTCATTTTTTTTTATTGTGAACACACACTTAATATTCTCAGTGGGAGTCTAATTTCCTCTTTTGAGATGCTGTGATGGAGTGGGAAAAGAACTAGGAGTCAGGAGATGCATTTAAGGTCCTATTTCTTCCCTGTGGTCCCCAGGCTAGTAAATTGCAGAGAAAGGGCTGACACTCAGGTGCATCTATAATTGTTCAATTCTCAGATTTTAACTCTCAGAGATACATTAACTACATGGGAATAAAGGAGAATGCTGTCCTCCAAGGTTCTCTGCCAAATACTTTTTGCCTTTTACTTACTAACCAGGAATGATTTATCTTTTCACTTGTGAAGCTACAACTCGTTTTTCTGTTTTTCTTAATTATTTTATGTCTTTTACATTCAACTTGTTGCTTTTAATATGCCTTGACATTGCAGAAGAGAGAAGGGTTTTATAACCCTAATTTGGGGCAAAAAGAGTGACCACGCCCTTGGGTGGGCTCATGGGTGGTATGACTGTCTTATGCAATGCTCTTACATATTACCCCAGGCTGTAAGAGGTCATCTCATATCTGCTAATTGGGATACCTGCAGCCATGTGATCTTTGATCTCAACCTACCTTATTATTTCATTCTTCTTTTTCTTGCTACTTCAGACTTGTGCTTACTTTTCTCAAACTAAATTTTAAAAAACCAATGAATGAACTATTCCTTCCAGAAGATGCTATATTTCCATTGTCTCCGCTAGGCTGAAAGTTTACTGGCATAATTTCTGAGGAGGTAGTGAAATATTTGTTGTTAGGATCTGGCAAGAAATCCTAGCCTGAAAATAAACACTGTAGCTTAAGAAACTATTTGGGTAGGCATAATAAGGAGGGTATATGAAGATAGACTAGGAGTTCTAAGCACAGAATTTCAAAAATGTGGCATAATAAATCTTTTTCACTGAGAGACTTAGCATATATTCTAATATATATATATATAATTTAATAATAAATTGGGAAATTTGACACATAGCCTAACATAAATAAAACTACAAAGTCTATTTGGGGGATATATTTAGAATTACAGCATTCAGTTTCTCCTTAAAGCCTACTATGAATAATTGACATTTTAAGGCTTATATAGAAACATATGTATCTCTAAAAAAGGAGAGAATGGAAGAGGACTGACATTTATTACATTTTTGTTGTTATGTGCTATGTAGTATCTCCTTTAATTCTTGTGTCAACTTGATGTGTAGGTGGTATTACTGATTTTACAAACTCAGATTTGTTAAAAACCTCTTCCCAAGGATATATAATTAGTTAGTGCAATTTAATTCTAGCTTAATCCAAAGCCATATGTTCTACTCTGAAATGTCATTGCATTTCTAAAAGCTTAAAAAAGGAGGGAGGGGGAGGGAATGTGTGTATATATAGTATCAAGAAAGGAATTATTTCACTGAGCACTGAAAGAATTTGTATCATAAAGAAAACACTATAAAACATGAAAATAAGAAAAAGTGACATATAAAGAAACAAGCAGTAATACATTTGGGTAGGAAATCTGCTTTTAATATAAACTTCAATTTGATTTACTTATCTTTACACTGTGCTCCAAATTATTCTCTATAGGCAAAGTCATCCAGAAAATTAAAGGCGGCATATATGATAAACATAAAAATTAAAATTTTGACAGAATAAAATAAATAACATTTAGTAATTACATTAAGCATGTTTTCAATCCCATAGTATGCTATTAAAAATAGAACAACTGTTCAAAGCATGCTGCCAGATTTCTTCAAAATGACTTGTTTTGAAATGTTGACTAAATATCCCGAAACTGTATATCAACTTTAGTATAATTAAACATTCTTCAGACCAAAAACATAGCTTTTTCTATATTCATAAGCATAAATTATACATGACTCCCCTTCATATTAGTACATAAAGGTTTATCCACTTGTTAACATTTAAAATGATGTTCTGAAAGTTTCTGCTAGTTATATAAGGCTTTATAATTTATAAATTGCTTCCACATATTTAATTCCCAAAAATTAAGCTGTTAGGGAAAATTTAGTCTTACTATTCTTATTGTACACTGTAAGTGTTCAACACATATTTACTTAATAAATATTTATACATTCAGTATTTACTTAATAAATATTTACTAAATGAATTGAACGAATGAATGAATGAATGAATGTAGTTCAAACCGGGTAAGTGACTCGAAGATTACTTGAGCAGCGGCCAAGCCTCAGTCTCCTCTTCTGATTATTCAGAGCCCATAATGTCTCTCAAACACAGACAGATGTGTATAACAAATGATTTATTGGTATACACAGCAAAACACGATACATTCAACGACGTTGAATACGTTCAGTGTGTTGTTCCTCTGTAGTAACGATGGTTCCATCAGAGTTAAAGTGAATATGGTGCATTCACACAGCATTTACGTCAGTCCCTGCACATGCATGTGTGATGCACTGCCTCAGGCATTTGTGTTGCCGTTTTGCACTAATAAACCACTCAGGAAGAAAGAAGAGGGTTCTAATCTGTAAACAAAACTCTTATCTTTATTAAGATCTTGTTTATCTAGACTTTATGGCTACTCTCTCCTTGCTTGTTCTTTCCCCCACCAAAGCTGCTTCATTTCTTACATTCCCACAATTATGGGGAATAATGGGCTACCCCCTGTATGGGCAGTCCTGCTTCACTAAGGCTGGACACCTAAGTCAGTTGCCATACAAGAAGGTTATGCCAAAGTTCAGTTCAGAAACTTGAGATCGGTTACTTCTGTCTCTTATTCCTGTTGTCCTTGGCTACTCTGCCTTGCCCCACTGCCTCTATCAAAATAAAATCTTCTCATGTATTTGTATTCTTAACCGCTGTTGACATATTTCCCAGATCTTTCCACTGTGGCCTATGGAACAGGAATTTGATTTGCAAACTGATCATTCTTCAGTGCTACTCAAAGAACACTCTCCATGCCTTTTTTGCCTTATTTGAAATGGTTCCTAGAAGACATTGCTTCCCTTTTAGCCTTCACCAGGGAAAGCTGCTCTTTTCAGTTGCCACGTGTCAAGCACCATGAGATAACATTAATATTCTACCTGAAATTCTCCTTCTTTTTAGGCTTATGCCATTTGTCCTGTTGTCCTGTGTCTTTCCTTGTCACTATAATCTCATCAGTCCCTGCTGTTTTTTCATGTGGGGTGCTGACATTTGGTTCATTGGTTTCCTCTCTACCACACTCTTAGCATTAGGAAATTTTAACTTTCATCTGGGTTATTTATCCAATGTCCTACCATTAAAATTCCTTGGCCCTCTCAAGTCTAGTGCTCTTCTAAGGAAGTGTAATTATTTTTCTCATCAAATGTGAAGTAGCATCCTACTCTAAGATCTTAGATTACTATAATCTACAATCTACCCAAACCTTCTACCTTTCAGATTCTCTATTTCCCACTAAACTCACACTTCAGTCTTCCTTTGGTACCCAGACACTTCACTACTCCTTTTTCTTCAAGTATGCCAGACCACAGCTGGCTTCATGCTTCAACCTAAAGTCCGTGCTACGTAGAACAGTGATGTTCATCTCTTGGGAACTTGTAAGAAATGCAGTTTCCTTGGCCCCATCCGACATCTACTCAGTCAGAAACTCTAATAGTGGACTCCAGCAATCTGTGCTAATTCTTTTTATTTTTGTTTTTCATAAATTTATTTATTTTTTGCTGTGTCAGGTCTTCCCTGCTGCACACGGGCTTTCTCTAGTTATGGCGAGCAGGCGCTATTCTTTGTTGCGGTGCACGAGCTTCTCATTGTGGTGGCTTCTCTTGTTGCAGAGCACAGGCTCTAGGTGCATGGGCTTCAGTAGTTGTGGCTCATGGGCTCAGTAGTTGCGGCTTACTGGCTTTAGAGCACAGGCTCAGTAGTTGTGGCGCACGGGCTTAGTTACTCCATGGCATGTGGGATCTTCCCGGACCAGGGATCAAACCCGTGTCCCCTGCATAGGCAGGCGGATTCTTAACCACTGTGCCACCAGGGAAGTAACAATTTGTTTTAAAAGCCCTCCAGGTGATTCTGATACACTTAAAATTTAAGGGAACCACTAATATAGAGCATTAATTCAACTGCTTTCTTGCCAGAACCTCTAATATCTTTGGGTGGTAAAGGACATTCAAATGTGAATACATCATTATTTTACTCAAAGCCCCTCTATGTGTAAGATTTCTAAAATGTTACCAAGTTCTCCAACTTTACTCAGCATCTACTTTACATATAAAATCACCACCTTGAATCCAAATGTTTTTGTAGTTCCTATTCATCTAAATTTGAATTTTCTAAAACTGTCAAATACCAAATGCTTAATGATACTTCCAAGGGTGTTTCCCTTTATAACTCTCCTCTGTGGAGGATGCTGAGCGATGCTAACTTGCTCAAGGTCATGTGTATGAGAAGGGGTTGAGCCAGAATTTGAACTCAGGTCAATTGGAGTACAAAACCCATGCTTTTATCTCTTGCTTCTAAATTTGGTGAAACAGACATTGCATTGCCATGCCTCTTCACTCTAGCTGAAGCAGTGTTTACCATTGTAGAATTTTTTAAAGTGAGTTATATAAAAATCTCTTATCAAATAACTTTGATAAAGATCAGGTAAAGAAGGTCTCTTTATTATAAGACTTCTAAGAGCCCTTAATATGCTGGTGTGTATTTTGATCCTCCAATAGGCCGATGGTATATTGCTGTTGATCAAGGAACCGTTTGTTTGTGGATCATCTATATTAACAGCTTGTAGGACTAGTGTTCCAAGATCTGCTTTGGAAAACTTGGGCTTAATCTATTTCCTTTCTCTTCAAGAAATGTGAAGGTTTATCTCCCTCGATGCCCTTATTTCACTTTCTTTGATCTTCTGTTTTATTTCCCCGCTCTTTTTAACTAGAATACTCATGTCCCCTTGTCCTCCTACGCACTGCTCTTCTGCCTCAGGGATGCATTCAGAGGAATTACATTTAGTGTTTAATATTATGCGCCAAGCATTAAAAATATAGGGTAGGGGCTTCCCTGGTGGCGCGGTGGTTGAGAGTCCGCCTGCCGATGCAGGGGACACGGGTTCGTGCCCCGGTCCGGGAAGATCCCACATGCCACGGAGCGGCTGGGCCCGTGAGCCATGGCCGCTGAGCCTGCGCGTCCGGAGCCTGTGCGCCACAACGGGAGAGGCCACAACAGTGAGAGACCCACATACCACAAAAAAAAAAAAAAAATATATATATATATATATATATATATATAGTATACATGTAAATATGCACTACTTCATGCAAATCTCGTAATAATTTTGTGACAATTACGTTAAATTACAAATGTTATAGCATCACAATATGTGACATGTATATATCCAATCCTGAATATTCTGTGTTATGGTAGCAGTCTGTAGAGCATGACTTTCCTGCCAAACCCATGCTGGACGTAAAAATTATGACTGTGATTTAGATGAGATCTTCCTGCAATCCACGTATATATTCATAACACTATCTGGAGGGGCATTTTGCCCTAGTTTTTATTTAAGATGAGAAAAAGTTTAAATTGAAATGACTGAATTATGAAATGAGAACATACACACTATTAAACAGTTAACTGGTGTGTCATTGCAGTCACTATATACTCTGAATGTAGTTTCGATATTAATTTCAGTTAATCCTCATTAGAAATTGGTCAAACCGCAAGGGAATTGCGTTTGATGGACTTTTTTTCCTGGTCCAGCACATGACCTCTTTTCCTTTCATTGTGCAGGTTCTGCTGATCTTCTTCTTTGTGTTCCATGCTCTTCTTGTCCTGCACTCGTCTACTCTGGTATGTTTGCTCAGGGCACTTAATGTCAATGTCAGGTAATGACGGACACCACTTGCAACTACTTGAAGTTCAGATTTTTTTTAAATACATAGTCCTCGTGACCTATAATGAGAAAAGGATTTTCCTCCAGCTGCTCTGCATGATGTTTTCTCTTTGTTTTTGTGATTTTCATGGATCTCAGGCCCCTCACTGAGCCTGTAGTCTTTTGTGCTGAGGAAGTGGGAAGAGGATTTCAATCCCCTTCTTCCTATAGCAGGAAAATTACTTTTAGATACATGTGAGATGAGAACATATACCCCCCTTTGTGCAGACCATGGACTCTAGGACACCATTAAATATATCTTAGAGATACAGCATCTCAAAACAATTCCACATCCGTGGACATGAGGTTACTCTATGGGCTGGATATATAAAGATGAACAATTCTCAGTATCTTCTCTCAAGCATGTTACAGAGGGAAGTAAAGGGTCGAGTGTGCCCTTAGCACTCATAGAATCATAAGATATCAAAATAAGAAAGAATTTGAGAACTATCTACGTCTCTTCCCATCTCACGCTCGTCTCTTCTCTGCAATATCCCCACCAAACAGTTCCCTAGCTTCTGTATGGGCACCTTGAGTAATGCGAGTACACCACCTCCTGTGCTCTGCTCTAGTTGCTCAGTGAGCCAATCATTTTGTATTAAGAAATCACCTAAAGAAATAATGTCCTCAATGCTGTGTAGTTATCAGAATATTATTATGCTCACTGCACATGTTTTATAATAAAACTTGGAAACTGATTTATAATAAAACTTGGAAAATGTAAAAAATGGAAACAACCTAATGGCCAACAAAAGAGGATTGATTTTAAAAAATTACAGCAATCTATATAATGGAATAATGTGCATCTGTTATAAAGAATGAGATATATATTAACTCGATATATACATAGATTTGTACTGATATTAACTGAATCCATCTATCTATATTGATATATACTTTGATGTGGAAACAGTTTTTACAATATTGTTACATAAAAAAGTGAGTCACAAGACAGTATACTAGATACAATTCTTTTTGTTATATATGATGCATAGACACATACACAATCATATACAGATGATTCTTGAACAATGTGGGAGTCAGGGCAACGATTCTCTACATGAAAATCCGCATATAACTTCACAGTCAACCCTCCGTATCTGAGGTTTCACATGTGTGGAGTCAATCAACCGTGGATTGTGTAATGCTGTAGTGTGTATTTATGGGAAAAAATCTACATGTAAGTGGACCTGCGCAGTTCAAACCCATCTTGTTCAAGGGTCAACTGTATTTACATCTGCAGAATACTGTCTGGATGGCTAAAAAAATGTCTTAAAAAGCTATCTGCACCCCCATGTTCATTGCAGCATTATTTACAATAGCCAAGATACAGAAAAACCTAAGTGTCCATCAATGGATGAATAAATAAATAAAATGTGGTACACACACACACACACACACACACACACACACACACACAATGGAATATTATTTAACCATAAAAAATAATGAAATCTTGCCATTTGCAACAATATGGACAGAACTTGAGGGCATTATACCAAGTTAAACTACTCAGACAGAGAAAAACAAATACCATATGATCTCATTTATACATGGAATCTAAACAAAACACCAAGCTCATAGATACAGAGAACTGATTGGTGGTTTCCAGAGGCAGGAGGTGGGCAAAATGGATGAAGGTGGTCAAAAGGTACAAACTTCCAGTTGTAAAATAAATACGTCCTGGGGACGTAATGTACAGCCTGGTGACCAAAAACAAACAAACAAAAAACACGTGAATTTCTGGTGTTGTACAAAATGTTTAAAAGCTACTTTAAAAGAAATTACTCTCCTATTTTGCTCCAAAATCTGAATCCTCATAGCTTCCTTCTTTCTAGTTCTGTTTTTTTTGTATCACAAGCAAAAATTGTATCCCTCTTCTACGTAATAACGGTACCATTGCAGGAGCGCAAAGATCATGTGGTTCTCTTTCTTAGTCCTTCAAATGTTCTTTGCATGACATACAGGCATATTGCCCTTCAGACTAAGAGATCAAAATGAGTAAATCATTCATGTGGTTTATATTAAATAAAGGCCTCCAGTGAGTCAGGAACTATGCCAGAGAAGGACACATCACTGTCACAGGTGACAGAAGCTACTAGATGATGAAGTCACACTATAAATATTACTTACATGCAATAATGATGATTATCATTATATAAGCATTAGGTTGAGATAAGTGCATGCAGCAGGGGGATCCTAGCTTGACTACTGGGCACAGGGCCCTGAGAAAGTGATATTTAAGACCTGAAGGAGTAAGTGAGAGAGAGGAGTTGGCAGGTTTGGCTGTGCTCTCCTCCGCGGCTCCGAAGCTTCCCCCCCCCACCTACCCTCCCGTCTCTGCCAGTGAAGTTTCCTAGTGTGTGGAAACCTTTCCTCCTTCACAGCTCCCTCCCACTGGTGCAGGTCCCTTCCCTATCCCTTTGTCTCTGTTTTTTCTTTTTTCTCTTGCCCTACCCAGGTACGTGGGGAGTTTCTTGCCTTTTGGGAGTTCTGAGGTCTTCTGCCAGCGTTCAGTAGGTGTTCTGTAGGAGTTGTTCCACGTGTAGATGTATTTCTGATGTATTTGTGGGGAGGAAGGTGATCTCCACGTCTTACTCCTCCGCCATCTTGAAGCTCCACATAACGTATTCTTGAAGTGTGGACATATCCCCTTGCCATCCTAGTCATATTTTTCTAGGAAAAAATAAATTCTTTCTAATCAAGCTGTATGGACAAGTAGTTCCACTGCCGAAGTAGGACACATGCAGCCTGACCCACCTTATGCTGCTCTAGTTTTCTCAATTCAGTTTCATAATTCCTTCCAGGACAGTAATTGTGTACATACCTTGCAGGTATTTCTCATTGGCCATATTTGGAGACAAGCCAATCTATTTTAACAGCCCAAGATATTTTTGTGCATTATATATGCAAAAATTCTTTTATACAGATACCAGAAGTTGATATAATGGCAGTAAAATATGGTATATAGAGGTAGTACTCTAAGATCAGTGTCACTGTAAAGGTTCAGATGGAGTATAGGAAAGCATTAAAATCCCAGTCTTTCTTTTGAACATGCTGTGCTATAGATCCATCATTAAGCACATCTTCGTCTGTTTTCTTTCTGCCTTACAGGTCTGTGAAGCAGGCAGGAGAAGTTGCAAGTGGTCCTTAAAGAAATGGCATTATTCAAATCCTTATGTATAGTTCTAATTTTATTTACTACGTGTAATCATTTAGAGAATGGTTATTTTTATAATATCAATAATAAACAAGTACTCTTGTAACCAGGGGTGCCTAAGTGTGTAATCAGAGAACACTAACTCTGGCAAAGCATTCTGGGGAGGTCAGGCTGCCTACTGCCTTTCGACATGGTTAGTGTCCTGGGTTTAGATTACTTTATACCTAGTTATTAAGATTACTATTTGATACTTTAAAAATTGCCTGATTCAAATAACTTTGCTTAAACTTTTTCTGTATTTTAACTTGTCTAGGGTTTTCTACTTCTTATATTTTTATAATATTTTCTCGTTTTTTAGATTAGTAAACATTGTACTTACCCACACGTGCCAAGACAAGCCATTTAGGTCTCTCCAGGAGTTAGCTGTTGGTGTCGTCACCTGCCATATGTGTTTCTGTGCAGCAGCGAGAGGCGTGTTCTCCACCACTGCTGCTTCTTCCTCTGACTATCTTCCCTGTTCTTATCAAAATAAATAATTGATATGTTAATTCAATAAAGCAGATCCTTAAGGAATGAAATGCATGGCCCAAAGCATATGCAATGAAAACTGTTTGACCATTTATCCGATAATTGAACCCAATTAAGGTTATCCATTTTAAATTTGATATATGCTCGCTTTTGGAATGTGTTATGCATTGATGCTAAATGAATGGAACTAAGTAAATTTGTTGAGTATCTTACTGTCTGTTTTATCTTATTTGTCTTAATCTAAGTTTACTTTCTGGACCTTTAAGGCATATGGTTAAATTATAAAACTGCGTGTATAACTGTCAAAGAGACAAACATTAAAGGCCAGAACATGGCTAAAGAATAAACAAAGAAATTCTGATTGTATGAATGAAGTCATAGTCCTAAATCAAGTAATATAATAAATTTTTTTAGTTAACATTTTTGTGTGCATGAGAACTCATGAGACTAATTTTCATCAAAGTTATTGTTTTTTATGGGTAGAAACAAATTAAAGGCTTAGAAAACAGTATATTTTTAAGCAGAAAAGAGAAAAGTCATGAGAATAAGTTTATGAGACCACAACACGCCTGTATTTAAACATCCTTACCACGAAGAATATCTTCAAAAAAGTTCTGAGAATCCAAATATTCTCCCTGTTGGGAATAGTCTTTCTTTAAAACATGTCACCCCCATGCCTTCATCTGAGCATTACTTTCCTCCATCACATCCAACCATCACTTGGTCAGTTTTTGTCCTCCTCTTGTCCACAGACCATTTCTTGGAGACAGTCACCCTACTAACTGCCACATCGACCTCGGGAATCAGATCCACCAGGATGTCAGAGTGTATATTGCTGAAAATGCTACCACTGGACACGAATTAAGGTGGACAGATTTTAATCAGTGATGAACTGTTGCAATAGAGAAGAGAGTTCAGCATGAACTGAACTCAACTTCGATTTGTACAGAGGTGACTGGATGTTTTAAAGGGAGTGAGGGAGTAGGTATGAGGGATTGCCACTACTTGAGCCAGGTCCAGGGAATGGAAATTTGTAAAAAGCAGGAAGGGGGGGTTGATCCATGTGAAAGTCCTCTGGGTTTGCTAACTGGCACTTATGGAAGTTTGACTTCTATCCTCCCTCAGAGACTGGACAACAGGGGCTCTATCTTCAAGTGTCAGCTGGAACAAACAGTAAATTCTTTTGACAACCTTGTGCTTTCCCAGATAGGAATTTAGGAGGTCATTCTCTGGATGCTGCCTTGACTTAGAAACTAGGTTTGTGTTTGTTCAAGTCTTTTAATGTGGGGGTAGGATGAGGTGGATAAAATCAGTTGTACTGAGAGTCTGCAGTTTTTATCGGCCAAGGTTGAGGCCTGGTCAAGAAGAGTGCTCGATAAAAGAGAACGAAATAATGCCATTTGCAGCAACATGGATGCAACTAGAGATTATCATACTAAGTGATAAGCACCATGTGATACTAAGACAAGCACCATATGACATCACTTATATGTGGAATCTAAAATATGACACAAATGAACCCATCTATGAAACAAACAGAATCACTGACATGGAGAACAGACTGGTGGTTGCCAAGGGGGAGGGATTTGGGGGAGGGATGGAGTGGGAGGCTGGGGTGAGCAGATGTGAGCTTTTATATATGGAATGGATAAACAACAAGGTCCTACTGTCTAGCACAGGGAACCCTATACAATATCCTATGATAAACCATCATGGGAAAGAATATAAAAAAAGAATATATGTATAACTGAATCATTTTGCCGTACAGCAGTAGTTAACACAACATTGTAAATCAACTATTCTTCAATTTAAAAAATTAGAAAAATAAAGAAGAGGTCTCAGGGGAGCCAGGCTAGATACATGCTCACTTTCAGAAGGAGAGACTCTTCATCGATGTCAACCGGCAGGTCTCTCTCTCACGCGCGCGCACACACACACACACCCCCCACAATCTTTGCCCTCTTTGTTTTGTTTTTCTGCCCTCTCTTCTTTGTCAACTCCAATAACCATTTTCAGAGCCAAGGGCCAGTAAACAGCTGGAGCCCAGCACAGGAAATTTCTCCAGGTTGCTTTCCTATCTCCTCTTTCAAATGTCACACATGAAATCTGAATCTCTTGGCACTCATCCTGGCTCCCGTTACTCATTTTGTCTCTTTTGTGTTTCTTTTTTTTTGTTTGTTTTGCGGTACGCAGGCCTCTCACTGTTGTGGCCTCTCCAGTTGCGGAGCACAGGCTCCGGACGCGCAGGCTCAGCGGCCATGGCTCACGGGCCCAGCCGCTCCGCGGCATGTGGGATCTTCCCGGACCGGGGCACGAACCCGTGTCCCCTGCATCGGCAGGTGGACTCTCAACCACTGCGCCACCAGGGAAGCCCCCTTTTGTGTTTCTTAACAAACTCCAGAGTTATTGGCAGAGGTAGGCTTGAAAACCCCACACAAAAAGGGCTTCTAGAAATATGTTTAGAATGAGGGGAAGATGTTGAGTTCCATTGGGGACATGTCGAACTCAGACTGGGGACGTAGCCAAGACTTTGAGTGTCATCAACATAAAGATAATCTGAGGTTTCAGAGGTCAGGGCAGTAGATGGCATCACCCAGTGAGAGTGTGTGCTGCGAGAACAGGGCCTCAGGAACATACACACCCGCACTGAAGGGACTGAAAAAGTGATTTCAAGAGTAAGGATTTTATGTACGCTGGACAGAGTGGGTGGCCCACACACTGCTTCTAGGAAGGAGAAGGTCAAAAGCAATGCACTTTAAGGCCCCCGGTTCCTGTAAGCACAGCTGGATTTCAGGGGAGAGACAAGCATGGGCTCATTTGTGGAACAACCTTTAGTGGTCTCGTTTAAGACTGTAGAAACTTCCTGTGGGTAGCTGGAATAAAAAGCAGCTGTATGGGGGGTGGTGTGTAAGAAACTAGTATCCCTTATTTAGGAAGAAAAACTAAGGCATTACCAATTTGAGGTGTTTTTAGTTAGGGTGTGGAGACATCTACCTTGCAAATTCCTTCTTCTTTGGTTAACAACTAAGGCCTTCGGAAAAGACTTAAGAATGAGTCCTGCTACAACATTTTGATCTTCCTTTTTTTTTTTTTTTTTTTGGCGGTACTTGGGCCTCTCACTGTTGTGGCCTCTCCCTTTGCGGAGCACAGGCTCCGGACGCGCATGCCCAGCGGCCATGGCTCACGGGCCCAGCCGCTCCGCCGCATGTGGGATCTTCCCGGACCGGGGCACGAATCCGTGTCCCCTGCATCGGCAGGCGGACTCTCAACCACTGCGCCACCAGGGTAGGCCTGATCTTCCTTTTTTTCTTCAAAGTAATTAAACGTAAGTTTTTAATTGGTTATAAGGAAAATAACCATCGCCTGAAGCTGCTGAACCCGGAGTCTTATAAGGCATTCTTTGGGGGTGGGGCAGTGGAGGAGAGCCTCAATCATTTTCCTCGGTCCTAGGGACAGAGTTGGTCCTTTGCTATAAATCATGTATAAATATTTGTTGGTTTTTCAACTTGCTTTTGGCTCTCTTACCACTATTTTTTTGTCTGTTTGATGGCTTCTTGTCTCTTTTGAGTCTTTGGTGTTTATAGAACCGATCTCCACAAAGCCAGCCTAAGTGGATTTGGGTGTGGGCAGAAGCTATGATTTGACACCTCTTCTCACCATTTTCATCATTTAAGATGTGTCTGAAGATGCCCGAGTGCTCCGTGCAAAATAGCAATAGTAGTGTGCCCCAGTATCTGAAAACTCCAGCCGATACACAGCAATTTTCTCTCCCAAACCGCCTCGCCGTGGCAAGGGCTGTGAATGACTTTGCAGTGTATATTGCTTCTTGGGGAAAATGGCCACGCGATGGCTTAAAATGGAGGCTCTGAAAGAGCTTGCAGCTGCCCTGGTGGACCTGCAGTTTCCAGCCCAGAGCATTACAGCTGTGCCTCGGGGCCCTTTACAAACCACAGGCGTTTGACTGAATGACGGGCCTAAGGTTTTCCACCTGGCTCCTGAGTGAAAGAGGAACTACTGTGCTGGTGGAAATTCTATTACCCTATTTTGCAAAACTTTTTAGGTAAAGAGCGTGGGCGTGTACAGGAAAAAAATCCTTAGAGCGTAATCAGGATTGTATTATCAGTGGCTTAAATGGAGCTGTGTGGTTCATTGTGGAAAACAAACATGGATGTATCTGTAGTACATTGTGAGCCAGGTTTTAGCATCTTCCGCATACTTGCTGTTTGAACTTGCTGTGAGATATCTTTCTTTGGGTCTGTGATAGAGGTTAGTATTGCTTACCCGATCTGGCTGTCTCCTTTCCTCCCTGGGCATGTGGAAAGATTTCCCAGCCCCTGCAGTTAGGCAGGGTAGTGTGCCTAATTCTGACCAATGGGCCAGCAGTGAAAGTGAATGCAGCATTTCCAGCCCAAGGCATTTAGTAGAGGTGTGAGTTAGCCACACACACTCTCTCTCTCTCTTTTTTTCTGCTTCAGTGAGTCTGGATGTTATAAATTGAAACAGCAGAGAACTAAAGGTGTTTGGGTTCCTGACTATGTGCAGAGTTCCTGCTGACCTGTATTAACAGGTAATATGAGTGAAAACTAAATCTTTATCCAGCCAGGGACGTTAGGGATTTATTTGTTACTACAGCATAGTTTGCCTTATTTTGAATAATGCTAGATCAAATTCTCTCCTTGCAGAAGCTGATGGCTTCAAAATACGCAGTTCTAGGTCATACTAACTTAGGCTTGGTAGACATTCCTGAACTTAGAGCAAGTATGACTGATTATGATTCTTTTAAAGAAACTATACCAGTTAGCTGTACTTTGAGAAAAGTTGATTGTAACTAGATGCATTCATAATCAAATTGAAATGTCCATCTAGAATAAGCTTACCTTGACATATTCTAATACATTTTTTAATGATCTCAAAGAATTTAGCACTTGTATATATCTGTATTCGCAAGACAATCATGTCATTTCATTTAGGATTATTTCTCATAAACCCTTCTGTGATTTGGGGTTTAAATGACTTTAGAATGTCAAGATAGGATCAAATTTCACATGGAAAATAAGGGAGTTGGCATCCCAAGGCTATGAGGTTTTTCAAGTAAAGAGGATATTACGTTTCCATAGGTAGATCCAAGCCATAGAACACCGAGTTTGATGGAACTGATCTCGTAATTCCATATGTATTACTGATATGTTTTTAACACCTTACGTTCTATCTTTGGTTTGTTGTATTTGAAAGACAGAATTGTATGCTTTGAAAAATGCTTTTGATACTGACAGATATAATAGTCATCAGAAAATTAAGTTTACGTAGGGAATCTTTGCCAATGATAGCCAGATTTAAACATAGCCTTCATAGTATCATAGAAGGAATATTATTATGCCAAAACAGGTATCTGTTGAAGGGAAAAGGCAAGGATAATGTATTACAGTAATAAGGTCATATGGTTTGTTGTTCAGAAATGCATGTTTGAACAGGTACTGCGCTCTCTGAAGCCATGTAGATTTAGCTGATGGAACTAACCTCTCTGAGTGTCAGCACAATAACAATATTGTTTCTGCTGCTGCTGTGGCTACGATGCTAAGCAGGGTGCTCTGCTGTGCCTTGCGTGCCTCATCTCATTTAATCCTCCCCACAGTTCAGTGAGGCTTAGAGAAGTTTAAGACCACGCCTCTGCTATGGCATCAGTGTGGAACAGAGGATCAGTCCCAGAGTGTCTTATTAATCACTAGATAATATCCTAATTTAGTGAGAGGTACTGTCTTTGTCAGTTAGGGCTGCCATACAAAATACCATAGACTGAGTGGCTTAAACAACAGAAATGTATCTTCTCACAGTTCTAGAGGCTGGAAACCCAAGAGCAGTGTGCCTGCCTGGTCTGATTCTGGTGAGGGCTCTTTTCCTGGCTTGTAGATGGCCACCTTTTCACTGTCCTGTGAAAGAGAGAGAGAGAGAGTTCTTTCCTCTCTTTGTCTAGTTACAACGACACTAAGTCCATCATGGGGACCCCACCCTCATGACCACATCAAAATCTAATAACCTGCCAAAGTCCCCACCTCCAAATACTATCACATTGGAAGGTAAGGCTTCGTTTGACATGTGAATTTTGGGAGCACATAAAATTTCAGTCTACATTTAAGAAAGTGCTAAACAAATAGTAGCTATTACCATTTTTCATAGTAATGGTATTACTACTATTCATCTTCTTAAGAAATGACCGTAGAAATGTAGTCATCAGGTTTCTGGATCTTCAGACCTCTGAGGGTCTAACAGTTGGACATGAGCATTTTAACATATATCAGAAAATTAGAATTCAGTTTCAGTGCCACATTTTTCAAAATAACCTATTTGACTGTGAATCCCCATTGTCATCCGTAGCAGCTAAACTACGGAAACACCCTAAGATGGCAGCCTGGATGTCCAATTGAACTCAGTAAGGGTCAAGTTGTACTTACTCTTCTGACCCAAGTCATTCTCAAAATTAACTGTACTAGCTAATCACTTGGAAAGATTTTTTTTAAAACACTCAGGGTTGGGATCCAATCCCAAAGCTATTAACCAGAATATGTAGGGGTGAAGTCCAGGCACGAGTGTTTGTGAATCTCCTCTGCTGATTCGCCCAGGCTGGAAAAGCACCACTACCAGAAGCGCCGTTAGCAGTGATGTAGCTTATTAAAGAGAGTGGAAGACTCTGTTTGCTTTTCAAGCAAAAGTTAACCATACCTGTAATCTTCATGAAACAGATTTGTAGTTACACATTTTAAGATGATCTCTTGTTAAATTACTAGTTTTATTAGGAAGGTGTGTTGAGGGCTTGTCATTCTATCGTTTATCTCGTCTAATCTTCAGAGCATCCCTAAGCTGTTGCACTGTGATTGGCCCCATTTTATAGATAAGACAACTGAGCCACCGGGAAATGTGAGTTAACTCATCTGGGATGACGCGGGAGGTTCCAGGGCAGGTCTATGAGCCTTGGGACTGGGCTCCGCCAGGATGGGAGTGTAAGCCTTCCAGGCTTCGTTACCACTTAATGAAGTTTAGTCATGGAAAGATTGATGGTGGCGATTCTGAAAAATAACCTGAGGATACGCCATGCTGCTCACGGGGGTAACATTTCCAGCACATCCCCCTCCCTTGAATCACGGACAGCCACGAGCAGACACTCTCAGCCGTCTTGAAACCGAATCCCCCCGAAACCAAATCCTCCTCTGCCGAGTTTGTGATTAACATCTCTATCCAAAACGTTATTCCCTTTCTTGTCCAACACCTGTGCCCTCAAGATTGAGGAGTATCAAAAAGGGGGGATTGAAACCAAGCAAGACTCTGTGGGGCTTTCCCAAGTACAGAAGCCCCGCTGTGTCCCCCGTTTCTTGTTTGTAGGAAAAAGGTTTCCGCCTCCCAGACCTTCCCTGAGTTCCAAAGGGCAGATTCAACCAGTTACGAACTAGGGGAGTGAAGGAAGGCAGGGAGAACGAGTAGTGTAGAGACGGGGCCCAGGCCTGGCTCCTCCTGGGGGATCTGACACACATCTCAGAGTTCTCAGGCCCCCACCCAGGGGGAGGATGGTAACCTCAGGCTGAGCATGAACCTGTGGACCCCAGACGGGCTGGAAGCAGAGGCTGATGATTGAGACTCCTGGAACACCACCCTGTCACGGCACTACCAAACAATCAGAGGAAGGCCACACACCCTGAAGCCCTCCGCCCATACTTTACCTATAAAAACTCTTTCCTGGGAATTCCCTGGCGGTCCAGTGGTTAAGACTCCACTCTTTCATTGCCAAGGGCCCGGGTTCAATCCCCGGTCGGGGAATTAAGATCCCACAGGTTGCACGGCGTGCTCAAAAAAAAGAAAGAAAGAAAAGAAAAGAAAAAAAGGAAAAACTATTTCCTGAACCCATCGGGGAGCTTGGGTCTTTCGAGCGTGAGCCGCCTGTTCTCTCTGCGCGGCCCTGCAATAAACCTTCCTCTGCTCCGAACTCCGACCTTGTGGTTTGTTTGGTCTCACGGTGCACCTGGCACATGAACATGGGTTCGGCAACCATTTGGCTCTGAGAAGCTTCTCTAGGGGTGATTCTAAATCATGATTGTGTCCCCGGGGGTAACCCTGTGTTTGCACGTAGGAGACCCCCTAAAAACTAAATACATGTACAGGAAAAAGAGCCTTGGGTATTTTCCTAAGCTTGGCTCTCCCTTGGGAAAACAATCAAGAAAGAGTTTCACCTCCCTGGAAAGGAAGTCACCTCATCGTCCCACCTTGAAACCCAGCAGCAAGGCTCCTCCAGGCCATACCCTGACTGCTTGTATCGGAAGGACGGATGACAAGAGCAAACAAAAGAATATTCATAATAAGATTAATACTCTGGTTGTTAGTTCAGAATCAACAGCATTAAACCAGAGAGCCGTAACTACAAGGTATAAAGCTGTTTGTCGATGGGGTGAGGTCTCAAATGCCGCACCAAGAAGAGAAGCAGGTTGTGATGTTAAGAAAACTGCTCCAATGGCCATGAACAGATCAGGCCAGCCTGGCACCCTGAACCCTGGGCTTCTGGTGACTGTAAATATTGTAGCTGAAGGCATTTTGCTTTGTAACATATGTTGGAGGGGCTTAAGGTTTTTTTTGATGTGTTCAGTAATAAGAAGAGTACCCATATTTAGTACTTACCGTGAGACAAACTTTGTATCGAGTGTCTTCCATGCACTGACCCACTTACTTCCTCAAAGCAAATCAATCAGTTAATATCTTCCTCACTTGATGGATGAGGGATTGGAGACTTAATGCTCTAAGTAATCTCTCAAGCCAAGACGTGGTGGAGCCAGGATTTGAACCCCGATTGTCTGATGTGACGATTATATTATCTCCTCTTCCTGAGCACACGGAAGGGCATCGGCGTGGCTACAAAGAGCAAGTGATTGGATGTATGGCGGACCACGGTGTGCCCCCGGTTTTCCCGTCCCCCCTGGGAAGAGCCTCCTCTCCCACTTTTCCCTTTGTTGGATGAGGCTGAGTAGTATGGGATTCAAAGTAAATATTCACAATTGTTCTCTGGTCTTTAGAGAGAGATTTTCTAATTCTCTTCAGTTCTTTAGTTGAGACTTTTGCACAGACTTCACATTTGTGTACCATTCCAGGCAGGCCGAGGTTGTACAGGTATTCAAAAGCAGGCTGTGGATGGAAGGTGTGGTTGGTACCTCCCTGGAAGCCAGCAGGCCAAACTCTTTGCCGCGCAATGAAAGCAAAGGGTTTCCCGTGTGGAGCCAGAGCCAGGCAGCTTTGAGCTCTGGTCAGTCTAGAGGAAGAGAGGACGGCTAGTGCTGACACGCCTCCCAGCTTGGTACCTCCTTCCCTGACAGTCCCGCCTGCCTCTGACCAATCACCTCTCATTGTTTTCCCTTGAAAATCATGGTAAAATACTTAGGAGTTTTTGTTTCCGTGTAGACGTTAGTGCTGCATTAAAAAGGACATTTAACTGGGAGAGAGGGGGAATGACTTCCAGAGCGGATACCTGCCATTTCGCTTAGTCCCCTGCTCTGGTTGAGCGTCTTTGGCAAAGGCAGAATGAACTCTTAGAATTGCCCCTTGATTCTTTTCTGAAATTGCATTTCAATAGAACAGATCATCTTTAGGGAGAAAAAAAAAAAAAAACACCCTTGTATGTTCTGATCACAGATGCATGGGAAACACACCAAATTTGCTTTCACTACAAGTTGAAGGTCTGCATCTGCCAAGTCGATTGGTTCCAAAAGCAGGTTCACTGTTGCCTGCCAGCGTTCCTCATATGAGCTGGCAGAAGCCAAGCAACACATTTATGGCATTGGCTCCGCATCTCTGCATTGGAATCTCGTTTAGTGGAGTGTGAGGGGATGAAAAGGAACAGGGGAGCTTAAGTTGGTCTGAACTACACGACAACGCTCGCCATGAAAATCAAACCAGATCCTCGCTGGGGGTCGCCCGTCAAATTCCCTTCCTGTTTTCTTTTTCATGCTCTTTGTTTTGTTTCCCTGATCCTTTGACCGCATGGCTCTCATGGAATCGGAAGTCAGGCAACACCACAGAAGAAAGCGAACCGAGCTTGTGGTGTCCCTGACTGAGCCAGACCCCAGAAACGGTGGAAATACACAGACCAGCGAGGTTTCGAGTGATGTGCGGGCCTCCTCGCCAGGAGCCTTTGCAAGGTTTATGTTTATTATTTCACTCATCTGTCAGCGACATTGATTTTGAGGGTTAACCTTTCTTTTTTCAGAGCCATTAAGTAAACACACTTCCAATAATCCACAAGATCTAGCTTTACAGGGTGTGAAATATTAGACTAATACTTTCCCCTCTAACAGACATTAAAGTTCAGTCATAACCAGTCTGCATTTGAGATTCTTCGTTTGTGAAAGACCCTTAGACTGATGAAGGTCATCGTCAGTGGTGTGGAGGTTAATAATAATCAGCCTGATCTCCCCTAATAAAAGGCTCTGATTTATAGTATATGCCTGTCACGTAGCATCCTCTCTCTATGGCTCATTTCAAGCACCAGTGTGTCATCACTGACCGCACAGTTGGGAAGAGATGCATGAATAGCTCTCGCCAGGTGCCGTGAGCCACCTTCAGCTCGCCTCTCCGGCTTTGTCTGGAGAGCTGCTGCATGGAGACGCTGGTGCCCTTGGGCCTTGATGGGCAGATGGGGAGAAGGGGAAACTGATGACTCCGTGCCACCTACCTACGGAATTGTCTGTGAGATCCCTTACACCTTCTGTGCTTTCTGGGTTAACGCTTGTAGCTGCAGGAAAATTAAAGGAAAATCAAGATGTGTGTCTCTCTTTCTCTCTTTGCATGACTATTGAAAAAACTAAGAAGAGGTTTCCACTCTGGGGCAGTGAGAGTTGACCATTTGAAGTTCAACTGGGACTGATTTCACACATGCTCCCTAGCTCTTAGATGAGGAAGTAATTCTATGGTCACAAGTGTGCTATGTGCTCCCAATTCAGGCCAAACCATGCCCAGCGAAGCATTTGTCTGTATTATATAAGGTAAACTTATTAAGCTCTGACCTAATATCTCAGTCCTATTAGCCATGAGCCGGCGACCTTTCTCACTACCATCTGAGGTAGCTCCGAGTAGGAGAAAGAATTCCCCAACCCGTCTCTCACTATCAGTTCTGTATCACTGACCTCCTAGGCTAGGCAACGTTCCACGCTTTTAATGGACGTTATCTCTCAACCTCTTTCAACCACATAAGGTAAAGATTCTCTGCATTTTATAAATGAAACTAACTGGACCCAGTGAAATTAAGTTGCCAACGTTTACACTGATCATTAGAGCAGGGCTGGGATTCGGAGCTCATTCTCTCTGAAGTCAAAGCCTTTCCGTCTCTTTCTAAGAAGGTATTGTCTCTTGTGTATATTGATTTGTATAAAGTGCTTCTTTAAGCGAAATTCTGAGCCAGGAATAGAAATGCCAGTCCTTGCGATGGATCTGCCAGCCTTTTTCAAAATAATCAAGTCCAGAGGAGAGGAATTCCAAGGAGTACAGAGGTAGTGGAGGCTGTTCGTGAGGGGCTCTGGCCTACGGATGCTCTGAGCTCCAGGGCCTCTCCCCCAGGGCTGGAAGGTGGCTCCTGCGACGGACATTCTCCCTGGCCTGGGGCCCATTGTCACAGTCAGTGGTAGGAGAAGATTACTGCACATTCCATCTGGGGTCAGGTTCTACGTCTGAAAGTGTAGTGATGCAGGCCTCAGAAACGATGAGTGATCATGTATGGGAAGGGAAGGGCAGGCCTCGAGTCCTCAGCTCCAGGGGAACCGCACAGGTTCTTTCTGTGTCTCCGAATCTCGATGAGCTGCCAAGGGCTAACACTGCCTCAAGTGGTAACTCAATGGCGTGATCTAAAGGCAAGCGATGATAACTTCGGCCACATCATTTATTCAGCTACCATTTACTAGAGATCCGTCCACCCAGAGTGCGGGAAAGGGCTTATTGTTGTAGTTGGCATTATTTGAGGGATAGCTAGAGAAACCCTGGTTCTACTGAACATAACTTAGTAAATGTGGATGGAAAAATGTCAGAACAAGGAGTCGACTTTAAAGCGTAGACTTAACGCTGTTGCTGACTTGTGTTATTTTGGAAAAGTTACATAGCTTCTCCGAGTTTTCATTTCATCTTTAAAATGTGATTAGTATTACCTAACAAGGTACTATAATAAGACTCAAATTAGTTATTATACATGCAAATGCTTGAAAAATTATTGATAGTTATGAAACAAATGAAAATTGGCATATATGCGTTGAATACATGCTAGGTGCCTGTAGAACGTGAAGAGATATGTCATAGTCTCTGACACCAAGCACCTTACAATTTAGTTACAAAGAAAGGGTACAAACACTTAAAAAGTGAAACAACACGAGGGATGAATAATATACAAACTCTAGAAATGCCATGCAGCAGTTCATGATTAATTTCCAAATGAATGCCTCTGTCAGTTGTCCTAGGAGCTTAGGGGAAGACAAAACAATTGATGAGTGTGATATGTAAAGTGTGTTGGAAGAGGAATTTTTTTTTTTTTTTTTTTGGCGGTACACGGGCCTCTCACTGTTGTGGCCTCTCCCGTTGCGGAGCATAGGCTCCGGACGCGCAGGCTCAGCGGCCATGGCTCACGGGCCCAGCCGCTCCGTGGCATGTGGGATCTTCCCGGACCGGGGCATGAACCCATGTCCCCTGCATCGGCAGGCGGACTCTCAACCACTGCGCCACCAGGGAAGCCTGAAGAGGAATAATTTGACAGGGGGAGAGAGAGAGGGAGAGGGGGAGAGAGAGAAATTGATAAGTCAAGGACAACCCAGAATGCATATTGAATATACAGGTGTACAGGACTGATCTTTGTTTCCCCAAAATTTGTGGGTTGAAGCCTTAACCCTACATGTGACTATGCTGGAGATTAGGGCCTTTAAGGAGGTGACTGAGGTTAAATGAGATCATAAAGGTGGCACCCTGATTCAATAAAACTGGTGTCCTTATAAAAGAGGAAGAAATACCAGAGATGGCTTTCTCTGTCTCTCTCTGTCTCCCTCTCTTTGTCAGGAGGACACAGTGAGAAGGCAGCCATCTGCAGGTCAAGAAGAGAGCCCTCACCAACAACTGAACCCTGCCAGAACCTTCATCTTAGACTTTCTATTTTACTATCCAGAACTACAAGAAAAAAATGTCTGCTGTTTAAGTTATGCAGTCTGTGGTGTTGTGTTATGGCAGCCTGAGTGGATGAAGACAACAGAAACTGTGTAAATAAAAAAGAGAGGAAGGAAGGGATACACAGTACTCTTTAAAAGTTGCTTTTGTGTTGTTGTTGTTGTTGTTGTTTTTAATTAACATTTTGGCCAGTAAGTAGATAACCTTGGAGTTTAATGTTTGGAAAATGATAGACTGAAAAAGACATAGGATAAATCAGGGTCAGGTTGAAAGTGACTTTGAATGCCACTAAGAAGTTCACATTTTACCCTGTAGCAAATGTGAATGCACCTCAAATTTTAAGAGCGGACAATATGCTCAGTAGTAAAGCAGCACTTTAGCAAGAATAATCCTGTGAGAGTAAGAAGGCTGAATTTTGAAGAGCAGAGACACAAGGCAAAAGGTTGTTGTAATAATTCTTTTAGAGTTTAATGCTAAGTAAAAGATCATCTTGAATCTATATCAAAAGTGAGCTTGGTAACTCACCACATTCCTGTATTTCTGCCAAGAAACTCAGCAAATGCAGCAATTAGTTCCATCTTCTCATTTATTTGTTTCTCTTACTTTATTACATGGATTATCTATTTTTAATACATGTTTCCCCACTATCAAAATAAATATAGAGCGTTCCTATGGAAATTTTTGTAAGCTGAAATGGTGTAATGTGAATAAGCAATTACCTTAGGACGCATCTTGCAAATGAATGTGCAAAATAAATGAAGATAGAGCACAGACGCTCACAGACACAGTTCAGTTTCTGGCGGCTGGATGCTGAGATGCTGAGTGTATCCTGGGGAAGGGGCTTGGCGGGGCCCCTCTCACTGCTCGGGGTGCCGCCTCTATAAAGCCCCACTGCAAAGTAAATGCGGAGAGGTTTTCACTTTCACCTTTTCTCATAAAAGCAAAGATTCTCTTCAGATTTCTCTTGTTTAGCGAAGACAGGCACTAATGTAGGTCTTTCGTAAAAGTGAAGTGACTAAAAAGAAGCTTCAAAAAGTGAAAGATACCTGTAGCTCTATTTATTAATTCAACAAATATGTATCAAAACCTACCAAATGTCAAGCTCTGTTCTAGGCGAATGAAGATTCCCTGCTCTTATGAGCACATCTTCTAAGACAGAGAGACACACAATAAACATAATAAACCGGAAGTCATATATATTAGAAGTCATATAGTATGTAGTATATAACTATTATACACCTCAAGGATATACTGAAGAGCTTTTACATACCCTCTATGAAAACAAAAAGAAAAACTAGAGCAAGAAAAGTGAATTTAGATAGTGTCAGGGGAGAACAGATGGCAGTTTTAAATACGATGGTCAGGGTAAGCCTTACCGAAAAGGTGACCTCTAAGCAAAGACTTGTACCTGCATCTCATATTGTAAGTCAATATGAACATTCTTTTTAAAGAAGGAGGGTTTTAAGTAATACACAAAAAGAACATTTCATTCTTTTTGTGTATTATTTAAACATTAAATAATACACAAAAAGAACAAAGTTAATCATGCAGTGATAGAGGCTTAGGCCAGTGTTTTAGTGGTGGGGAAAAGAGATCAATGTAAGAGAAATTGTTAAAAATAATTGATAGTTAAATGACTAACTCACCCTTCTCGTCTGTTCTCCGTATTTAGAAAGGTGAGTGAGGTTTCAGACTTTAATGAATGGAAGACTTACAGCTTCATTCATGGAGGTAGGGCTTTCAGTGAATGACGGTCATGCACTTGTGAAATCTATGACCCTTGCTGAAACCAAACCAAAAGAACAACAAAAGAAGAAAAAAATATAAAAGGAAATTTTATTTGCAGTGAAAATGGAAAACAGCTACTTCCCTAAACCACAGTCTTTGAAGAATGTCAGCCAAACATTCTGAAATTCAGATGAATCGAGGACGGTTGCTGAAAGCCAAAACAAATGAATATCTTCACATCTTGAATGAGGTATAGAGTTCTCTAAAAGTCCATGAGACTCCTCACGGAGCGTGGGTGGGCTGCAGTAATAAACATCCCTGTGGGATGTAGGTCTCTTTGAAATCTGGGCTCCTAAATGGCAGAAGTCATTTGGATGTGAAGTGAAATCAAGAAGAAACAGAAAATACTAGCTCCTGATTAAAGCCAATGGGGCATACATTAAATACATTGAATAACCTATCAAACAATGAACAGGATGCTTAATTTTGAGCTACACAGACCTGTCTGGATCATCTGTTCACCTGAGGAGACATGTGCCACAAAGACATAGGATGAAAAATATACACTGATGTTGTGTGTAAGATAACACATCTCATTTCAAATTGCCAGTGGCCCCAGATGACTTCTGCTGCTCTGTAAATTATTCTTGAATGAATAGGAGAAACAGAACTATACTCATTCAGAAATGAGTCATAGGACTTGCACTTCTGTCTAATGTGGCTAACAGGGGCCAGACTTCCCCTTCACCAAAATACATGACACATGGGTTTTGAGCTGTTAGATACCAGGCAGTGAAAGATAATGTTCATGTAGAGTCAAGAAACAAACGAGGCCGCTGTGACCGCCGTGGAGGCACTGCTGAGCTGGGTCGCTTCCCAGAGCAGGAGACTTGGAAGGGTTTCCAGTGCTGGCTGGGGCCGCCTGGCCGGTGGGGCAGGGCAGAAACTGCTTTAGAGGGGCCAGCTGGCTGGGTGGATTGGGCAGGGAAATTCCTCAGTGGAGCCCTGGGGAGGGGCACACGGGGTGAGCTAGGTGATAGAGAGTGACAGAAATGGTGGCTGCCAGTGCCAGGCCAGTGAGGTCAGAGTATAGTGAAAAAACAAATGGTGCCCACCAGCACCTCCTTCCCCAGAGAAAGATCTACCAGATCCCTGTCCCTCCAGCACATGCCTTAAAATTAGTCACTGTATCTCCATTTCATAAGAGGCAGGTGCTTTTCAGGCTGCTGCCTCTGGGCTGGGAATCAGAGTGAGTGAATTTGCACTCAAGCCCCTCGAGACCAGAGTCTCAGTTTCCATAGCCCTAAGGTTCTCCCAGACAGAAGCCCCGCTGGTTTTCAAAGGCAAACGTGATGAGAGCTCATCTTCCCAGTGCAGGATCCTCCAGGCTGAGGGTCCTGACATGGGGCTCAGACTCCCCGCTCCTCGGGAGGACCTCCATTGCTGTGATGTCCCTCCTGCTATGGTCACTGCTCCAGGGGCGTGGGTTCTACCTAGACCACACCTCTGTCCCCTCCTACCCGTCTCGATGTGGCCTTTACTTTACATCCTTAGTTGTAGAAAATCTGTTCTGTTAGTCTTCGTGTTATTCTCAGAGAGAGTTGTTCTATATGTAGTTGTAGTTCTGGTGTGTCCGTGAGAGGAGGCGAGCTCAGGATCTCCCTACTCCACCATCTTGATTTGATCCCTGGGTAACTGTACATTTTTCTTACCTACATCTCTTTAAAAGATAATCAATTGTTAAAGGAAAAAACATTTTTTAATGTATTTTGGGGTTTATAATGTACATAGAATTGAGTGTATGAAAATGAAAGCACAAATTCCAAATTAAAATAATGACAGACCACTACTTACCCATTATAACAGTTAAAAAAATTTTTTTAAAAAACTGACAATAACAAATGCTGATGAGGATAAAGAGCAAAGGGAACGCTAGTCGTTGCTGGAGGAAATGCAAAATGGTACAACCACTTTGGAAGACAGTTTGGCAGTATCTTAGAAAGCTAGACTGTAGTCTTAGCATATAATTTAGCAATTCTGCTCCTAGATATTACCTAATTGATTTAAAAACTATGTTCACACAAAAACCTTCACACTGTTCATAGCAGCTTTATGTGCAAATCAAAACTACAATGAGCTATCACCTCACACCAGTCAGAATGGCCATCGTTAACAAGTCTACAAACAATAAATGCTGGAGAGGGTGTGGAGAAAAGGGAACCCTCCTACACTGTTGGTGGGAATGTAAATTGGTGAAGCTACTATGGAGAACAGTATGGAGGTTCCTTAAGAAACTAAAAATAGAACTGCCTTATGATCCAGCAATCTCACTCCTGGGCATATATCCGGAGAAAACTCTAATTTGAAAAAATACATGCAACCCAATGTTCACTGCAGCACTGTGTACAATAGCCAAGACATGGAAGCAACATAAATGTCCATCGACAGAAGAATGGATAAAGAAGTGGTACATATATACAATGGAATATTACTCAGCCATTAAAAGCAATGAGATAATGCCATTTGCAGCAACATGGATGGAACTGGAGATTATCATACTAAGTGAAGTAAGTCAGACAGAGAAAGACGAAAATCATATGCTATCACATACAGAATCTTAAAAATATATATATATAAATGAACTTATTTACAAAACAGAAACAGACTCACAGACTTAAAGAATGAACTTATGGTTACCAGAGGGGAAGGGTAGAGGGAAGGGATAGATTTGGAGTTTCAGATTGGCATGTACACACTGCTATATTTAAAATAGATAACCAACAAGGACGAACTGTACAGCACAGGGAACTCTGCTCAATACTCTGTAATAACCTAAATGAGAAAAGAATTTGAAAAAGAATAGATACATGTATAACTGAAGCACTTCGCTGTACACCTGAAACTAACAAAACATTGTTAATTAACTATGCTCCAAAATAAAATAAAGATTTAAAAAAAACAAAAAAGGGCAAAAAATACAAAAATATTTTAAGCTCCGAAGCATTGAATAAATTCTGAGATGTGATTTGTGAGGAAAAATAAATAAATAAATGAAAACTATGGTCACATAAAAATTTTCATGCAAATGTTCATAGCAGCTTTATTCATAATCATCAAAAACGGGAAGCAGTCAAGATGTTCTTCAATTGATGAATGGATACATGAACTGTGGTGCTTTCATACAACAGAATATTATTCAGTAATAAAAAGAAATGAGCTATCAAGCCATGTAAAGATATGAAGAAAACTTAAATGTATATTGCTAAGTGAAAGAAGCCAGGATGAAAAGGCTACATATTGTATGATTCCAATTATGTGATATGCTGGAAAACACAAAACTACAGAAACAATAAAGTGATCATTGGCTGCTAGGAGTTTGGGGAGAAGAGGGAAGGAAGAATAAGTGAAGCTTAGGAGATTTTTAGGGCTGTAATACTGTTTTATATGATACCATCATGGTGGACACAGTCCATTATTTATTTTTCTAGACCCATAGACGTGTACTAGATTTTTATACATGCCATTTAAAAGTATCTTTTAGGAGGCTGAAGGATTTGAGGAAGGAATGCAGACTATGCCAATGAAATCTGTTTTACAAATGTATGAAACAACCTCGCTGAAGTAGATGCATGGAATAGGTGCTGATCTCAGTATCTCTGGAAGTGTGTAGAGCCTGTAAGACTAAAGGCAAAAGGAACTACAAATAATTACTGCACTCTTGTTGATAAAGTTGTTTCCTATGGGACTATGGTTGACAATTTTGATGCTGTTATACTTGTGTACGGGAATGGGAACATACAATAAATATATGCTAGAAGCCAGGTTTCTCCCAGTTGGAGTGGGAAATTACAGGTTAGGAAAGGAAGAGGTTGAATGATCCATGTGGCAATGGATTAGAATTGGAGACATAAGTATAAATTTACATTTAGCTTAATATAGATACGTTACATATAGAAATATTTATAGATATGTGTATATACACAGATTCATATAAACGCAGAGCATACTTTTTTTCTCTGTCAGCTGAGAAGGGCTAAAAGGGATGACAACAAGCACATCCAGCCCGAGATCTTGTTTTCTAGTACATTCTCTAATAAAAGGAACAAGCGCTTCATGGAGAAATGACTGATTCTAGAACTGGGCAGAAAATATCCATGATGAACTTAGAGCATCTTGTAGTGCCAGAGAGTAAGGAAATGCTTTAAAAAAAACCCACAGACAAAACCCTCACACATTGATGGGGTAGGCCAGAGGAGCTGAGGCGACAATTAAAAGAGCTCCCAGTGGCCCAAACTGGAACAATTTGAGCAAAAAATTAAGTAAAGCAGTGTTGGATTATAGCCCAAAAATAAATATCCATCAGTCCATAATAATACAAATAAAATGAATTGGATCAAATGATAAGTGGGGGAGAAGAGACAAATGTCCCATGCAGAAGAATTCCAAATAATTTATGTAGCTGCACTGTCCTCAAGGACATAGCACCCCACGCGTTAGGTGTGGGCCGCACATAGTTTCTTCCATTCAAAGTGTACAGTGTAGAAAGCGGAAAAAACAGGGTAACTTTGTAGTAAATAAACCTGACCACCACTACCTCAGCCAGATGATCAAGGCCAACACAATAGTCACAAATGATGTTGATAATACGTACACTTGATATGATGAAAATGGCACTTTACCTCCCAATAACCCATAACCCCAGCCATAAGAAAAGCATTAGACAAATCACAACAGTGGGGCATTCTTCAAAATGCCTGACTGCTACTCCTCAAAACTTCCAAGGTCATCAAAAACAAGGAAAATCTGGGCTTCCCTGCTGGCGCAGTGGTTGAGCGTCCGCCTGCCGATGCAGGGGACGCGGGTTCGTGCCCCGGTCTGGGAAGATCCCACATGCCACGGAGCGGCTGGGCCCGTGAGCCATGGCCGCTGAGCCTGCGCATCCGGAGCCTGTGCTCCGCAACGGGAGAGGCCACAGCAGTGAGAGGCCCGCGTACTGCAAAAAAAAAAAAAAAAACCAACAAGGAAAACCTGAGAAAGCCTAAGAAGACATGACAACTCACTCAGCTCTCTGCCTCCTGCTGGTCCTGGTGAGGAAGGAACGGAAAGGATACCCAATGCCCAAGCTGGGAATTATTGCTCGATCAGCCTGTCCCATGTGAGAAATAGCTGTGGCTATTGCTCAGTTTCTAGGTTACAGCACTTCACACCATGGGCAGCAGGAAAGAGTGGGGCAAGGATCCCAGAGCGTTTAGGGAACACTGACCTCATGGGAACCAAAACTGCCTGGACAGCAATAATAACTGCTGACACTTATTGATAACTTACTATGGGGAAGCCACTCTTCTCTGTGATTTATATAGATTTACCTCTTTGATACTTATTTTTTAAAAACCCATTAGGTACATATATTATGAAATCCATTTTACAGATGGGGAGACATACTAGGAAGTTACAAATGGTTCCTGAACAGAGTTGGAAGTGGAGCTATTGAAGAGAATCCAGGAGTCTGTTTTCATGGCAAATTGAATGTTATGAATTCGCTCACATAGTCATGGAAACCAAATGATCAAAATAAGAGTATCTGATTAAGGGCAAGCAGCAGTTTGAAAGTAGCATAAGATTTTATTTTTGAGACTATCTTATTGTTTTTAATATTTTTTTGCCTTTCTTCTCCAAGAAAAGAATTAACTTATAAGTATAAAATTTCTCTAATTTCGTTTCTGTTGTCAAATCCATGAGTAATTTGTGCAGAAACTGGGAGCCCTTTGGGGGGTGGGCATCTATACTCACTTTTGTGTTCCCAGTGTCTAGAATATACTTAATAATGTTTTTGAAGTGTTAATATTTTCTAAGAAAATAAGAGCATCTTATGGGGTTAATTTTCATAGGAAGCCCCAGAAATAATTGTTTTCACTAATGAGTCTAATCCAAGTACTGTATACTTAAGACTTCAGCTTGAATCAATGCTAAGGCCCTTCTCTTATAGTTAATTGAATAAAATGTCTGAAGCTTCAGACTTGTCTAAACTTCAGTTCCCTTTACTGCTCTAGCTTTACTGCTTCTAGAACAACTATCTCTATGTGTTCTCCCACTGGGAGTGCTCTCACATAATTTAGTTCTCCCTTCCCAGAATTACAAATGCTAAAAACTGGAAATGATCTTGTCTGGGGCATGTGAATATATGTGCTCATGAGAAATCAACCCAGCTGGGAATATCCACTCAGGCCATAACTTTAAATCCACTGTGTGCTAAGGCTCCATGGTAGGGTGAAGGCTGCATATGCTAAGAGAGCCATTGTTTCCCCAAATTTCTGATTCTTATCCAAGCAAACCCACTGTATTCTAATCTATTATGTTGTCATAAGAAACGTGCAACATTACAGTCTGGTACATCTCTAAGTGTCTTTAGGGGATTCTTTGTTTCTGTCAATTTCTTGGCTTTTTCCTATAAGTCAGATGGATATAACTACCTAAAGCAGAACTCCTGGGGAAATCTCTACATGATCAGGCTTGTGGGAAAGTTCAGGACCAGGTGGTATTAAAGAAATTATGATAATTTTCCTCAGATGCCCTTTAAACAAGCCAGTCTCCTGGAATACGAGAGAAATGGGATTTGTGTCCTAGCCCTCTTAAAGCCATGTCTGTAACTCTAGGCAGTGTGTGTGTGTGTGTGTGTGTGTGTGTGTGTGTGTGTGTGTGTGTTTCTTGTACTTCAGTAAGCAAAATTACTTCAACATAGGGCCTTTCCTCTTAGGTTCTACCTGCTGTCATCCAATGAAACTTTACATATTTACAGTTTTGTCTGTGATTATATAGCTTATCATTACATAGCTTATCATTGTGATTATATAGCTTGTCATTCAGTTATATACTGAACCGAACTTGAGTCCACTCGCTTGCCACACAGCAAAGCCAATTTACTGACATTAGCTTGTGGTGAAGGAAAGTACAGCATTTATTTGCAGGGAACCAAGGAAGGAGAATGGGCAGCTCATGCTTAAAAAACTCAAACTCCCTGATGGCTTTCAGGGAAGGGTTTTTAAAGGCAATATTTGGGGGTGAGGGCTGCAGGAGGCATGACTTTCTTCTGATTGGTTGGTGGTGAGGTAACAGGGTGGTGTTTCAGGAATCTTAATCATCAACATTCTGGTTCCAACAGTCTGGCGTCTAGTGCTTGTGGTCAGCACGTAGTCACCATCCTCCTCGTTGGTGGCGGGCAGAGGGAAGGGGGGTGGGTGTCTAGTTTCTGCAGAACAACTCAAAGATATGTGTCAGATTGTATGCATGTCCCTTGAGGAAGAATTAGGACTTTTCTGTCACTGAACTATTGTCATTACTTTTCTTGTTTAACTACTTTTCCTTTGTTTCTGCATTCCCTTACGTCCCTAATTAGTAACTGCTTGTACAGGGGCTCTTTGGAACTCAGGGAAGACATAGGAGGCTAAAGCCTTCTTCTACAAACAAGAAATGGGGAGAGGGGTAGCATGGAGGGGCTTTTGTACTCAGGAGCGCCCTGCAGAGTCCTGCTCGTTTTTTTAAGGTCTCATGTTGTGTTTCTAAAAATTCAGTTATGTGGGGATTTAGAAGAAACTTTTATGTGACATCCATTTGCTGCAATGCCATATCAGAGATTTCTTTTTAGGCAGATAAATTTAAGTATTGCTTGGCTTTGCACCCTCACATTCACTTCTTCCACCACAGCAATAACATTATAAGAAGCTTTATCTCAAGTAGGAAAATGGAAAGTTTTTTTTTTTTTTTACAAGAACTTAATCGTGGAAGACTTATTCACAGATGCACATGAATCAGAATATGCCTTCTGATCATGCAAAGAAGTTCATCTCATCTCCCTTGGCATCTTAAAAGCTTATGTGAGTCCCAAGTTAAAAGAAAAGACAAATTCTACTGCTGGCCTGGTCTTTTACAAATCTACCCAAACAGATTAGAAAAAAGATCTATCAGTAATCCAAGAAGCCTGGAATTTGGAAATTCTCAGATGACTGCAACTGCGAGCTTTTGCCAACTCTTGTAGCTTAGCAGCAAACTGATTCCACCAGGGAAACATCTAAGTACCTGACTCTTATCCCCTGCACCCAATTGGTCAGAAAGTTCAAATTAACTCTTTAACATAGGTTTTACCCTTCCATCCAAACTACCGTCACCTCAGTCCATGCCTTCCCATCTCTTTTCTGGGCTTTTCCATGGTCTGCTTCTATCAATGCTGATCCAAGTCCTGTTTTCATGGAGTTGCCAGTAACTTTCCTCAGAAGATAAATACAAATGTTACTGAACACAGTCATGTGACTGATGCACAGCGAGGCCAAACAAGCCAAAACGTTGGAGTTTAGAGCAGAGAAAGGTTTACTGTAGGGCCAAGAAGGAGAACTGGTGGGTCACGCCTCAGATAACCCCAGACTCCCCGAAGGCTTTCAGCAAACCATTTTCAAAGGGCAGGTTCAAAGGGCGGGGCGGGGGGGTAGTTGTCACAGGGCATGTAATCAGCTCATACACAAGTCTCTGATTGGTTTATGTTGAGGTCACAGGGCATCATTATTCCTTAGGTGCCAGTAGGTCTGGGGGCTCATGATCATCAAGTAGTTAATTTCTTCCCTTTTGGTGGTGGTTTCAGCATCTGTAAAACAACTCAGGACGTGTGCACCAGATATATTATCTAGGTACTTCAGAGAGGAGGTACAGCAGAGGATAAGGGGGAAGGGTCCATCCCGGAAAGACCCCATAGGGTCCTGCTCAGTTACACAAAAAACAAAAGCTAACGGTTACTTCTCTAAGAAACACTCTTAGCAACCTGTTATCAATGCCTGTCATGCCTCTCAATTTGAGGATCTTGTGTGTCCCCAGAGACACAGTGGATGTACTTTGTGACTCAGAGCCTGGGACACTTTTCTGGAATGTCCATTCAGCCAAAATTCAGAACCAACATGTTGCCTGCCTCTTGGGCATCAGGCATAGTAAATTGTCCTCAATAAATTATAATTTCACATATTATCAAATTAAAAACCATAACAAAAAATGAAAGCCGATGACACAGATGGTTGCAGGTAAATTTGACTTTTTCACCGGGAAGCCTCAGGCTACAGTCTCAGGCTCCCTCGAGCATGGAAGTGCCCTTCCTCTACTGGTAGCAGGACTTTGGAAAATTATAAAGACAAATTTCTCCACTGGGACCTCAAAGTTCTTCAAAATCGACTCAGATTACATTTCCATTGTCGTCTATCAGCTTTCCACTGTTTTACAGATATAAAACAGAGCCTTGCACAAAGTTCAGACTCACATTCATTCTTCAATATTCGTTTCACGTGTCACTTCCATGGGAACTTATTTTAATTCCCTCAATCCAATTAGTTGCTTCCTTTTTGTCTCACAGAAAAAACTTGATCACAATTTTTTTGCAGATTTGTGTCAGGAAGAATTGTGAGAGACCTGAGGGCAGTTGGGGCAGAGATTTGCTCATATCCTTTATAGTGAACTCTTCTAGGTTGTCTGTGCTTTTCACACCTCTGAGCTGTTTAAGACTTTTAATGGTGCAAATGATTCTTTTCAGGAAATACAAACAAATTGGGTCCTTGTGGAGTGTATTCAATAGTTGACTATTGTCCTGTGGATAGACCAGTGTTACATGGACTTATAGATGTGTTTTTGTTTGTTTTTTTGCTGTACGTGGGCCTCTCACTGTTGTGGCCTCTCCCGTGGCGGAGCACAGGCTCCGGACGCTCAGGCTCAGCGGCCATGGCTCACGGGCCCAGCCGCTTCACAGCATGTGGGATCTTCCCGGACTGGGGCATGAACCCGTGTCCCCTGCATCGGCAGGCGGACTCCCAACCACTGCGCCACCAGGGAAGCCCTATAGATGTGTTTTAACATTCCTTATTGACTATATTTGTATAGCTTTTTAAAAAATTATGCTCTGAACTGATTGTAACACCTTACCAATTCCCTTGTTAATTGACAAATTTAGTAAAATCTTTTACATTTGCTCATTTTACATTTTTGAAAGCTATGCTTTTATCTTTTAAAAAACACTATCCTGGACTTCCATGATGGCACAGTGGTTAAGAATCTGCCTGCTAATGCAGGGGACGCAGGTTCAAGCCCTGGTCCGGGAAGATCCCACATGCCGCGGAGCAATGAAGCCCGAGCGCCACAACTACTGAGCCTGTGCCCTAGAGCCCGCAAGCCACAACTACTGAGCCCACGTGCTGCAACTTCTGAAGCCCACGCTCCTAGAGCCTGTGCTCTGCAACAAGAGAAGCCACTGCAATGAGAAGCCTGCACACCACAAGGAAGAGTAGTCCCCACTCACTGCAACTAGAGAAAGCCCACACGCAGCCAATAATAAATAAATTGGAAAAGAAAAAAACCACTATCCTTTAACATGCATATACTTTAGTGTTATAATTGCTATTTCTTCCACTAAATTGCAGTTTTCTTAGAAGCTTGATTAGTGCTTAATACGTGTTAAGCAAAAGCAAAGAATAAATGCATTCATTTTGTGCTTTTGGATGTGACCAGAAATAAGGAGAGTGAGTAACTCAGTTGTTCATCACATTTTTAAAAGTACAGACCTCTCTTGAGAATCCGTTGAAAGTGTGAAACTTCTTACCAGAAAAGTGCACTTATGTGTAGACAAACACAGCACAATTGTAGGGGAGCAGAATTTACCACCTCAAAATATGTGTCTTTTGCATGAGGATTATTTTAGGCTGATTATTGTTTAAGAAACAGCAGACGTGGGAGGAGCGCTGAAAATCAAAGAGAAGTTACCCTTTTGTAAGAGACATTTACAGTACAAGGAAAACCTCCATTTATGAGTGTCTCCTTCCCTGTACCAGGAAGAGGAGAATGACCTTATCTCTAGAAACTCTCATCAATGGCCAAGGCAAGAACTTAAATCTGCCTAACAACCTCACCCTAGTTTCCTGTGCTTTTCCTGGTCACCTGCCGAAATGGACTCCTGTTCCCTCAACATCTTTTGTCTTCAGCTGAAGATAGTTTTGTTGTTTTTGTTTTTTGTTTTTTTGCGGTACGCGGGCCTCTCACTGTTGTGGCCTCTCCCGTTGCGGAGCACAGGCTCCGGACACGCAGGCTCAGCGGCCATGGCTCACGGGCCCAGCCACTCCGCGGCACGTGGAATCTTCCCGGACCGGGGCATGAACCCGTGTCCCCTGCATCGGCAAGCGGACTCTCAACCACTGCGCCACCAGGGAAACCCTGAAGATAGTTTTAAGATGATGACTTTGCACACTTGGGCAGGTTACTGTTTTCCTGGGTCTCTCCTATGTTGTATAGGAGATATACATGTTATTAAACTTGGGTTTTCTCCTGCTCATCTGTCTTATGTCAGTTTGATGATGAGACCAGCCAAGGAACTTAGAAGGGAATTTTTTCCTCTCCAACACAGTGCATGTAATTTTAGTGATTTAATGGTATTTCCAAGTTCATTCAGGCCCCACCCGCCTGTTAAAAGCAGCTTTAAACGCTGTGAGTTGTTTAAGCTTTTTGTGAAGTGAGCCACGTCGGAGCTCCGTAGCCTCAGTTTTATCGCTTCAGCTAAGAAAAACAGTTCAGCAAAACAAAACGGCAGATCCTGTCTCACTTTATAATCACTGTGTTATAATAGTCATAACAGCAAACATTCTTGAGTTTATGGCAGAGAAGCTTTTAAATATTCCTATTCTGAGCCAGTTCCTCCACAATTGCTTAAGAACAAATGACTAACTATAATTCAAATACATGGATAAAGATGATACATGCAGAATATGGATGCCATAAAAAAATACAAAGAGCTACAGCTTTTGGAAAGAAATCAAATACCCAGTTAGAAAAAGGACCAGGGACATTTGCCTTCTCAAGATGTTTTATTTTTGTGAGAAACATGTTAGGAGTTGATGAAATAAAATTCATATTTGGAGGCAAGACAAGAGAAAATTAAATAAAAATTTGTTCACTGCCTGTTTGGGCCTCCCCTCTCCCCTCGGGTGTACATCGTGCATCTGCTTTACGTCTTAACCAGACCTCCCCAGTGGCAGAAATACCTGCTCAGCCATAAAGACCCATTTTTCTTCTTCTGGCCCCAGCCATGTAACTCCTTAGAAGACGGCATTACTTACATATGACCTTATGAATAGTACTAGCTTTATTACTTGTACTCTGCCTATTTGATAAGATTATTGTTTCTTGTGTGAGATAAAATTCATATTTTATGGCAAGACAAGAAAAATTGAAACATAAAAATGTTTCTCTGCCCTTTGGCCTCCTCTCTCCCCCCACCTCCTATGCACTGTGTGTCTGCATTAGGCATCTACCAAACCTCCCCCATTGGCAGAAATACCTGCTCAGCCATAAAGAACAACATTCTCCTAACATCAACAAGACAGCTCCTTAAAAGATAACATTCCTTCTTGATCTTATAAGGGGCCACATGAAGCTTAGCTCTGGGCGGTGTAAAATGTCAATAATACGTCATTTAACGTACTGCCCTCTGTCTCCAAAAACTTATGTAACTGCGGTTTGACTTCTAACAGGTGGAACAATTCTCGGTGCTTTCTGAGATGCTCTTCCCAGGTTATAATCCTCAAATTTACCTCAAGTAAAGTTTTCCATTTCTTTCTTAGATCGACTGATTAACCTTTTGTTGACACTTGTAGTACCAAATGTGTGACTGAGCTCCAATAAAAGTAGTGACAACTAGGCAACTTGAAGGGACTGATCAAATGTATGGTCCTATAAGATCAATGATGGTAATAGTGTAACTCTGGATATGGGAAGAAGCAACAAGGGGGAACCCTTTCCAGGACCATTACAGGCTAGTAAGACAGGCGGCCCAGAGGCTTTTGCCTACTATTGACATGGCCAAGTCCAATAACAGCACACTGAGTGGCCCATCAATGAAATCCTTGCCTGACCTGGGAATAAGCATTCCTAGCACCATGGGACAAACTGGTCATGAAATACCTCCCAAATCTTGGTAGAAATTAAGACCAAAAGGGAGGGGATTATAAAGTAAAGAATGTTGCCCACCACCCAGTTCTACAAGAATCAAGTCATTAGCCATGGCCGTCGCTGACCTATAGCACACGCTGAAAGGGATTCAGGCTGAAAATCAGGATGAGGCCCTCTGTGCTCTAGGAAAACTGGCAGAACTGGCCCTCGGATAGATGCATATTTTCAGGAGAAAATTTTATGAGCCCAGTTTTTCCTATCTTCCCATACTTAGAAAAGCACTAAAGCCATTAACTAAGATATCTGTTCTTCGAGACTCATAATAACCTTCTATCAAAATGTGTACCTCATTGCACACACCCCTTCACCAAAATCACATATATACTGGCTTCTCCCTCTAGTCTCTGGAAGCCCTCAGAGCTTTCTGAAAGACTGTTACCTGGGTGAAAATCCTCAGATTGGGGCTTCCCTGGTGGTGTAGTGGTTAAGAATCCGCCTGCCAATGCAGGGGACACAGGTTCGAACCCTGGTCCGGGAAGATCCCACATGCCGTGGAGCAACTAAGCCCGTGCGCCACAACTACTGAGCCTGCGCTCTAGAGGCCCGCGAGCTACAACTACTGCGCCCGTGTGCCGCAGCTACTGAAGCCCGCGTGCCTAGAGCCTGTGCTCCGCAACAAGAGAAGCCACCGCACCGCAGCGAAGAGTAGCCCCCTCTCGCCACAACTAGAGAAAGCCCACGTGCAGCAACAAAGACCCAACGCAGCCAAAAAAATTAAAAAAAAAAAATCCTCAGATTGGCTTGAATAAAATTTTCCATTTCTTTCTTAAACCTATTGATTGATTTTTTTTTTATGGACGGGATTCTATGTATACTGTTCTGGGAAGTTACATTATCTGGTGAAGAAGAAGATAAAAGCCAAGTCTCCCAGCTAACTTAGAAATATAGGCTCTGCTCACTATTATTACCTCAACATGATATTCTTGTTTATAAAAATGAATATTTAACATCCTAGGGAGACTCTTAACCAATATAATTGGATAGTAACCCAAAGCTTAGTTAATCATTCTCCTTATTTTCAAAGAGAATGCTTAGTTATAGTGGAATAGATAAGATTCATTCCTTTTTGTTGGAAAGGAATTGTTAACTATTGTTAAATCTATATTGTTATAGATTTAACTATTGTTTAACTATTGTTAACTATTTAACTATTGTTAAATCTATATTGCTATAATTGTTAAATCTATATTGTTAACTTTATGCATTATTTATATGGTGTTCTTACTTTTTACTTCCTTTGACTAAAATAAGATGAATAAATATATACTGAACTTCATTCTGAGCATGGCAATTTGATGTCATTTTCTGTTCTTGAATTAACCTTCGTGGTATCTGTGGAGCTGACTAGCAACAGTTCAAGGGAATGCAGCAGCCCTGCTTGCAGAAAAATCATGCCCAGGAAGCAAACACCATTTTAAGACATTTTGGAAGTAATATAGTCCATTGAAAGTGGTTTCATGTACTCACTGCTATGATCCAATTACAGTTGTCTTTAGAAAAATCTATAGCTTTAGTGCTTATTAAATCATGTATGTTAGTAAAGCCTATTTTGAAATTTTGATGCATTTTTCTTAATCGAGTTAGGATCTGTCAGGTCGCTTATTGAGTTCTGATTTAAATTGCTATGGTCATTTCAAGGACTATATTCAATGACAGAATATAGAATTAGATACTATTTATCCGCAGTGCCTTCTAATACTTGGTGAGGCAATGAAAGGATCCTCCTTCCTAGATAGTTTGCTAAGCATTTATAAGAATAGAAAAAAGTTAGTAGTACTTCTATTTATATACATAATCAGCCTATTAACATTTTATTTCTATTTCCTCCTCTCTCCTGAAGAGTTCAAGGAAAATCAGTGAGAGATTTTTCTCAGCCTGGGGAGAGGGTGAGGAGGGTGTTCCTTTTTTTTTTTTAGATGCCTAGGATAGCAGAGATATTCAGATAGGCAATCGGCTGATCCTCCAAGTGTGGGTCAGAGGACACTTTTCAATAAAAGGCCTCATGAAACAGATATTCTCATGGATATTCATTCTTTGTTCTTTTTCGGCCCAGACCCATTATTCTTTTTCTTCGTCTTCTTCCCCTTTTTGGGGAAGTTGCCTTCCAGATTAGCCTCTTCTCTCAACACTTAGGTAATTGTTGCAATAGTTACAGTGATACGTTCTCGTTAGGTGAGTAACCAACTGACTAATTACATGAACGATTTGTGGTATTCGGATAGTTGAGCATTTTATTGTCCCCTTCTTGCCCCTTTGATTTTCAAGTATTCTTAGATTTCTAATTGCTGGCTGTGTGTAATTTTGTTATGTGAGTTTTCCAAGTTCTATATTAACAGCTCTTATCTATGTTCCCTTTTATACCTCTTCCCTTAAGAACTGCCTCCAAACTCATGTTTTCAATTAATATGTTATATTTAGGTGGTTCTCAAAACTGCAGTGTTATGGACTGAATTGTGTCCGCCCCAAATTTATGTGTTGATTTCCCAAATCCCAGAACCTGAGAATATAACCACATTGAGAGATAAGGTCTTTAAAGAGGTGATTAAGTTAAAATAAGGCTGTGAGGGTCAGGGTCTAATCCAGTAGGACTGGACAGTACAGAAAAAAGGCCACGTGAGGACACAGCTAGAAGGCGACCACCTGCAAGTCAAAGAAAACCCCTTGGAAGAAACCAATGCTATGCTATCATTTGAACATGTCCCCACCCCCCACAATTCCCACGTGAGATCCTAATCCCCAAGGTGATAATATTAGGAGGCAGGGCATTTGGGAGGTGATTAGGTCATGAAAGGGATGAATGGGATTGGTGTCCTTAAACAAGAGAACTCGGAGAACTTGCTTGCCCCTTGCACCATGTGAGGACAGAGGAAGAAGTCAGGCTGCAACCCAGAAGAGGGGGTTCACCAGAACCCAACTGTGCTGGTACCCTGATCTTGGACTCCCAGCCTCCAGAACTGTGTAGTTACAGTGATAGCAGCCTGAAGGGACGAAGACACCTGCTGATACCTTGATCTAGTACTGCTCATCTCTAGTACTGTGAAAACACAAGTTTCTGTGGTTTAAGCCACACAGTCTGTGGTATTTTGTCATGGGAACTCTAGAAAACTAATACCAATAGTAAGCTGCAGCTTTACATTTCTAGAAGTCTTCCGAATATCTTCAACACCTCCCAGTTCAATTCCAGATGATTTCTACATACTTGGTATGGTCTTTAACATTATCTTTTTCCCAATGAGGCTTGAAATTCCCGAGCACCTCTTCTGACTGGTATCCTGAAATACAGTTCTGACACTAACCACCTGGTTTAACCTGTGTCACATTCCACAGGTTAAAGGGCATGGTCCCCAACAGAGCTATCCTCACTTCAAACACCAGCCACACTTTAGGGTCTCCAGGTTCCCCAAACTTCTGTCCAATTGGATACAACTCATGGGTTCTTAGGATTCCCTCAGGTTCAGTAATTTGCTAGAAAGACTCAGAGAACTCAGGAAAGTGTTATGATTACAGCATTATTATAAATAATTCAAATCAGAACCAGCCAAGTGAAGAGACACATCAGGCAAAGTCCAGAAGGGTTCCTGATGCAGAGCTCTGTGCCCTCTCTCTATGGAGTTAGTATTCATCAATTTCCAACAATGGCTTCACCAACCAGGAAGCTCCAGGGAGCTTCGGCATCCAGTTTTTATTGGGATTTCACTGTGCAGGCATGGTTGATTGAATCATTGGCCACATGACTGAACTCAGTCTACAGTCCCAGCTTTCTACTCAGCTGTGCTGTTCTTTCTGGTGATCAGCCCAAAACCTGAGTCACTTCATTTCTTAGCATAAATTCAGGTGTGATCCCACAGGTTCATGAATAGTAAAGATACTCCTATTACTTGGAAAATTCCAAGGATGCAGAGTCTTCCTTCCAGGAAACAGGGATAAATGCCATTCAGGTTCTTTATTTTACAACTGCAATCTTTGACTTTATTCTTATTTTGTGACACAATACTCAATTAGTTACCATATTGAACAGGTTCTTAAATAATCCAGTAATTCTCAGACACTGTTTCTTATTCCCAAGCTACTTCAGACTCTATTATGCCTTGCTTGGACTACTGCAGTGGCTTCCAAAATAGTTATTTCTCTTTCAGTTTGCCACTGTCCCTATTATAAACACCACAGTCAAATTAATTTTCAAGGCAAATTTTCAATTGTTTTGCTACATTTCCAAAAACTCTCTGCTTTTCAAAAATAAATCCTATTTCTTCAATCAAAGTTTTCTATCTGACCTTGCCACACAGTTACAGCCTTAACTTGAAAATGAACTACTACTTAATTTTTACAGACACATTATAATTACCTACAGGCAACATAGTATAGTGTTTACTGGAGTGAATTTAGAATCAGATAGATCTTGATTCAATAAGAAAGATTGAATTTATTTACTAGCTGTTTCACCTTACTCAAGTAACTTAACCTCTCTGTGCCTTGGCTCTCTATTTTATTAAATGGATATAATGCTTACGTCATAGGAATACTTTAGAGATTAAATGATGTAAGATATTTATTGGAGTGTCTGGCACTAAGAAAAATATCAACCACCAGGAGCCACTTTTATTTTTATTTTCTTCCTCTAGAATGCCTTTTCTCCGTCCCCACAGGGAGGTTTCCCATCCATCTTGCTATATCCAATTCAGAGATTTCCTCCTTTCTGAAGTTCTTCTTAATTCCCCCCACCCCCGCAAACCAACCAGATGTGAGTTCTTCCTTTCAAACTGCATAGCACTCTCAGTTCCTTGCAGGTAATTTTCATGATGTTTTGTTTATAATGTCAATGGTATAGTGTCCTTATTCTGCCCCCTCACAACGTTGGGTTATATGGCCATTGAAGGCAAGGGTTATCCTATGCATCTTAAATTTCCCATGGCTCTAGGCACAGTCCTCACACTTGATGGTCATTGTTGGATTGAGTCGTCTGTAATTTAAAATTTGTGAAAGACTTTTTCATATGAAATGCATTAACTTAAATGTTAGAACTAAAAAATCCAGGAGTATCTTATTCTCTTACAGTAATAAAGATTTTTTCTTTCCTTTTTTTTCCTGTAACAGTATAGATAATGTCACAATTTTTCTGTGAATTTTTTGCTTTAAATACATACATACCCGTAAACAAAAGAGCTATCTATTTTTTAAAATCTACTAGATACATGGCTTTATTTCTAATTTTCAGAATAAATTTTTAATTGGGAGGATAGTATGCACCCTTACAGATGCAAAACTAAGATTCTGAGAAGTTAAGTGAACTTTCCTAGGTGACACAGCCAGATCGCAAATGCAGGTCCATCTGACCCTAAAACCCATCCCATTTCCAACATTCGTTATATTGCCTCTTGGCAAAATTCCTACATACTGCTGTACAACACATGTAAAGGAAACAGCCTCTAGGCTAAAGGCTCAGTTAAACCTTTCAAAACAAACAAGTCAGGGGAGTGAGTGACAAAATAAAAACAGAAATGTGGTAATGCTTCCCAGGGCTCACAGTGATATTGTGTGGACATGAAGTGATTAAATACCTGCACCCTATAAGAAAGGCTGAATTCTCTCTGGGAGCACAGGACTCATGTCTTGGGCATAGCCTTGGCTGAGAGCCAAGCTGGAGGAACTCTAACACAATGGAGATATTGATTGAAAACCATCTCTGAGTTGGAAGCACTGAGTTCAGTTAGAACACATAGGAAGGAGACTGGCTTTCTTCGGATGGTAATTTGGTAAATATAATTAATACTGATGACATTTTATGCAAGGTAGCTGAAGCTTGTGAATTGCTGGGCCAGTTACAGCAACTATGTCTATCTCTCTGGTTATAAGCATGTTGAGTCTATGTCCCAAAACATCTAAAATTCTTTTTGAGCAGTGTTAGAGATCCAATGGGATAGGGCATGTCTACTTCCCAGTCACGTCATTGGGAATCTTATTTATGGCTAGATATGCATGAATGAATACTAGAGCAATGAATTAAAGATACACTTGTGATTGGCACACTCAGACAGTGGAAGATAACCCTTGTCTATGAACGTTATGGACTCCAGGGGGTGCCATGAGGCAGGCTCATCTGCTTAAGTGCATTTAAAAGTCCATCCCAGGAGCTGCCCATTTGGGACTTCCTAGGCGACTGAGACTGAACTCCTGAGATAGCAACAGTCACCCCGTAGACATTTAGGCTTTCCCTGACCAGCAAATAAAACTCATGTCCAATGCTGGAGGTCCTAGTTTCAATCCAAGTAAACCCAAGGGTATTTTCTCCTGGGGTTGCATGAGTGTGAAGAGGTTCTCATGCAAAAGACAAACCCATTAGAAACTGCCTCTAACACTTAACTCAAAATGAAAAGTTTGCATAGTTAGACAAGTAGTACAGACTCTACCTCTTGACTGGATGTCAAGCTATCCAGTGACTGTGTATTCAACTAATTCTTCCTAGTGAGCAAACAGAAGTGTGTTTGTATAAGGAACGATGCAGGTGAAGCTAAAACAAACCATTCTTATTTCACTTCACAAATATTATCTTTGTCTGGCAATATTTTCTTGCAACATTATTATATACTAATACTACTTGAATGACACGATTTAAATTTATGTCCTAAAAATAGTCTGTAAGTACTGAGTTATTTTATACTACGCTTAGACCACTCAACTTATTCTTTTCTCTCTTGTACAGGCTTTTATTCTATCTAAATTCCTACTTAAAATCCTTGGTTAACTCTATTGACTATGGGAAAATCTCCTATTAAAATATATTTGTTTTTGGAGAGTCATAAAATTCTTGTTGGACTTCCAGTTTTGACAATGCGACACAGAGACAGTTCTACATTTGAATATCTATTGAAGATTACTCCTAACACCAAGAGAACCACACATACACACAACATAGACAAAATTAAAGACGTTTGTAGAGAGTTGGGGAAATAGTGTAAATAGAATTAATTCCTCACTTAACAGCCAAGAGTCAACCCTTTGTTTTAAAAGCCGATAAATCAGGTAATGAAACTGTGTTTTTTTAATGTCGTAAAGCTAAATACTGTGAGAACCAAGAAAGTAATATGATCAACTATTACATACGGAGTGGCCAAAAGAAAGAAAAGGAAGGCGACAGAAAGCAAGTAGGAGATGCTCATTTCTTGTGACCTCATACTGGATAGTCATTTGATACCTATCAAAATAAATAAAAGATTAAATATATTATATTAAATTATAGTTAGAGAAGTAACTGCTAAGAGTTACTTGGTGATTTACGTTCTGAATTCCTTTTAGGGTGCGTTGTTCGTCAGTGACTACAGTGGCTAATGATTTAATCCTTGTAGAACCAAACAATGAACAGCATTCTTTGTTTTACATACATATACACACACAGAGTGGGAAGACCTCTAAACATGTGACCTAAAAAGCAGAAGGCATAAGACCAATGAATTTGGTCCTAAAATGAAAAATAAGAACACAAGCATACTACACATATACTACACATATAATAACAAAATGACCACTTTTCATTGTATAAAAACGCTCCATAAATCCATGTTTTATTTATTTATTTTTTGGGTCGCCCCACACTGCTTGCGGGATCTTAGTTCCCTGACCAGGGATTGAACCCAGGCCACGGCAGTGAAAGCGCTGAGTCCTAACCCCTGGACCACTAGGGAATTCCCACATAAATCCATATTTTAAAATCTAACAGCTGAATCAAGAAAAATGATAAAGAACAAGAGAAGGTAATGGGGAGATGAGTAGATAAAATTTACTGCATATTAAATAGCAAATTATATAGTGTATAGTATATGACAGGATATCATGAATATCATAATTTATAGCCTAGTGTATAGTAAATGACATGATATCACGAATATCATATAATTTATAGCACTATGAATGAAAGAAAGTCAGGTGAGGGGGATTGAGAGACGTGACTATCTGAGGGGAAGTTGCAGTATTACATAGATAACCAGGGGGGCTTCACCTAAGAGATAAAATCTAAGCAAAGACTTGAGGAGGGTGAGGTTAGCCAAGCAGATAGCTGGCTAGGAGAGGCAGAGCTGCCAGGGCAAACTTCCTAAAGCGTGATCTCTCCTGGCATGGGTTCAAGCTGAGAAGGGGCCGGAGGGACAGTGGGGGAGAGAGCAAGGAAAGGAGCAGCTGAAGCTGAGGCCAGAGGTGTAAGGGTGCAGGTGGGCGCCTTTCGGGGGCAGCTGGGAGTCACTGCAGGAAGGCAGCTTAACTCAGTGGAAGGGACGATGGATTTAGGTGTTCAGCTCTGGCTGTGGGATTTAAAAGTGACAGTAGGGAAGCGAATGTAGAGACAAAAAATACAAATGACTCTAAAAGTCAAATGAAGAGAAATACAAATTTAAATAATGGTAATAAACCATTGTCCTTCATCAAACTGGCAAAGATTAAAACAAACCCAACACAATAAATGGCTATGACCAAGGAGTAGAGAAGCAGGCACTCTTTCACTTTTCTGGTGCAAGTTAAATTGGTTTGAGAGCAACTAGCAAAATAAAAAATGCACCACCACTTTGATCCTACAATTCCATTTCTATCATACCCTATTGGTTTAGCAAAAAAATGTCATCATGGTGTGTGTATATAATTACACACACATACACACATATAAACAAGGACATTAACTGTGTCAGGAAATGTTGGAATTATTCAAAAAGTGTATGAGATTGGTAAAGTAAGTTACAAAAATATATACAATGGAATATTCTACTTTCAAGGAGTTATGATTACTCTGATGTATTTGGATTTCTTTTTACTGGTTTTGTTGTGTGTGTGTGCATGCATCTTATTTCCACACTTTTCCTTTGCTTCTCTTCATCCTCTTTTCCTTTTCTCTATTAAGTTAATCTAGTTTTCTTTATTACTCCCCAGCCAACCATGAGTTTGGAAATTATCCACTCTATTTCTGTCCTTTTAGTGGTTTCCCTTAAAATCTCCATTAGTCTAAAATGGTCTCTACTCTGCTCCAACGTACAAGTATTTGAGAACACATGACAGTAATCATCACTTCTTTCCCTTCTTCCTTTTAGTCTGTCATACTTATAAACATACTTATGGTATAAATCAGATTGTTCTTACTGCCAGTTTTTGGATCGCTAATTCTCCTTTGCTGTATATGATTATTCGACCTCATGCTTTCTCACGTGGCTGTGCATTTAAGATTGCGAATTAATCTTCTGCAGGGGCTGTTTGTGTGCTCTGGGCTCTGACTGTGTTCTCAGAAGGCAGTTCTGCTTTGGATCCTGCCAGTACCTCTGGGTTTCACGTGTCTCATACAGATTCTATGTTAATGTTTGGCCTTAGGGTGCTAGCTCCACACAGGCTGAACATATATGAGCCACTCTATCCCATATGGAAATGGCTGGCTTTCCATGTCATGCTGGTGCCTTTTTCTTTTGTCACCGGCGGTCCCAGGTGGATGGCAAGATTCCCTGGTTGCTGTACTGGGCTGATGTATGGACTGGATTTTTTCCTAGCTCTTTTTGAAACAAAACCAAGCATGCCTTTTGAGGAATTCTGCCTATACACAGAATCCCCTGCATCAATTCTCTTTCCCAAATCGGCCAGTCAGTGATGATAAATCACTAACTCCAGGCCATAACAGGTAACTCCTTCCAAAACTGCTGTAGACTATATCATAATCTCACAAGCGCACACACACACACACCCTGGATAGCAGTCCTTTGTCTTGGCTTTTCAGAAGCCTCAAGTACTGATATTTTGTCAGAAGTTCCTTTTTAACAGTTATAACGGGCCAACTGCTCCATTCTTTTTCCCAACTTTGCAGTTCAAATTTTCCTATTTGTTACCTGTGTTGTCTTTTTTCAATGATGGTACATTTCCTTCTATGGTCAATCATTTCTTTTATCTTATTTTTTAATTTTTATTGGAGTGTAGTTGCTTTACAATGTTGTGTTAGTTTCTACTGTACAGAAAAGTGAATCACATACACATATACACATATCCCCTTTTTTTTGGATTTCCTTCCCATTTAGGTCAGCGCCAAGCACTGAGTAGAGTTCCCTGTGCTATACAGTAGGTTCTCATTAGTTATCTATTTTATACATAGTATCAATAGTGTATATATGTCAGTCCCAATCTCCCAATTCATCCCACCCGCCTCCTTTCGCCCTTAGTATCCATACGTTTGCTCTCTACATTTGTGTCTCTAGTTCTGCTTTGTAAATAAGATAATCTATACCAATTTTTTCAGATTCCACATATATGTGTTAATATACGATGTTTGTTTTTCTCTTTCTGACTTACTTCACTCTGTGTGACTCCTTAACACCATACACAAAGATTAACTCAAAATGGATTAAAGACCTAAATGGAAGGCCAGACACTATAAGACTCTTAGAGGAAGACATAGGCAGAACACTCTTTGACATACATTGCAGCAAAATCTTTTTGACCCGCCTCCTAGAGTAATGAGAATAAAAACAAAAATAAACAAATGGGACCTAATGATACGTAAAAGCTTTTGCGCAGCAAAGGAAACCATAAACAAGATGAAAAGGCAACCCTCAGAATGGGAGACAATATTTGCCAACGAAACAACTGATAAAGGATTAACCTCCAAAATATATAAACAGCACATGCAGCTCAATATCAAAAAAACAAACAACACAATCAAAAAATGAGCAGAAGACCTAAATAGACATTTCTCCAAAGAAGACATACAGATGACCAACAAACACATGAAAGGATGCTCAACGTCACTAATCATTAGAGATACGGTCAATCATTTATTTTAAATGTAAGCCCATCTTTGGTGAAATTTACTTATGTGCAACTGCTGTGAATTCTGAGTTGCTGAAGCATTTCTACATACTTCCTGAGCCCAAGATCTACACCAGTTATTATGTTACTTCCTCCGTGTGAGTTTCCCAAACCACAGTATAGTACAAATTCACACCTCGCTCCTGTACATATTAAATAGGCTGGGGTTTTTAATTTCCCCTCTGTGCCTCCCAGCAGTCCCTGAAAATATCAAATTCCTTAGATAGTAGGTAGAATTTTCTAGTTCCAGTTTCACGGAAGGTGCCTTCCCTCAAGACTTCTGGGTTTATTCAGGGCCTTCTGTGATTTATCCTGTCCCCTCTCCCACAGTCCCCAGACTGTGTGTCCTGACTCAGCTTAGGTCCTAAAACCCCACTCCTCAAAGGCCTTTATCCAGATGCATAGCTATAGCCTTAGGTTTGCATTCAATATTCGCTTATGCATTGAAGAAATTTTTTTTTCTTTCCTTCTTTTGAACTTGACTACATAGTTAAAATTAATTTCTTAGTCTCTTTTATTCAACATTTCTATTAGTTTGGAAAGGGTGCCAACTGTGTGATTTCTACCTGCCACAGTGCCTAGAAATAAATGAAAGAGATGAGATCTTCCCAGATCTGAAAGTGATAACACCCAATCTTAAGACAAAAATCTTAGTATGTTTACCTGAAATCTAATTTTTAACCTAAAAAACAGAAAAAAATGAAGAGAAAAGAACAAAGTAATAAACATCTTATAAACTGAGGTAACCAATGACTTCTTGCTTAGGTTATTGTACAAGGTGGAATATGAAATCATTTGTGAATCTCGGCTGGGAAAATTTATTTAGCTCTTACTATGTGCCAGGCCCTGTATTAATCCCACTAGGCCCAGAATATTTAAGCAACTTGATAAATATCATACATTCAATTAAATATTTGTGCTGAGATTCAACACCAGCTATAACTAAAGTGTACTTTTCCCATTTTAATGTTTATTTTCAAGCCTGGGAGTCCACAGACACATTCTGAGAATCCAACAATGTGTAAGTTATAAATATCAACCACAGCAGTAATTCACAATAGAAAGTCATTTTTGTGGAGTACACTTTTCTTCAGTCAACCGTTCTATAACTAGGTCTGAGGAGCCTTGATAGTAGTGAGACAGGAAGGGGGCAGGGCACAACCTTTAAAAGAATGACAGCCACGGAAGACCCGCCATTAACCTGGTTAGAACCAACTAGGTCCAAGATGACGGGTGAGTCGACTTCCACTAGCCCTTAAGCCTCATTATGTGCTCATTGTACTATATTAGCATATGCTAAACGACACACACACAGGTGCCATGACAGTTCCAAGGCTGACCATAAAAGGCCAAAAAGTGAGCAGTGGCTCAATGCCTGGAAATCCCTGCTCCTTCCCCAAAATAGTTGGAATAATCCTCCCACTCAGTAGCCTGTGAAATTACCCACCCTCATAAAAACTGACAACCTCATACCGTGGTGCCTCTACCTTCTGAGATGGCCCACACTCTGTCTATGGAGTGTATATCTCCCTGAATAAACCTTCTTTCACTTTACTATGACTCGCTTTTGAATTCTTTACTGCACAAAACCAAGCACCCACACTGGTGGCCCGTCCCAGGGACTCGCCTGAAACCTGGGACATGACCATCCTCTCTGGCCCCCATTTTCTTTCCTGCAACTGGAGGACAAAATGTCCTAGGGTACTCTGAGGGATGGGAGAGAAATATTTTCCCTGAAAATGAGTCTGTACTTCGTTCAAGTTTTATGAGACACCCACGGCCTCTCATACTTGTTCCATGATGAGGTGAGTTTGACAAGATTTTATCAGCTTTTCTGTTTTGTTTTCCCTGAGATTTTTTTTTTTTTCTTAAATCGCAATCTTGACGGAGCTGCAGTAGGTTGAAAATGGATTTTCTCACATCTCTTTTGGGGTAGGGAGGGAGATCCGTTTCCCCCATGGCTGGCTGGCTTGTTTACAAAAGCTCTCAGGGGGAAGGTCCTGCGTGGGAAGCCTCCACGTGCAGGGCTGTGGGGACCGGGAGGGGGGGCGCAGCCCAGAACCTTTCCCCCCTCAGCTACTTCCTCAAAGCTGAGGTTCCTGCCTCACACAAAGTTCAACCCTTGGACGGCCCTGCCTTTCCCACTGCAATCCAGAATACAGATTTCCTGAGGCCCATAGACAAGTTTGTCAATACTTAAGTATTTAATCTAATCTTGTATCTAAACTGATTTTTTTCCTTTCCGGTCTTTCCTTCTGTGTCTGGTTTCCTTTTCATGTCATTGTCATTATCGCTGTAGCCTGCCTCCCTGCCCTCCCTTTCTTGACCATAGAGATATTGATAAGATTGGGAGGAGATGTTTACAAGGAAATAACTCAGATAACTGAGGGCATGGACTTATTTATGTGGGAAAACTGAGACCAGAAGGAGTCCTGTCCTTTAAGACTCTCAAAACCCCTCTACTCTCCAGGGGGATTTAAGAAATTTTAAAAAGCCATTTTATGGTTGTGGCAATTGTTGTTGAGGATTTTTATGGATTTTCAGACAGAGATCAAATGTCCGTGATTTTTGCAATGCTTCTAAAATACATTTGCAGTTCTTTTGTTTCTTTATTAGTTTTTTTTTTTTAAACATGAGCTTTTCTGATCTATGGAAGAAACAGGCTGTTTTGCGACATCTGGGACGCTGTTGTGTCGCAATAAGTTTATGGGAATGAGCATCTCTGTGGACTGCAGCCAGGTACGATGGACACACAGCTTTGAAGACCTCCTAACTGACCATTTTAGTCTGTGGGGCGACCCAACCGCAGCTTCCCCAACCTTTTTGGAGAGAAGACAGAAAACATGGCCGTACACCCAGATCCCACTGGCTTATCCAAAAGACAATCAGAACCACTCTGCCACGTAAAACTTGCAGCTTATAAAATGTCCAAATACAGTTTCATTTAATGAACACAGATTATGTCATGTAGACTTTCCTCTGTCACGTCGACTCTCCTCCAAAAAGAGGACACTAAAACATCAAGAGACATTTGCCCTAGGTCACTATCTAAATACGTAACAAAACTGAAACCAATGTCAGGTCTTCTAAATCCAAATTCAACTTTTCACAGCAAAGAAAAAGAAAAATGCTGATTATCCTCTGACTAGAAATTCAGGCTGCTGAATCCAGTTGTACAGTATGTGCACTGCACAAAGGCCCCCTGCTGAGGAGAGGAACCTGGCTAAAATTGTGCCCTGTGCTCTCCTGTCCAAGCCTGGTGCCAACTGGCGCAGAGGACTGCATCTACCAGAGGAAAGGGTGACTATTTCTTCTTAAAATGTGCCCTCTGCTCTCCCAGCTATGTGCCCAGAGGCTTCTTTTACCTAAAGGGATTGTATTTTTTCTCGTCAAGGGAGCTTCATAGACTAGAATAAACCCTGGTTAGAACTCTCTAGAGAGGTGTCATTTGAGTGGGAACTTTGAGGGTGGGTGTGGGGCAGCTGATAGACAGCACAAGTCATTTTCGGTCGGTGATGTAATCATCCTACAGATTGAACTAATGGAACACATTCAATGCATTTGTTTTCTTTTTCAGTACAGGGATTTTTTTTTTTAATCTCTTGAGGCAGAAGCTGCTTCTAGACAAATGCTCCCAGATAATGGCTGGCCCACCATCCCGTTTTGCCCTTCTCTGTTCTTTCCCAGTCTTACAAGCCTTCATGGAGCTGCTCGGCTGTTTGAATTTGCCCACTGGTTAGGAATACATAATCTGGATTTTTTGTTTTGTTTTGTTTTGTTTTGTTTTGTGGTACGCGGGCCTCTCACTGTTGCGGCCTCTCCCATTGCGGAGCACAGGCTCTGGACACGCAGGCTCAGCGGCCATGGCTCAGGGGCCCAGCTGCTCCGCAGCATGTGGGATCTTCCCAGACCGGGGCATGAACCCGTGTCCCCTGCATCGGCAGGCAGACTCTCAACCACTGCGCCACCAGGGAAGCCCCATAATCTGGATTTTCACTCCCTTTTGGGTAAGCCAAGGTCTATATTTCGCTATGTACCAAGATCTAGCTTCCCAACAAATAAATCTATGTTAAAAATCTGACAGATAATAATCAAGTAAGATGTAATCATTCCCATAGCGGAATCATTTTGGATAGTGCCAATTTTGGAGTGCCAATTCTTTTTTATTTTAAATAAATAAATTTATTTATTTATTTATTTTTCGCTGCGTTACATCTTCATTGCTGCGCGCGGGCTTTCTCTAGTTGCAGCAAGCCGAGGCTACTCTTCGCTGCGGTGTGCGGGCTTCTCATTGCAGTGGCTACTCTTATTGTGGAGCACGGGCTCTAGGTAAGAGGACTTCAGTAGTTGTGACACGCAGGCTCAGTAGTTGTGGCACACGAGCTTAGTTGCTCCGCAACATGTGGGATCTTCCTGGACGAGGGCTCGAACCCGTGTCCCCTGCATTAGCAGGCAGATTCTTAACCACTGCGCCACCAGGGAAGCCCTGAAGTGCCAATTCTTAAAAGTTAAGAGTTAAGCTAAGAAAATGAATCTCTGATGCTGGCAATGTGGGCATTGTCCTATGTGGGTGTGGTAGGCAGCCCTCTACAATGGCTCCCAATGAACCCTGCCTTTGGTATTTTCACCATTGTGTAATCTTCTCCCCTTGAGTGTGGACTGGACCTAGAGATTTCCTTCTAATAAATAGAATGCGGCAGAACTGATGGGCTGTCACTTGTGAGTTAGCTTATAAAAACTGTGGCATTGTCTCTCAGCCTCAGCTTGTGTACTTGCCTTGATGGAAGGAACCACCTGGCAAGGAGATGAAGGTTGCCTCTGGCCAACTGTCAGTGAGGAACTCAACCCCTCAGTCCAACATCTTACAAGGAACTGAATCCAACCAACGCCTCATGAGTGAACTTGGAAACTGATCCTTCCCCTGTCAAGCCTTGAGATCAACTACAGACCCGTCCAAGACCTTGACTGCAGCCTCGTGAGGGATCATAAAGCAGAAGACTCAGCTAAGCCTGGATTCCTGTCCTGAGGAATTGTGGGATAATAAATACTTATTGCTGCTAAGTTTCAGGGTAATTTGTTATACAGCAGTAGATAACTAATACAGCAGGTACGTAGGGAATATTTAGGTAAGTGGAGTTCTTTCTGACATCCTATTATTTAGGAAGATGCTACCTGGGGGTGGGGACAGGGGGCAAAGTCTTGGTTCAAATTAAGAAATTTGAGATAGGTATTCTGAGGCACATTAGATATTAGAATCTAAACTAAGGCATATTCTCAGTGATTTTATCAAGATTAGTTGAAATAAGACTGTTAGTTTAGAACTACATGTGAAAGTTCAGATTATTGTTCACGGAAGGAAGATAAAATGTTCAGAAAAAAACAAAGAACTAATCGGGTGATCATGGAAAAATTACTTAACCTTTTAGAAACTCAATTGTCTTAGTTGCAAAATGGGGCAATCAGACTAGAAGATTTCTAAGGCCCCTCTGCGTTTAAATTCTATGGATGAAACATAACTGCTTCTAGAGTCACCAAAAAAAAAAAAAAGCTTTACACCAAAGATCTAATTTACTGTTCAACATTCCCCTGTGTACCATTTATTACCCTTGGGAATTCTGAGGCTCTCCTGGAATTATGAGATGCAAATTTCAAAATCCATAAATTGAATAAATGAGATACTAGATGACCAAAACTAGACCACTCTCAAAAGGTGGTTACTTCTAACAAGACTTAGGAAATAAATAAATGCACACAAGAGAAAATCCTTGTGCCCTTAGAGAGAGCCAAGAATGCTTAGGCAGCACAAATGCTTAAGAAGCAGTACATAAGAAGCATGAATCATAAAACAAAATATTGACAATACATATTTCTGATAAAGAACTGACAGGCAGAATATATGGAGAACTCTTAGAATTCAGTCATAAGAGTAACAACCCAATGAAAACATTAGTAAAAGATTTAAATACCTCTCAAAATGTAAAGATTAGTAAAAGACTTCAATACTTCTCAAGATGTGCTAATGGCAAATAAGCACATGGAAACAGGAAAAGATGCTGAACTACATATAGTCATTGGGGAAATGTACGTTATACCAGATGAAAACTCACACACCGATAATGGAAGTGTAAGATTACACAGCCATTTTGGGAATGTCTTTGACAGATTTTCCAAAAGAAAAACGTCCATTCATCCCATGAACCAGCAATCCCACTTTATGTATTTAACCAGGAAGAATAAACGTCTGCACAAAACTAGATTTCTAAGAGTCAAAAGCTAGAAACAACTCAAAAGTTCATCAACCAGGGAATGGATAAACAAAATGCAGTATGTTCACACAATAGGCTATTACTTAGCCATATAAAAGAGCAAAGTGTGGACATATGCAAAACATTAAGTGAATCTAAAATCTTTAAGTGAAGGAAGTCAAGGACAAAAATTACATGTTGCATGATTCCATTAATATGAAATACTGAAAATGCAAACTAATCTAATGTGACAAAAGCTAATCAGTGTTTGCCCAGGGCCAGAGTCAGCAAAAGGAATGGATAGCAAAGGGACATGGGAAAATAAATATCTTGTATTTCGATTGTGGCATCTGGATCTGTCAAAGCGCTTTGGATTATACATTTTAAATGGATGTCACTTATTGCTTGTAAATTATACTTCAATAAAGTTAGTTTTAAAAATGACCTAGAGGTACGACAAAAGGAAAACAATCATAAGCAGAAAATTCAGTGATTGAGTGGGGTTTCAAATGAAAGACCTTATTTAACAGGAAGTAAGATTGAAATGGATTTGGTTTTGAGCTTTGGAAAATGCTACTCAGCTTCCAGATGTAAGCCAGAGGTCTTTCTTTACCTGTCAAATGTCTTTATGTGTAATTGTATCCCACAGTCCTGTTCTCACACCTAAACAAATCGAGGTTATTTATTCTACCTTTGTTCACTGATTTACTTTCTACGTAACAGCCTACTCCTGAAGGACTTCAGACTGTTCCAGATCTATAAATGATTGTAGTCTTGGGCTTACTATTTTCAATGTTGACAGTGAGAGACATAAAGTCACCAGGAAAGACAGGTGATTTTCCAAGTACTTATGCTTTATGGTGGAGACAAAGAAGATAAATGACCAACATATCATAAAGGGGAGACTAAGAGAAACAAGATATTAATGTCATGTCCCAGGGGAAGTCTTTTGAAACTTCTCCAGAGGATTGGACTGATAAGTATACAGCACTCACCATTGGCCAAGCAGAGCTGGGCTCTGGAAATCTGGAGATGGTCCAGACTTAGACCATGAGCTAAAAGAAGTCCTGTTTGTATCTTTATTACATGAAAAAACATCAGCTTGCCTCTCAGGAATTCACCTTATACCAAGCACCATAAGAACTGAACATTTTGAACAGACTCAGCCTTTAAACCTTAGCGTGGAGGGGAGTGGGGAGGCACTGTGAATACTTTAGTACCAGTTTCTGCTTCATCATTTCACTGCCCTTCTTCCTTCTAACATGTCTGGCTTCTTGGAAAATCTGACTGATTTAAAACCTAGTTCTATGTGAATGGTATTTAGACAGGAATAGCCAATTTCAAAATAACAGCTTTAGTACAAATAGAGCAATAGGGACAGGTAATATTTTATCACTGCTTCTAGTTCACACTCAGTTCATAAAACTACTTGCTCTGAGAGCCAGCGTCTTAAGTCATTCGGGTTCAATAGTGCTACTCACTGGGAGATCTTGAAAGGGTAGGGTTGAATTAATTAGGCAATGGAAAACCTTACTGGGAATAATGGGGTTCTTATGTGCATTTGGATAGCTTTGATAGGCAGCCCTTAGCAGAGAACAGGAGCTCCAATGTAAGCTAAGAGGGCCTGGGAGGCCTGGCTATACAAAGCAAGCAGGACTGTTGCTTTTCTAACCTGGGACTTTGTAACTTTTAATCAGTTAGTGGTTTAATGAGATCTGAGTATGTTTTTAGTGCTGAGTTAGATGTTGATGCAGATTACAAAAGAATTATATAATATGTTTCCTGCTATTAATGATCGTATGTCACTTGAATAATGTGCAAGAAACATAGTATAATCTAAAATATATTTTAAACCATAAATATAAATATAAGGGCCTTCATAGGTGCCTCGTGAGTGTTATGCATGAGTCTGTTGAAGTATTGTGAGAGCTGAGTGAAGGCTGCAATCATTTAGATCTTCCAATTGATCTGATTCTACTCGAGGTTTGGGGGCCACTAAGAGGTATTTATTTCACCCTCTCGCCTTTAGACAGAAAAAGGTCTCCCTAGACCTTTGGCATATTTACCTCCAAGTCATAAATGCTCCCTGGTTAGTTATAAAAAGTGTTAGTTATAAAAACTGATTGTTTTTCCAACTAAAAAAGGTAAAATGTGGAATACTTGGCACACATAGATGTAGTGTGAGGCTGATCTCTTGGGAAAGAAAATATGTAATGAATAGTTTTTGTGTTTGATAGAAGTGTTCATGTCATTTGTAAATAATTTTGACCCATGATACTTATGGAATTTGAAATTTTCAGGACTTTCATGCTAATATTTTCTTCAATATTCTTGCCATTATGTTATCCCTTGGTTTTATCTCAGAAAATCTGGATTTTGAAATGTGAGAAGCATTTTTTTTCCTTAGGAAACGCTGGTGTCACTTGTAGACCTTTTAGGTGTCACTTGTAGACCTTTTAGGTGAGTTTCTCTGTTGCCAAGGTGGGAGGTGGCCCATGGCAAGGACCTGAAAGTGGCCTCTAGAAGCTGAGAGTGGTACCAGGCTGACAGCTAGCAAGACAATGGGCACCTCAGTCCTACAACCACAATGAAATGAATTCTGCTAACAGCCAGTGAGCTTGGAAGCAGGTTCTTCCCCAGAGTTACAGGATAGGAATGCAGTCTAGCCAACACTCTGATCTCACTCAGTGAGGTCCTGAGCAGGGACCTCAGCCACACCATGCCCAGACCTCTGACTTATAGGACAGTGATCTGATAAAAGGGTCTTGTTTAAACCAATAAGCTTGTGGTGATTTGTTATATGGCAATAGGAGACTAATACACATCCTGAGTTGGAGTCTCAGTCACACCACTTACTAGATGTGTGACCTTAAGTGAGCTACTTTCCTCTTCTGAATCATAGTTCCTATTTCTGTAAAATGAGTGTGGTGCTACCTCAGTTCTCACAGGGATTTTGTGCAGACTCGGTGAGATAACCTATCCTTTCTTTGTATAGTAGTTGACGTGGTAAGCACTACATTTTATTATGAAACAGCAAATTTGTCTGTGGTCCCTAAGCAGATGAAGTCCATTTCTTCATTTGAAGAAAATATATTTATAAGTATATATCGTATTTTTATACTCAGTAGGTATATAAAGTTTCTATAATATAACTAAGTATGAAATTTTTGCCTTCCTGGATTGCCATTAGAACACTATTCAGTGAGTACTTTGAAGCAAAGGGTATCACTTAATATTAATGCCTATTTAAGGACTCTGAAATTATGTAATTTGAGGTTATGGTTCAACTGCCTTCAGAAATGGAGTTACAGTGACCAAGTGTCCCTTGTGGTATTTTATATACTCCAGGGCAGTTTTTGTTTTGTCTGTTGCTGTTTTGGGGGAATAGAGTTTTTTTAAGAGAAAGGAGGACTAAAAGTATATAGGGCAAAAGAGAGACTGTGGCAGACTAGAGCTTTGGGAACCATGGAAAGGGCTGGAACTCCTGAGACAATCATGCAGCAGGACCAATATGCTACCAGTATAATAGACTCTTGGGGCATCTGTTTTCTATGAAGATGTTTAGCGGTGTATAAGTTCCTCTAAACTGATGCACAATCTTGGATATTGATACACACCCCGGATGTATCCTAGTGTGGCTAGCACAATGGATCAGTAATTGTTCATATTCTCTGAATGTCATATTCTGTCACGGCACTCTTTGAGAATATTTTAATATCCCCACAATGACAAGCATAGTGCTTTGCTCATTGAACAGTTGTTGAATGGAATGGGCCATCAATAGCGAAAAGAAATCCTCATGAGTCTGTCCCACATGTTTTTCTTTTAAGTGACCCTCTAACCCAGGAAGTTTTACACTTTTATGCCATGGACCCCTTTGCCAGGCTGGTGAAAAACACAAGCTTCTCTTCAGAATAAGTTGCTAAATACCCCAAATAAAATACCTAGGACTACAAAAAAAAAAAAAAAAAAGTCCCTGGAAATCCATCTCATTATTCAAGATCTTGAAAATAATATAAGTAAAAAGAAATATAGATGACCACTAAACTACAAAAAATCCCTACCATTATAATCACAGGGATTTTTAAAGTAGTTCTCTAATGATAGTTATACTTTCAAGACCCAAGAAACAAGCTAAAAAATTATGTGCTTGGATGTAGAATTTTTCATAAAAGGACTATTTTAAAGTTGTACTAAAAACTGGCTGTGATATTTCAAATAACTGGAGACTATCCAGAGAGACTTTTAGATAATCTTTTAAGTCATAAAAAGATTTTTGAAGTAGAATCATGTTAAGAAATTACTCAGCTGATTGGCAAACAGGTAAAGTACTTCTATACTTACTTCTATCTCAAGAGGAAAAAACCGAATATTTCAAAGTTTGTATATTTATTTTCATGGAAATCTGAAGTTTACACACTGTTGCTTAATTCCAAAATATACTGGTATGTAAAAATGCTTCTGATATTTTATCTTCCGAAAGGGGACACTCATGTAATGCTGAAGTCATTGGTAATTTCTTCAAAGATAGAGATCATAAACACATTTAATTTGTACATTATAGAGACTGCCTTAATGGGAGTAAATGGGATGGCTTATCAACAACCACTCCCCCTTCTGGTAACAGGACACCAAACACCATTCCCGAGTCTTCGAATCCAAACTCTTTCTTGTGCAATACTTGCCTTTGGTTAAAAAAAAGAAAAAGTTGCCCATCCCTTATCATATCATACCTACATCTATTCACTTATTAAATAATATTTTTCTTACCAACTCCAATAGAAAAACACCCATAGTTACAGCCATTTCTCTTGCCTATTTTCTCCATTAAATCAAGACAATTAGACAAAATTTACCTTCACGAGCAGAGACCTTATTGAGAAGAACAGATGTGAATAAGAGATAAACAGCAAAGTGGTATTTTGTTATAAAACTTATTCTATTTAGTCACCAGACAAGTGACAGTTTCAACAGTAGGAGAAAACACACATTTGTAGATGTAGAGTAACTTGTCACTTTGGATCAAAATAATGTTGTTAGTTGTCTACTTTAATAAGAACTCTATGCCTTAATAATACCCTTCTGTGAAGGGAGGTATCCTCTAAGCTTAATAGCCTGGTGAGAAGTCACCATTTAGGAAACCAAACCACTTATTTCACGGATTAACTGTCACCAGGTGTGTTTTCTTTACAAAGCCTTCCAGACAGGGAGCTGTGTGACCTATGCACAACACATGAATATCTTCTTTGGTTTTTGCTACATTGTTAAAGGCATTTGTAGGGGATCATTCTGGATGATCCAGAGCAGCATCACACAACGCCCCTCAGTTTTAGTCTCTAGAACTTTCTCATTTTCTGCAATACGACGTTGAGCATTAAAACAGATTTGGCAGTATCAAATTGTTTGTATTTCTTTCTTTAAGTGTGTGAAGCATTACAAAGAAAAAGATATGTATGTCTTATGGGTACAATGGAGAGACATGTATGTACTATGACCACTAATGAGTACAAGTGGAAATCTATGTGTAGTGTGTTTTCAATTATTGTAATTATTGTAAAGGGTGTTAGAATGTTTTCTTTTTTGAATGCGAAGTGGGAAAACATGATGGAATTTCAGTTTGTAGTCTGTCTACAAACACTATAAATCTTAACTGTTAGTGGCAGAAACGTCTGTTTTACTTACAGTATTTGTTTTTCTTTGAAAACATAGTGCGTGCAAAAGTATTTGGATTGGGTTTTACAGAGTGGAAAAACAAATGAAACAAGAAAAAGAGCTGGTGGTGGTGAATGTTGCAGTGTGTAAATTAAATTCCTTATGACATAATTTGGTGAATTTCTTCTTTTGCAACAAGTAAGCTTGCATGGAGTTTTATTCCCGTGGAAACCTGGCACATTCAGCAATCTGCTCATTTTATTTTACCTTCCAATATCTGAGTAAATACAAGCACTTAGACTTCGGTTCCTATTATATGAATGTGTATTTGCAAGTAAATCTAGCTAATGGCAGCTGCTGCTGAAACTTGGCTACAAAGAGGTTTTTTTTTTTAAATAGAAATATATACTCATCAGAGTTCTTGATAACAATTTCTCCTTTTTTGTTTGGTACATAACTACACCTCTTAGTTTTGTTTTTTTTTTATAAAGACCTCCAACTCTCCTAATCTTCTTTTGGATCGTGTTCCGAATTATGGCTGTCTGTGCTTCAGGGATACAATGGAATCATCCAGGCTGCCATTTTTCTTGGAAGACAGTGGCATTCTCTACTGATTTATTTAATAGACAATCATATTTCCAGGTCTAAAATAAATCCAAATCATCAAAGGTTAAGATGCCCAACTGAATGATTTTACTCATATATCTTCTTTGATATGAACACTTAAGGATTTTAAAGTAGGAAGCTTCAACTGCTCTGTAACTAAAAAGGAAATTTCAAAATTTTTCTAGTTCTTCAAAATCCAGGTTGAGGCATTTCATAAGAACTTTGTAAATGCCAGTGAACTATGTTATCCATGCCTTTTCTGTTTTATTTAGAGAAAAATGAAGTATCCAAAACCTATACTTTCTGGACTGAAGTACAACAGTTCTCCCTATTGTCCATCAAACACTCACAGAGCTCCATACCCTTGGTTTGTTGTCAATTAGAACACTGGATAGCAGATTCCATGTTTAAAGTTTGATCACCCATAGACCTTTACGTTTCCTTCATTCTGTTCTGTGGTCTCCAACTGTCCCATAACTCAGGCACGTTACTTGGCAGATGTGTCAAGAGAGAGCGCTAAACATTTTCAATGTTTCAGCTAAGTAGTACCACCACTGCCAGAAGAAATAAATGGAGTATGTGTCTACTGATGGATCAGTGAATAACTTTTGCTTCACTTATGAGGCTGATACAGCCTGCACATATTTATTGGTATATCACATTTTGCCATTCAAAAATTATTTGAGGCAGTTATACTAAACTTACAGATTTAATAAACTCTAATATACAGCAAAGATTAATTAACTTTTCCTTCTTCCCACTAATAGAAAAAATTATTAAAAGAACTATTGCAATTATATATAAAACTTAATTGTAGACTTCCTGTGAGCTAAGGTAAAAGATGAAACTCACAATGTTGCAAGGACTTCAGTGTATAACAAAAATTAGAATGAATTTAATTAATGTTTCTTTAACTGGTACCATCAACTCATCAATAGTTTGAAAAAACTGTAGGCAGAAAAACATATGAAATATGTAATACATATGAAAATATATTCATAAATAAAATGGCATTCCTTACTTTATTTTTTATGAAAATTTAAAAATCTCATCCCATAAAGCTATTCTTAAGGATATCATGCTGAGGCACACAGGCTCTTCTTGGGTAGAGTATCTACTTTTATGTATATATATATAATATATATATATAATATATATTATAGTATCTATTTTTAGGTAGATATATATATAAAATCTACTCTAAGAGTGATCTTTTAGTCTACCACTGAAAACTTTTTACAAAAGCTGTAGAGATTTCAGAGGTCATAGACAATTTAGTTAACTGCCCATTTTGAATACAACATGCTTTGAAAAGTTTTTTTTATGGTGCCTAATTCTTTATGGTGTCCTTTGAATGCTTCACTTGTCTCTGATATCACTTCAAAAATAGCATAGATTGCTATAATAAATGATTATTTGTGCTTGTATATAGATGTATAAAATATGTACATATATATATATATTTCATAAAACTACCTGACACCTTGACTTTATATATATATGGTATTAGAATAGCTTTGTTGTCATTTAAAATATCACCTACTTCAAAAATATGATGCATTCCTAATTATAAACTTGGAACAAATGATAATTTTAATAAAAATAAAATTGGATATAATAATAAAAGTGCCTGTGATATGCCACTTATATATATTTATCAATTTCACCTTCACAAAATGCTATGCAATATTACTGTTTCTGATTTATTTTTATTTTTTATTTATTTTAAATTTTTTCTAAATAGGTGGGAAAACCTGAAACTCAGAATGATTCAATAAGTTATTCAAGGTCACATAACTAGTGGATCTAGAATTTGAATCCAAGTATGTAGGATTCTAAGACTCATGTTCTTCCCACTGTGCTTTCCTGTCTCTCACTATTCTTCCAGGGTAGTGGGAGGGAAACAATGCAACCATTCTTTCACACTTGGCTCCTTGACCTGCAGTGCAAATTTGCTGGCACTCATACACTTTTCCAACCTGTGAATGCATTTGCCTTGAATCTGTAAGCTGATAATTTGGCTCTAACTTTGTCAACTCTTTCTGAATTTGTTATGAAAAGAAACATGCATTCTGTACCTGCTAGATGAAAAGAGCTGCTGTCACCATGGAAGTATGATTTTTAAAACTTTCTGAAGTGGAAACTTCAAAGATGCTTTAGTTTTCACTGAAAATTTTATCTTGCCCTAGAATGTCGCTCCCAACTCAACAGAGTGGATGAGCAAGTAAGGCAACTTCACAAACAGTAGATTCTCCCCAGACCCTCCCCTATAATAAGTGGGCTAAAACCACCTACCACCTGAGAGCTGGACCAGGCACTATGGTGATGACATTGTTAAGATGTGTGGCATCTCTTCTCAGAAAGCCTTTCTCTGTAACTAGATGGAGTTCTGACGTCCAATGATGTCTTGCCTAATTCCTATTCTTTGATATCTACTCTCTGGTCACGTAATGTACTATGCTGTATTTCTTTTATAACATGTAGATATCTTAATTTTATGCGAAGTTGCTAAAGCTTAGCCCACGTCAACTATGGGAGCCTTAAGTGGGCATCAAAGAATTAGTGCGTAAGTTATTCTGCATTTGTTGTCCCATTTGAAGGCACAATGGGTGACTCACAGATCCCTTAGTGGCCCATTTACTCTAGACTCCAACTCACAAGTTTTCAAAACTGCACCCAAAGTCAATTCAGCAATGAAATAAAACCCTACAGATTTTATTGAGTTGTGATGAAACGCCACAAGTTAATTTTATTGTATTTCATTATAGAGATTTAGTCTAACTGCAAATCATACTTGAACTAATGTATTAGGAATAAAATGTTTGATGTTTCTCAAAGAACTTTGTTAATAGTTATTAACTCTTTTTTCTCATTAGGCTATTGCATATTATTATAAAATAATTGATTTTGCAGTCATCCTTTTAGTCTTGGCATTTCTAAATATTTTCAATTATCTCTAGAAATAACGTCCACATCTACTTTTCTCAGCCGTGGATTCCAGGCAAGATCCCAATTATCTCTTAATGGTCATTCTTATTAAAATATATATAAATACCTAATCTGACAGCTAACTTGAAGAATATTATCTACAGTCCCAAGTAGATTTGGAATATAAAAATACCATTAAATATTTCTGTTTCTACTTAGTCTATATTATATATCCATGTAGCTTAAAAACAGTCACCCTTTCCTGGAGTGCAGACTTTGTTCTTTGTAAGTATTATGACTGAAGTGTTGGAAACATAAACCAGCATTCTCACTGGGTTGCTTTTGCTCAATTGTGACATTATTCTAAGATTTGCCAAAGAAAAAAGTTTAGGAACTCCAGGAAAATTGAGAAAGATTGTCTGGTTCCCAGCTATCTAGGGTAAATCTCAGGATGTCTGTGAGACTGCATCTGTACCAAACCATTTTTCTGCCTGGACACTCAACTTCTAGCCAGACTGTGTTCCTGATAGGAACAAGAGACCCAATTATCCTGTATGTCCATATGGCTACATTTAGGATTGGTTCCTGCCTCCTGTGCATTTGTTCATCCTATAAGAAAGGTTTGAGAAAGTTCTGTTTGGAAACTGGGATATCATTTGGATGGTAACATAACTCTTACCTCCACCTACATTGGTCACCCTATACTGGCATCTTCATCTCTTCATCACCAACACAACACAATGTTTTCAGTTTTTATACACTCAGCGAACTGTGTGTTGTGTAAATGCGGAAGGTTATCTTGAGCGGAGGAGGAATCCAGTCATTATGTTCAATCTTTCATTTAAAAGCATTTCTTGCGTACTTTCTACGGGACAGGCTCTACACCAGGCACAGGGCATACTGTAGGGGATAAAAGAAATATGATAATGTCCCTCATGTTGCTTAGAGTGACCAACAATTAATGGCTTTCCCACAAGGGCCCCAAAGAGTCCTATCAAAATTAGGAGTCCCCCTTTGATTTCCAAGGCCAACCAGAAACAGTCATCCTTACTTTCAGTGTGGCTGTGGATTGCCCTCTCCCCATTGCTCAGACTGAAACGTAATCCAGACATGGTTTGGGTCCCTTGTTGACATTACTAAAATACACAGATAGATCACATAAAAGTAATCCTTGCGGGTGAGAAATCGCTTGTAAGGGCTAGGACTCTGAGGCAATAGTCTCTAGCATGGTGGGACAGGCTACTTGGGGCTCTTGTTTTCCAAAAGTTCTTGCCTTTTCTGACTCACAAGGGTTTTTTTCCTTCCCAAACTGATTTTCCAGCTTACTCTTTCCTAACCTATTGTTATATTTTTCAGTGATGGAGAATTGGGATTAAACAAGGTAGGTAACTGAGAAAGGAAAAAGAAATGGCATCCTAAGAGAGAAAAAAAAAATTGCTATAAACGGTGGTAAATAGTAATTTGAAAAGTCTAACTAGTCGCCAGTAATCAATTCACCATGTTTTTGTGTCTGTTCTATTCACAATGACTTGAGAAAATTCTAATTGAAAGTATCTAAGGTAGCTATGTATGGTGATAGATGTTAACTAGACTTACTGTGGTAATCATTTCTCAATATATATAAATATTGAATCAATATGTTGTACAGCTGAAACATCTAAATTAAAAACCTTGCTCTTCAAAAGAAACAATTAAGAAAAGGAAAAGTCAAGACATACACTTGGATAAAATATTTGTAAATCACATGTCTGATAAGGGACTTGTATCCAGAATGTAAAAGAACTCTTACAACTCAATGATAAGAAGAAAAACAATAAAAATTGTCGAAATATTTTAATAGCCATTTCACCAAAGAATATATGTGAAAAGCTAATTACCACCCGAGAAAATGCTTAATATCATCAGTCACTGGAGAAATGCACGTTAAAACCACAGTCAGATACCACTTTACACCCAATAGAATGGCTGTATCTCACTTGTTGGTGAGAATGTGGAGAAATTAGAAACTTCATACTCCCTCAGGTGGGGATACAAAATGGTATAACCACTTTGGAAAACACTTTGACATCTTCATAAACGTTAAACATGTTCTTACCGTACACTCCAGCAATTCCCTTCCTAGTTGTTTACCTGAGAAGAATGAGAACACAGGTCAACCCAAAGGCATGTACATGGATATTCCCAACAACGGCATTTATTTAAAGCTGCTGAAACCTGAAACCAAGCTTGATACCTATCAACTAGTAAATGAGTACACAGAATGTGGTATAGTGATATAATGAAATACTATTTACTATTAAAGGGGAACGGACTACTGATACATGGAACAATGTGGATGAACCTCAGAAACTTTCTGCTGAGTGAAAGAAACCAGACGGAGAAGAAACCATATTCTATTCATATGGTATGAAATTTCTAGAAAAGGTACATTTATAAAGACGTAGCAGATCAGCAGTTGACTGGGGCTGGTAGTGGGTACAGGACTGACTACAAATGGGCAGGAGGGAACCCTTTGGGGTGGTGGAAATGTTCTAAAATTGTGTTATGGTGGTGGTTGCACATTGTATAAATTTAATAAAAATCACCAACTGTTATACATATAATTGGTGAACTTCGTGGTGCATAAATTATACTTAATAGAGATATTAAATTAAAAGTATGTGGAAGGCTGGTCTCTACTAACATAACTATTTTATCATACTCTTAAGAATAAACAACAATTAAGCCTATTAGGAATTTAGTGTTTATAGAAAAGGATGAGTGATTTACTGCTACCTGGAAAAATTATTTCGAAGTCTAAGGTTGTCATTGTTTCCTAACAGATGGCAAGTGAGCCTCAGTGGACTATTTTCACATAAACTAAATCTAAGGAACATTGTCCTTACCTTGGTTTCTCTGTAAATTCACATAGTAAATCCAGCAACTTATGAAATTAATGAGTTTTCCTTCTCTTCTTAGTATCCTGGACCAAGAATTGTTTGTATCTGTCAAGAGCCGTTATTGAAGTGCTCTTTGCAAATTGCCTGTACATCGATTGCTGAAAAATCTTGAATAAAGACTAGAAAGGACCAAGCAACATAAATTCATTTTAGAAATGAAATGAAATAAGATAAAATCTTAATAAAGATTAAACACAGAGATAACTTTTTTCTCCTTAGTTTCTGCATTCTCTTTTTGACTCGTTCCAATGGAGGAGCTATCAAAGCAGATGCAAAGAAGGGAAGGAGAGAGGTGGAGGGAGGGGAGAGATTTTGGATAATGTTCAATACAAGGAATGCAACTTATTTTAAGATCCTTCATTATTGATTTCTTGATGTGCTGCTTTACCTAGTTGTCTTTATTCAGTAAAACAAACTACATCCATTTTCAAATATCAGGCAATTGTTTTGTCAAACCCATCATCAGATGATCCTTTCTCTGTCTTTTATTTGGTTTTAACTAGCCATGGTCTATTGAAATTCAGTTCAACTCAGTGTTAGTGGAGATTAAAAGAGCGTTTGAGAGGAGAAGGCACCATATGTTATTCTATGTTTAATGTATATCCTGCTCTGGTTAAGAAAAAAGTATCCTAGCACCAGGAGGGCTTTTGCCAGCACAGAATCCATAAAAAGAGAAATGACGTAGCTTTCTTATGAAAATGTTTCAGTTTTGAGATACAACCTGCTGGAAAAGATAGGGATGGATTGAACTAAGGGAACTTCAGTCCCAAAGTCTATGGCTAAAAGTTCATAGTAGGGAATGTTCACAATTGAGAGCTATGTTCTAAATTAGCAGCACCATTCAGAGCAATATACAGGACTTTGCCACAGATTCAGTTCCCTGGAAGAAACTGGGTATTGCTTCAGTGGGAATGTGTATACGCTGAGGTTGACAGCTAAGATATGTACGTCTCGGATAAACTTATTGAGTAGTTAAATCCAGTCTCTGTTAATAATGATTTGATCATTTAAATTCCATATTTCTTCAGAGCCTTCTTAGACTCCTTAAATGAGTTCCCTATATTCTAATTTCTCAGGTAGCTAAAAAACACAGAATGTGAACTTAGAGTTTTCCCAGTTTCAAAGACTTATCTGTGCCTCCCCTCTCCATTTTTTTTTCTAAACCAGTAATTGACTTTTATTCTCTTAACGTATGAGGAATTATATTAAGCATAAAGTTTGAGAAAAGCTTTGCCTAGTATTCATAATTTAAACTAATCTGTTCTGGAGGTTTTCCTACTGCCTTCTTCTGTCTGCTTCTTGTAAATCAGCCTGCAGAAAGAACATACAACATATTTACTTGCACATTAAAAACTTCAAAGTTACAATTGGGGCAGTCCATGTTTACAGAAGCAATTTGAAACACAGTTAAGAGAACGTTTTCATTCCTGCGCAAACTGCTGCATAACACTCAATATCAGATTCAAACGTGACTTGCAGGCTTAGAAATCAGTGTCTGCCAGTTCACAATGGCAGGAGAAGGGAGGACTCAAGAAGCATGAACACAACTTCAGGAAATTTATTTTTTAGGAAAATATTGTCTCATTTATTTATTTATTTTTATTTTTTTGCGGGACGTGGGCCTCTCAGTGCTATGGCCTCTCCCATTGCGGAGCACAGGCTCTGGATGTGCAGCTCAGCAGCCATGGCTCACGGGCCCAGCCGCTCCGCGGCATGTGGGATCCTCCCAGACCGGGGCACGAACCCGTGTCCCCTGCATCGGCAGGCCGACTCTCAACCCCTGCGCCGCCAGGGAAGCCCTGTTCCTTTTATTTAAAAAAAAAACAGGATATTGTGGTTTATGAGGTGAAGATGCAATAATTGTAATCAAAGTATAGAGTTTGTACTGGAATTACATTTTTAAAGCTGGCTTCTGAACAATAAACATATTCTCACAGGAAACACGGAAGGGAAAATTCTGAAAATTTCGAAGTTGAATTTTACTCCTCAGCAGTTGGGAAGGCATTCAGTGAAAGGGAAAGGCAACAGAATATAGGAGATCATACAGGTTTTCTAAGCTTTCTCTTCGGCTTCTAAAACATCTGGCTGAGGCTATGCTGGGTGTTCTCCTTAAACGTTTTATTACTTTCTCTAAGCTGACAGCAAAATACTTTGGCAGTTCATTCAGCGTTCGACTCTCATGGTCTTAAGTCTGAGGGAAGTTGGTAATTGCTTTGCCAATATCAAAGATAGAAATGGCATTTTTTAAAGTCTAGGTTTTATTCTTTCTTGTTTGTTATGTATTTTTCCCAAAGGTAGACTTTTTAAGAATTATGGGAGTTGTATTTTGTAATTTTGCCAGGAATGTATTTGTGAACATAAATTGAAAGAGATGGGATGATAGGACATTGTTTGTATTTCAGGAGAGAATAAAATGACAGTATATGATGTCTGTTTTCTTCAGGGTACAATGCTTCACCTAGTGAAAAATGTTTAAATATGTTTTGCAATCTATCATCCTCACCCTCCTAGAGTTGCTTATATCCCAGTGACATTTTAAACTCATAAACTCACAAAGGATACTGTCTTCTTGGATGTGAAGCAGGCAGATGTTGTTAATGAAAAGGAATTAGAATAAAAGGATGGGAGAGGCAGGCATTAGAATTGAAAGGAAGGTGTTTTATTTAGGTGTTGTATCTAGTCAGGATGGACTCGATTATGCTTCAGGAATTAAAAAAAACACCCCCAAATTTTAGCGCAACAGAAATTTGTTTCTCATACACAGTACCCATCTAATGTGGGCCAGCAGGAAGTTCCACTCATCTTGGTCACTCGAAGACCTAGAATGACAAAGGCTTCATCCTGACACAACTCCACTAATCTCACCGAAAGTGAGGTCTGGCTGTTTGAAAGCAAACTCCCCCATCACAATCAGCGGGCAAGGGTTTTTAAAGGGGAGTTTCATAGGTGGAGGGACAGAGCTGCATGCAGTCAGCTCGGACAGTCATCTTGCAGTTGGTCATGCGGTGGTCTGATCCGTGTCATCTTGATTGTTTTGAGTACAGTTAATCTTTAGTTCCAGGGTCGATTTTTTCCCACTTCTTTGAGGCCAGTTCTCAGAATTGTACCAGCCGATGTCATGGCTACAGTCTGGTCATTATGTTAACTTTTTCCACCTGGTGAGAGTTTCAGTCTCTGTAAGACAGCTCACAGGATATGGCTCAGAATATTATCTATAGCCTTTGAGGAGGAACTAAGGGTCCTTGACTTTGCTTAATGACTAAACTATTATTATTCTGTCCTGTGTGACTGCCTTCCTTTGCTTCTGCATTTTTCTCACTTCTCTGATTAAACTGATTCTTTGGCTAAAGTTTTTCTACAGGCAAAAGGCAGGCAGAGGACACGGGGAGTGGGGTTCTGTCCTAGGAAGACCCCATGGGGTCCTGCTCTGTTTTACTACCACGGTGGGATGAGGGATGTGGCAAACCTCAACCTGGCTCTTAAAAAATAAAAAAATTTTAAAAAAAGAGTAATTCCTAAAACTTGCAAAAAAAAAAAGTGGGCTTGGATTTCATTGGCCAAAGCAAGTTACTTGGTTGGCCAAGTCCAACTTCACAGACACTAGAGAAGCTCAGTTCTACCCAGTGCTTCAAAAGAGAGAGCCAGAAACATGTGATAAAGAGCACCGATGGATTAAACAGTATATAAATGATATTTGAGGAATGGTTTGTTGGAGACCTAACGGATCACATCTTAGAGAGACAATCAGTTTTACTCCCAAAGATTTATTTCAGTTTCTTTAGTTAGTCTGTTTATTGGAAAAAGAAACTCTATTATGAACTGCAAAGTCCTCTGTGGTATATACCATTTCCATTTAGTCTTATCATCAGGAGTTTCTTTGATTTTGAATTTAAGAGAAGAAACTGATTCGCAATGAGATGGGTCTTGCCCGAAATAATAGCTTCATAAAATTCTCTGAAGTAGCCCTGAGGCACATAGTTTAGTAGGTGTAAGAAGGCTCTCGAGCATTTTTCCTCGCACAGATAACTCTTATGAACTATAAACTAACTATTCTCATTTATGTTAGGAGTGGTGACTTGTGGCCAGGTCTTGGTCCTGAAAACTAAATTACAACTAAGATAACAATTATACTCTGCCGGTTGTATCTGTTTGTTAAACATCACATCATATCCCAATTATGGGCCATTGAACACTGCCTATAAGGTGTTATTGCTCCACAGTCACACACCCAACTTGAGCTCCAAAATATGGTCACAACAGGTCAAGGTGGTGATGGTACGAATACTTTAACACTTAACTAAAGTTACCATATTTTTCACTCCAATTGTTAGAATACTTGGTTATAAAAAATGCTTTTTGTGCCACTTCTATGCATAAGACATAGCCTACAAAATATAATTTGGCTGCTAAGAACACAGTAGGTCCTCGATAGAGATTTGGAAATGAATGTAAGAAGAGTTAATCTTCTGAAATATTTTCTTTACTCAAATAATGCAGTATTTGAAAGTATGTGATGATCTCTGAAAGTACATGACCAATGCATGTTATGACATCAATCTGTAAGCATTCCTTGCAAAGTAAAATGCAATTAATACATCTTTTTGCTAACAGGTCAGTATTCGAAAAATATCTGAGGCCAATTTTTTCCATACCCTCTCTCAGTACTGCCATATCATTGAGATAGAACATCCCAATTGACCACTGGCTACTTTAATGTAGGAAGTACTCTTTAAAAACTTACAGAAATTGAAAAGAAAGAAAATCTGAAATAAGTTGTTTTTTTTTTTTTAAATCAGAGTTTTAAAAAAGTCTAGTCATGAATGAATAGAACATCATTTAGTGATGTGGGATGGCAGGGTAATTCAATGTTTTTATAGTAGAGATTTTTTAAAATCCAAAAGCCCCATATATTGAAGCAGAAACTGAACAGGAAACACATTTTCTTTTGATTTGAGGTCAAAGGCGTCCTGAGGCTGAGATTTTAAACTCCCCAATAGGTTTTTGGTTTTACAGTGGTTGGCAAAGTTGTTTGCATACACCCACTGAACTAATGGTGGGATGTTTTACTTGAAAAATAGAGAAAAATAAACATATTAGAAAGTATAAATCACTCATAGCCTTTTAAAATTTATGTAGGCTCTGAAGTGAAAGTCCCCTTGTCTTCTTTAATCCCAATCTTTTTTTCTCTGTGCTTACACAAACACAGGCACAGAAGTATATATCTTTTAAAAATGGGAAGGCCATGCTATACACATTTGAAAGTTTCTTTTTAAATGTGCTATATCGTGTACACCTTCTAGCTCCATACACCTAAAGTTATATTGTTGAGATAACTAGTACTTAGTATATCGCTGTACAGATGTGCCCTAACTTACTTACTTGTTCTCTAATTGATGGACATTTTTGTGGTTTCTACTTTTATATGATGACAAATAAAGCTGACGTAATTATCTTTTTAAATACTGTGAATATTTTTAAATACTGTGAATATTTTTAAATGTCAATTATAAGAATCAAGATAACAACGATAAGAAAATGTATTAATTACAAGAATTATGGGACCAATAAGAAGAAAATAGAGTGGGACAGGAGGTGGATAAGAAGAAATCTCTGTTGGTTAACAAGAAGCTGGAGAAGTCATTGCATATTGCCTCTCTATGGGGTAATTTTCAGAATATTTTATATATGATACTATTAAGGCATAGGGTAATACATCCTAGCATCTGACCTTTGACCCTTTAAGGGCCTAAATGCGTGTCCTCTTACAAGTTTCAGTGGGCACTTTCAAGTATCACATGGCTTGGGAATGGATATAACAGTGAGAGATGCTAATTAGGTGGACGATACTAACAGCAGACAGTCAGGGGTACTAGTTCTCAATGTAAGATTTCTGTTTGGTTTTAAACCCAATGAAGAAAAATGTGTAGTGTCCAAATGTTCCTTGAGAAAATGTAAACTTTAAATTTTAATGTCCAACATGAAAACTCAGATGATTTGCACTTTACTATTGATTAACCAAGGTTTATCTTGAAGAGACTCAGTCTATTTACATGGCATGATTGTTTTCCATGAGGGTTTTTTCCCCCAGTAATTTGCAAAGCAAAACAAAACAAAAGGCACAAAACTCAAAACAAAACTTTACTGCAGAATGGAGATAACTCTTCATAAATTTAGATGAATTTCATGATCAAATCTGAAAAAGATTGGAGGTTATTTTAAAAAATGTTGTGTGGACTTAGGCTTTGCCAAAATTCACATTTCCTTTTAAATAGGCTCTGGAACATTTTAAATCTACCTCAAGCTCACCTAATGTTATTCAGAGTGACCGTGATGTGTGTGATACCTCTGACTTTTCAATTGATTGTTTAGTTTTACATGTTTCTTCTACTGTTCATTTTTTTGTTTAGATCAGATTTCAGGTGGTTGTGATATTTCCCAAAATACTTAGCGACTTTACATTGGGAAAATGAGAGACTGGTTTATTTTTAGTCTGCTTTCAAGGTCATAGTTGAATCCCTTGTATATTATCCTCATGTAGAAACCATGGGGTAGAGAAAGAATTTATTAGCTTCTTAGCCATCAGCTTCATAGACAAGGAATTCTACAAAAGGTTAACTTCAGAATATTTAATTTTAGTTCATGGAAATATATGCATTTTATTAATCTTTCAATTTTTATAATTTTGGTTTTAATTTTGTGGTTAGAGAATACCATTAAGCGAATCCATAGCCTATTTATAGACTTTTAGCAGCTCTACATTCTAGTTATATTTTTGTTTCTTCTGGAGGGAATACAAGTCCATAGGGCCCCATCTGATATAAGATCTCCTAATTTAGGAGCATAAAAAAACTAATGCAAATAGTCATAATAAGTAATGTTGGCCAGTATTCACAACCTTTCAATTTAATAGTGCAGACATGTTAATAAAATTCAAAGTTCTAAGTTACCACAAATCATGTGATTTAATGATTATGCATTACAGACTTATACTTGAAATTCTACCCCTGTTTCAAAGACCTGATTTCTCTGGAGAATATTTCATAGCCATCTTGCACAAAATAATTGCAATTGTCCGTCTTTAGATTGACCGTATGCCCTCCTGTTTGCCACTGTTTATTTTTTAACCTAGTCTATCTCATTTATTCTTCTTACCTGTGTGGCCCTTGTAAGTCTTTTGAGTCTGTGATTCACATCTTAAATAATCCTATTTTGTTTCATATAGTATCATCCAAGGAAAACTGTCTGCTAATTAACAATGCGATAGTATTTCCAGTCAGTTTCAAGTGGGCATTATAGTTAAAGTTATTAGTTTAGGCCACCCCATGTCTGAAGTCCCTTACGTTTGGGGAATGCCCCACCCTGTGATCTTTGTGGAAGGGAGAAATTGAAAAAGTGGTTGGCAAAGTTGTTTGCATACACCCACTGAACTAATGGTGGGATGTTTTACTTGAAAAATAGAGAAAAATAAACAGATACTAATTAATTGTCCAAGAACCCCTTGCAGCTGAGGTTCAAGCACATGAAGTAAGTTTCCTTAGTCAGATCCGCCTGTCTCAGAGACTTTCTGGCCATGGCAGCTGTCATGGTGCCCTGAGTCCTGGGACAGAAGCAGTGAAGTTAGGTTTGGGCTCCAGTGGCCAGTGCTCATGGTATTGGTGGGACATGCCACAGCATTTAATGCTTAGCAGTGGCAATAGCAGTAGTTAGTTCTACAACATGATTTTAGACCTTGTTCCTGGAGTGGGAGTACAGATCAGCTCTCCAACTTCCCTGATGAAACTGTAAGCTACTCAATAGCCATTAACAAATTTTTTTTTCTGTTTAAATCAGCTAGAAACTTGACTAACTGCTCTCAGCTTTTATAAAACATGTGGAGTTACCTTTACTCCAGGGGGTCAGCCAACTTTTCTGTAAAGAGCCCAGTGGTAAATATTTTTGGTTTTACAGGCTATATGACTTCTATAACAGCTATTCAACTCTGCCATTGCAGTGGGAAAGCAGTTTACAATAATAAACAAACGAACGTGGTTATGTTCTAATAAAATTTTATTTACAAAGACGGGCAGTGGACTGGGTTTGGTCTGCAGGTTGTAGTTTGTCCATGCTGGCTCTGCTACTTAATGCCAGAGCTTGGAGGGGATGGGACTCGTTGAATCTGTTGATTGAAACCATGCCATCCAATGCATCCATCCCTGTCTTTTCCTTATTCAACATTTTCTAACTCTCACAACTTTATGAGTTCTAATATCTTTCTGAGACTTAGTTTCACTTTGACACTATTAACTGCACATAGCCTACTCTTAAGTCTCAAAATAAGTGTTTAGCTAATGAATTTATAAAAATCAATTTATCTTCTATAATAGAAACACAATTTTTAAAATCCTTCTTAAATTGTAATTCATCTTTGTATAGTGAAATATAAATGCCAATACATTCTTAGTCAAAAAGGCTGTTTTGAATTTGCTTCAGATGAGATTCTTTACTTTGGATATTGCAGACTCTGTTTTAATTTGGAAAGAAGGCAAATTAGGATAACACTGTAGGAAGTTCTCTTCTGGTGCTCTTTCATATATGTCAGTATCCTTGTCCACCTACCTTAAGTAAAAACATTTAAATGAGTAACAACTAAATCAACAAGAGAAGTTTATTATTGTTAGGAGACAATTCTCCATGAATCTCTCACATTTCTACACTTCTTACAAACACTCTGGCGAACAGTACATGACTGCATTGTTCTCAGTCATGTTTTCAAGGATGTCTACATAGCAAACAGCCTTGGAACACTGAGAAAAGGGCAGGTTTATTTACTGTTCAATATATTATAATAAAGAAAATGTGTCCCTCAAGGCAAAGGTCAGATATGCTTACTGCCCATTATAAAAGATCTGGGCTTCCTAAGCTCCGGGTTCCCCTCCTGTAATGCGACCTACAGTATGCACTGGTATCACCTGGCCTTCTTTGATTATCTTGTGGAATCGTGGCTCAAGGAAAGAGCACAAATGTTTATACTCTGGAAACTGCAATTGCTGTAAGTCAAAAACCCATCTTTTGTATCTGTTCCTGGAGTCTCATGCCTTCTTCCAGCATCCAAGAAACTGTGGCAGGCTATCTTGTTAGCTTGCAAATAGAGTAAAAAAATCACAGATTCTACATATCTTATACAGAGATATACTATATATCTATAAGTATATACAGATATATGTATATATATATGTGTGTGTGTGGGGGTAAATTATATTATTTATATTATATAAATTATATATATACCAGAGTACCAAAGCCATATATCCAACTGCTTACCAGACATCTCCATGGAGATGTCTTACTGGTATCTCAAACTTGAAATGTGCTAAAATAAAGTATTGCCTCCAAACCTGCGTCTACATTTCTATCTCAAAGAATGTGTTTGCTGAGGCCGTCATAATCTCACATATGGGGATCTTAATAGCTGCTAATGAGTATCTGTCTTATCTCAAGCTTCTGTAATCCATAGTCCAGGCGGCTCCTATTCATTCATACAAGAAATACTAAAAGAGTACCTACTATGTGTTGAGCACGATTTTAGGCACTGGGGATGCCTCAGTGGCTCAGTGTAAACATTAGAAAGTCATAAGTGAATAGGTGTTAGGGTAAAGTCACAGCCAAGATTAAGACTGCCTACAGAGAGGTCAACTGAGAAGAAAATCAGCTGAGAATGCATTCCTTTAAAACAAAAACTAAAAGGCAGGCAGGAAAAGAAGCTGAGAATAAGGAAGGAGAGAGGTAGGGAACGAGGAGAAAAAGTAACCAGGATTGATGAGTAATTGTTTCCTTTTCAGGAATGTATACTTTATATAAGGCAGATGTCTAAATAGGTAATCTTTCGATTCCAAGGGAACACCTTCCAGAAATATTTTTGTGGTTTAGCCTGATTTGGAAGTGAAAAAGAAGGAATGACTTTGTCTTGGATCCTGGGAGAACATGTGATCTGGTCATGCTGCGTTAGAGTCCAGACAACCAAATTCTCACCTGAGAAACTTGACTTCCTCTGAGTCAAATTGATAGTGAAGCAATCGCTTCATGTATCTATTTAAAACTTGAATTATTCTCTTTCAATGTATTTATAAAATTCTATTCTAGTGTTTACTGTGAAATTCTTAAATACCAAAATGTAAAAACCATTCTTTTAGCTTCATTTTCAGAATAGCTTGATCTTGAGAGCGTCAGGTCACTCAAGGTAGAAGGACTAAGCAAACGAAAACAGACACAGTGAAGAGGGAGCAGAAATGTTTCGGGTAAGTTAGTCAGGTTCAGGGACTAGATTAAAGGTTCTAAGGTCTGACTATATCCAGAACTCAGGCAAGACTCTTCCTGAAGACCCAGTGGGAATCCACTCCCATCGAGATTGATATTTGGATACTATCCTTTAGGAAACCTCACGAAAGTTTCCTGGTGAACAGAAAAATGTCTTACTTGTAAAGTCCTTTCTTATCAAAGTTGACCCATCTATTTTCCTGCTGGCTTTGCCTTGTACCTTCACATTTTATTAATATACCATTTACCGATTTGGGGTCTGAATTTTGTTAAAATTCAATTACTTTTGTTCGGGTTTTTTCAGTCTCTCCATCTCCCTCACATTTTTGTCTATAATATCTCTTCATTGGCAGTCATCTAAGATTAGACCTCCATTGAGGTAATTCTGGCAAGCGTTTTTCAAAGACAACTCTACATAAAAAGCAGTAGAGAAGTAAAATTATTGTTGGCTGTTTGCCTGAGAAAAATATACAGAGCTGTCCACAAATACCAACTCAGATCTTATAATATTTCTGTCAAGTGAAGTGTGAAGTAGTTACAGATATACATCAACTAACAGAGAGAGACTTTGGCTATTTTATTTTACCAGAAACATTAGAATACTTGTGGTCTAAATCATGAAACTGAACGTTTGAGTCCATGTATTAATGAAGTCCTTTTTACAAATTGCAGGAGACATTTCAGGGTTAAAAAGGGATCTGGGTTACTAATAAAGTACTAACAATACAGTAACATTTTTACAATTAGAATATAATGTTTATAATTTTAAGTGTTTTAGAAAATAGGAATTGAAAATCTTCCCAATCGTCCTATTTTTGAATATACGTATTGTACTAAATCATCTTTTATAAAGCCTACACAAGGCAACGTTTTTCTTTTCTTTCTTTTCCCCCCAACTTTATTGCAATATAATTGACAAATAAAATTGCATATATTTAAAGTGTACAACATGATGATTTGATATATGTGTACATATATCAAATGGGAAATGGGAAATGATTACTACGATCAAGTTAATTAATTAACACATCTATCACCTCACATAGTTACTGCGTGTGTGTGTGTGTGTGTGTGTGTGTGTGTGGTGAGAATGCTTAAGATCTACTCTCTTAGTAAATTTCATATATATGATACGGTATTATTAACTATAATCACGATGCTGTACAATAAATCCTCAGAACTTATTCATCTTATAACTAAAGGCTTGTACCTTCTGACCAGCATCTCCCCATTTCCCCCACTCCCCAGCCCTTGGTAACTACCATTCTGTTCTGTTTCTATGAGTTTGACTTAAAAATTGTTTTTCTCTTTTAGATTCCACAAATAAGTGAGATCATACAGCATTTGTCTTTGTCTGGCTTATTTCACTGAGCATAATGTACTCCAGCTTCATCCATGTTGTCACAAAGGGCAGGATATCATTTCTTATGGCTGAATATTATTGTATATATATCATATCTTCTTTAGCCATTCATCTGTCGATGGACACTTAGGGGTTTTTCCATATATTAGTTATTGTAAAATACACTATTTTGAATTGGAAAATTTTAAATAACTTCAGAAGTGTGTCATTGAATTTTTTTTAAATTTCTGCTGTACTCTCATTTTCTCTCCCTAATGTTTGTGTACTTGTCTATAGAGGACTTATTATTATTATTATCATCATCATCATTATTATTATTATCATTATTGATGGGTATTTGTGTTTGCATGTTTTACTTTTTTCTGATTGGAGATTCTTCCAAAGTAAAATTTTAGTGTATCCTGGCCCTCTACCATTGATATAATTCATTTTAATTATTGTACCAACGTAATACCTTGGCATATAATGCCTTAAAATTGTTTATTTTTATCGTCTGATGACTCTAATTTTTAGTTATACTCTGGGATGTTGACTCTGAATGCCCTGGAGTTTTCTCTTGTGTTAGTTTAATAAAGAACCGAGCATGAGGATTCTTAGAAGATTCCTAGAGACTGGGGCAGCTCTGGAAATGAGTCATTCTGGGCTGCTGAATGTTTTTTAACAGCTTCTACAAAAAGTTCAGGTAGGTAGGATAAAGCTCTAAACAGCCATCGTGATTCTTCAAGTTCCTGCAGAGGCCCTAAAACCAAGGCAATGGAATAGGGACTTTCAGGCCCCTCAAAGTTTGCCCTCAGGGCTCATGGTAACCGCTGGATGGTCAAAAACTCAGCCTCAGTTGTTAGCTGTAGACTTCCCTTAGGCAGTTTGGATCTCGACGGCCTCCCTCTTCCTTCCAAATTTCTACTTTTAGACCATTTTAAAATCCATTTCAAATGTCATTTTCCTAGAAAACAAGAAGAAAAATTATTTATTAACATTGTCAAGGTTTTAGTTAATTTATACATCAAGTTCACCAAAATTTCAGAATATTATTTGCATAGTTTTTAATGACATCATATTAGATTGGAGAGATCTATCTGAAATATTTAAATAGGTGTTATGAATATAAATTTCCTGTGTGACTTTTAATCCTACTTGATATATTTCCCAATATCTGTCACATATTGGCCCTGATTATATTTGTTGAATGAATGAAACGTTGACTGCTTACATGAGTAACGCAATGAACAAATTATTTAACTATGATAGTAGGCAAAACTTTGAACTTTATTTTTTAAATGCAGTTAATTTTATGTTATACATTGGCAATTGAAATTTTAAGGAATATTTCTTAGAACTTCATTGTTTCTGACGAGTCACTTAATCAACTGTGAGAATGACAATGCCTGCCTCAACACTGAGGAAAATATGATAAAATTTTAAATATTCTATTTTTATTTAGGCGTTGCTTTTTGCCAAAGGCAATAAAGACTGAGATTGAGAAATCACAACATCTAATATGTCATATTGTCTTTTTTTCATTCAAAATTCCCCAAAACAGTAATTTTAATTTTTTTTACTGTTTTTTTATTTAATAAACAGTAACAAAGTTTATCTGGTCAAAGTGAAAACTGAACATGAGAGAGCAATACTAAACAAATGTGAATAGTATGATTAACTCCATAAGCACTGACTGAATGATGAATAGCTTCAGATTATTTTAAGTGCCACAAATTGACAACTATTTTAGGGGCAACATCCAACTAAAGTGCTATTCCTGTACTTCTGCTACATTTTGAAAGGAGAAATGAGTGGAATACAAATATCCAAATACAGAATCTACAGGGTATTTGATACTAAGCCCAGGGACTGCTGAAGTTAGAGTTCAGGCTACTGGCCTTTGAGTAAAGATTATCAAAATTTAGCAAAGAGACTTGAAGTCTGTGGATCTGAAACAAATGACCCTAAAAATTCACACATGGACTAATTTAAGCAAAGGTTTGTTTGTTTTGTGTTTAGAGACAGAAATCTGAGAAGAGAGGAAGTTTTAGGTCAAATGGTAGGAACACTTGGGAGTTTCAGAACTCCTGGATATATTGACAAATATACAGAGCTTCTCAGAGGGGTCCTGTTGGGGCTCAGGAAGTAGAAGTGAGTGTTGACGGGATGGTGATAACAACTGCACAAATGTACAAAGCAATTTTTGAACCTGAGATGGTTGGTTAGGAAGAAATGCAATCTAATGTTGAAATCTAAACTTTAGCCCATTGGGTGTGATTGTCAAATTACATCTAAAGGCGCTTGAAGAATGATCAGTTTTTCTAGAATGAATTAAATCTTTGCAATGAATTTCAGTTTCAAGAGAGACCTAGTATAAACCTAGAGTACAAACTCCATTAAGCTATTTGCAGTGAAGGTAAATACAACTTGCAGAACCGTGTACGTGTGTGTACTGATGAAAATCAGGATATACTCCGAGAGAAAGATGGTGAAACTCAGGTGCATTTGGTCTGAGACACTGAAGTCTTGTGAATTCCTGAAAGGAATAGCCCTGAGTTTTCCACCTCCCTATGATTAGGAGAGGTGTTTGAGACAAGGCAGCTGAGTGTCCTAACTGCCTACACTTGACCCATTTCAGTATCTTCTGAAGAGCTCAAGTGCAGACTCTGCTTCTGGGACTTGACTAGGAGGAAAAAAAAATTAATTCCTTCAAATGGAATTTTTGGCTTTCTTCCTGTTCCTCCAACCAACTTATTTACAGCTAAGAAAATTTTTCTTAAATACATATTATGTGATGGAGGATAAAGGATTGTACCCTTAAAAAATCAGAAGGAAAAGGAATAAATGCTGCATACAGAAGAAATTACTGATGATCACTGAACGTGGGAACAATGGTCTCATTCCAGTTTCAAAAGCTAGAATGGTGCCCTAAAGCCTGACAAATAAGCAATAGTAAGATGCAAAAAAATAATTAGAAAGTGATGAATTTTGTGTGTCTATTACTTTTGTTTTTAGTCTATAATTTATTTACTTGTAAGTTTTTTGATACACAAAAAGCTGTACGTAATTAATGTACAACAGTTTGATGCATTTGTAGATAAGTGTGTATCTGTGAAACTGTCATCTCAGTCTATGCCATAAACCTATCTCCATAACCTCTAGAAATTTCCTCTTTCCTTCATTTTTTATTACAACACCATTATTATTATTATTATTCTGTGGTAAGAACACAACATAAGATCTACCCTAAGCAAAATTTCAATATTTGCAAGTTTTTAATTTAATTTTGTAATGGCTGTGTTTAAAAACCAGCTTGCAAAGTTCCTAAAAGTTGAGAAATTAGTTCTCTGGAGCCAGTAAGCACCAGCTCCAGTACCTCCCTACTTCTACTTCCCCCTGATGCAGATAAGAAAGGAAGTGGAGCAGGGAACTATATTCAATTTTTTAAAATAATCTATAAGGGAAAAGAATCTGCAAAAGAATATATATATATTTTTTATATATAATATATATGTTTAACTGAATCACTTTGCTGTACACCTGAAACTAACACAATATTGTAAATCAACTATACTTCAATTTAAAAATTAATTAATTAAAAAAAAAGAAAGGAGGTGGAGCTTGACAGGTCAAGTTCTGAGATTGTGTAAGAATCAAGATTCTGTCCTGAGCCTCAGTTTTGAAGGAGAACAAAACACCATCATTGCTTCTGATTGTTCTGAGTTTTGTTAGAACTGTAAGCAAGAGGCAGCTCATAAGAACCACGCTGAAGGAGTAATGTTTTTACAACATTATGTGAATTGTGGAAACAATACATATGGTTTCCTAAGTTGGTTTGAATTCACTAGAACAAATTATTGAAATGAAGAAGTGCTTTCATTTGTGGCAGAAATTATGTTTTAAAATGACAAGTCCTTGACAGCTGTCATATGCTGTACTTCAGTCTGAAAGTGAATTCCTATATAGAGCTGAAATCTGAGAGAATAGAATCAATTTCGGAGTGTTTGCGTTGTATCTGTTATACTTATCTTTGTGTGTTTCCCTATAACCTTTCAGTGTCTAGACATGTTTATTTCAGTAAATTAGAATATAAATTGACCTCTGTTTGTGAAACGTATGAAATGATGGGAACTGGACAAAAAACATGTTATCAATTAAAATTTCATTCATGAAATTCTATACATGTTCATAAATAACTGCTTGTTCTAATTTTCTCAAGCTAACCTAAGTTAAAATGAACCCCAATGAAACTGAAGCTGTAAGACATTTTATCATGTATTTTATGTCGATAGTGGGTTCGTTAAAGTATGAATAGAAGAGCACACCTGGTTCTGACTCTAAATATTTCTCGGGCAGCATCTGTTACACAGATATTTATAAAGATTTGGCATTAATTTTGTGTACAGTATAACTTAAGAGGAAGTTCTTTGATGCTCTCAATGTTAACTCTTGTAAGCCCAGTTGCCCTTTTCCGTCTTTGTTTATCTCCAGTTAACAGACTTCTCTCTCCTCTTTTTCCTTCAGTTTACTTACTGTGCTTTCCATAACATCCAAGATAGACTCAGAGATTTTTTAATAACACCATGTAAAAGTCAGTCTTTTCAGATATCATATGTGATTTGCTTTGCAGTTGATTTCAGTAAAAGTATATTTTCTTTGAGGAAGAAAAAATTTGGTCAATGATCAGCAGTCATTTGGCACAGATCAATAGAGATACAAAGACTCGGTTTCCGGGCAGAAAGTGCTAGCTTCGTGAGGCAGGTGATGTGTGTATTTGAGCCGATATCCCGCTTTAAGCTGTGTCCTCACAGAGGGCATTCACAGAGGAAGGTGAAGACTACTTCTGAAGATGAATCGACCTTGAAGGTCCAAATGAGTCAGCTATGATGGTGGAGTGATAGGCAGTGGGCTTCTACCTTGGTAATGGGCCCTCATAGCCAATCAAATGAACAACATTGAGAGTCACCTACTCTTCCTACAAATGAGGTCACATTGGACTGAAAACCAACTCTTTGACCACTGAACTGAATTTACTAGAACATAGTCAGGGGTGGTGTGAGGGAAAGATGTAAGAGCATATTAGCAGAGGTTGCTCTGTCCTTTTGCATAATCTTGTGAAATTGCTCTTTCCGGGTCATGAAATGAGTATTTCCAAATCATTTTTCATTAATTATTTATCTACTTTTTAAATGATCTATGTTGCAGTGACTAGGCATAGAGTTGACTTGTGTGTGTGTGTGTGTGTGTGTGTGTGTGTGTGTGTTCTCATGGCTGGTATTAAAATACAGCTCTGGGAGGTGACCTGGAGAGAGAGCATTGCTGAGATCTGACTGGTTGAATTCACATGCGGTCCGCTTCCTCCAGACGATAATCAGTGATGCATATGCACAAGAATGTATGTTGTGGTCACTGCTCTTGCAGTGAAGTATTTTGCGTGTAAATTGCTATATTTTATATAGTACCTAAGTGTTTATTATCTGTCAAGTTCAAAAGATTCTGCAGATATCTTCCAAATAGCATTCCCCATGAAGACCAAGGGTTGTTGCAGAAGGAACATATTAAAGTGCAGTAATTAACTATATCTAATGCTCCCATGTAGCTAGGGAGGATTTTTACAGCCATTAATGAGTCTCCTGCATGAATGAGAAGCAGTTCATACCCCCAGAGCGGTGCGTGGATCATTGCTCTTCTGAAACAGGTGATGTTGGGATGTTTCATTCAATTCTAGAAAGTGGAAGAGTGGTTCTCCAAGTGTCACCCCCCAACCAGCGGCAGCATCATCACCTAATAGCAAGTTAGAAATATGAACTCCCTGGGTCCCACCCCAAACCTCTGGGGCCAAGAGCCTGCCATCTGTGGTCTAACAAGGCCTCCATGTGATTCTAATATACATCAAAGTTTCAGAATGTCTGCCCTAGAGTATCTCTTTCTATCAAGAAAATGATAAAAGGCAGTTAATTTGCAGCAGAGTATGTGTGAGGTATGGGGGTGATCAGACAACATCGACTTAATGCAGGTTTAGACTTCAGCTTGAAAGACACCTTTGATGGCTCGGACCTGACGTTCCTTCATTCTCTATGGTTGTCTCATAAACTGAGAATTTACTGGAGCTTAGGTTTTACCATGGTTTCGTAGGGTCCAAGCCTTGATTTGACCCCCCCAGTTCCTGCCATTTTGTCCAGCTCTGATCCTTGCTTGCAGACATTCTTGCCTTGTACCAAGTCTGCTGAAATCTCAGTAAGCAAATCGTTAGACTCGATCCCTTTCTATTTTCTCCCTGGTCTATTACCACAAATGCACCATTATCTCTGGATAATGGTAACTAGGCAACACCGGGCTGGAGGATCTAGGAAGGCAGGAACCTTTTCAATTTTACTTATCCCTCTATCCAGTGATATGCCAGTGAACATTTGATAACTGATTGAAAACACAAGCCCTGATATGTAGGGTTGCTGATTGCTGTGCTATAAATACTCCCATTTTAGCCGATTTCAAGTTACCAATGTGATGACACCAAACACAGAGTTGGGAAGAGATGTGCACACTGGGATCTCCCAAGTCTATAGGAGCTTGGTTCCAGGACAATGCAGCCTCTACGTCCAGTTCCCTCCCAGATACCTGGTAAACAGTAGGTGATCAATAAATAAGTACTTAATAAATGAATGAAGATGGAGAGATCAGTGTTGATCCTTTCAGCACAACTGGAAAAGCAAGTCAATGTGCACGTGCCATTGGTGAGGAAACACGGCATCTATATATGTGGGTAGCACATTTTGGGTTTTATACTCTTATCCAGCCTTGAAGAATAAACAGTTGACATCAAATTGCATAAACATTTGTCGCGTAATCAAAAACAGCTATGTTCTTTTAAATTGGTATAACTCAGCAATTCTTACTCATCCCCAAATAATTCCACACATGTACATTAATAGGAGTATATAATTTCAAAGCAGAAACGGTCCATATTTTAACATGTTTAAGTGAACTTGTCAGTGAAGTGGGATAACTAAATCGGTGAAACTAGCATTTGTAGACATGACTTTTTTTTTTCCCTCTTAGCTCTTATTAAGCATACGTAAGGTATGTGAAACTTACTATTTAATAAAGCCCTCGTTTACTTCACTTCACATTAGTAAGTGCTACATGCAAAGAAGTCATGTTTAACATTTCAGTAATATCTGTGGATAAGGATTTTCCCCTGAACTATTTATTGAAGCGAACAGTATTTGTCAAATGTTTTCAGGATAAACGTCTATTCTCTAGTACAATTTTATAACCCTATTTGGAAAGAAAAGCTATGCCCCCCCCCCCCGCTTTTTTCTTTGTAGGGGCAGAGCTGATTTTTGTGACTTCAAAACATGTATTTTGACTACAAGGCTTTTGTTAACGTCTCCGCAATTAGATAATAGAAATCACCGCTGTTCCTCTCCCTGCTCTGTTCTGCACGTTTTAAATGCTCCCTGTGGGTGTTCATGTTCACTGGTATTTTCTTTCAACAATTCCTGTAAGTTAGCCTTTCTTTGTGGATAAGTAAGAGTTTGCAAAACTTTACACCCTTATTCTTCAATTAAATGCTGACACGGAGCCACAGAGTGGAGCATATGCAAATCAGCGGGACCTCCCTGTGGGAATCGGGCCTGGAAGACTGGTTCACATTGAAAGCAGACAGCGCTGTTGACACTGGCTGTCAAAAAGGCCTCACGTCTTTGAAAGAAAATCTTAATCTTCTTTATTCATGTGTGAACAGGTCCAGGCCCCAATCCCGGGACTCAGATGCATTGGCTGTTTAAACTCCAGGTTGCTAGGTTTTGGGGGAGAGTCTGTTTGCTGTGTCTAGTTCCCCCGAATGGATGAGGACTGAAAATTAAAATCTGTCTGACCCAGACCATGGCTTTTCTGTCTCTGTTTGAAGAGACATGGCAACCTAGGGTGAAATGAAAAGGAATTTTATTGAGCGCAAAACCACTCAATGTTGAAATGCTGGATGGGGAACCGAATGGTGATTTGGGGCAACCGGTAGATTGTTTATAGACAGTGGGATGGATGTCAATCAAGGGACAATGGCAAAATTTGTGTCAGGAAAAAAAAAGTGCTTTTCTAGTGGCTGAACTCCCGTTTCCTGTTGAAATGCTCAACTCCACGAATGAAAAGCTTTTTTTTTTCCTTGAAGTTTCCAAGCACAAAAATTTCTGAATTAGAGATGCTGTTACTGTTAAACATTGTTTGATCTCGGTGGCATGGTGCTTATTAACAGTTTAAAGCTGTTATACCCTGAAGATCTTCTATACAGTTTGTCCGTTGCATTTGAAATTTCTTCCTCTTGGTTTTATCTCTTCTTTCCACATTTTTCACTAATAGAAAACAGAAGAAACAAAGATGTAACCACCAATTGGAGATCATCAAAGATATTAGGGAACAATATGTACTGGAACATTTTTAAAGCCTAATACAAAAAAGATCTTAAGCATATGATTGATTTTATTTTGAAAATCCATTTCTTTCTAGGAGTCTGAAACTTTCTTGAGTGCTCTCTTAGATCATTTATAAAACATTTTAATTGCTGGTAGTATTTGAAAAAATATATATCTATATATATAGTAGAAAAAAAACTACCATTTAGCAATACAAACTAGATTTTCAAAATAATTTCTGACTCTATGTCCCCAGCGAAGTCTTAGGGCATGCAAGTAATATATATTACATTAACCTACTTTGTTAGTCAAATGAGTTTCTTATTAAAAAATAAATATTTGAGATCTTATTAGATAATAATAGACTCCAATAGAGCCTCTAATTCTCTGAGTATTTCTTAGACATCTATGAATCTATAGTAAGTTTCTTCTACCTATACGGAGACAGTAGCACTCAATCGTCAGTAAGGAGATACACATCCCTTGGTGTTGTTCTAGGAAGATATTAAATTTGCCCTGCTGGGTCTATGACAATTCAACCCAGCTCACTTTTGGATTCATGTCATGTATTTGTAAAATGACTAACCAGGGATATGGTTTGGTCCTTGAGAAGGGAAAGGAATAGACCTAAAGCAAAAAGGCCAGCATAAACATTCTATTGTCATTTTTGGTTCGGGAGAATGCTAATTAATCATCCTTCTTATTCCCTACCAGCTCTGAACAGTTTGAGAAATAGTCATAGGACTATTTCTGGGATTAAAAATTTGCAAAACTGAAATGGAAAACGTGGTTTATTCCCAAGCCTGAATCAAACTTTTCACCACTTCCCTTGACAAAAGCTTTTTCCTAGCACTTCCCCTGAGTAGATTTCAATGGTGGTGAAATGTTGTACTTTCCAGCTCTGAGTAGGCATATCAGGTAAGTAAAATAAGAGTTCTCTAATAACTAGAGGAATTTTATGAGACAAAGCCGAGCACAGGGAGGAAGAGGAGATAGCACGTTCTAGGAATACTTCGATTGTCTTGAGCCGCCATCAAAATTCCTGGAAAAGTAAATGGAGATTTATCCAATTGGTCATTTCCACCCATCATAAAAATAGCAGTAGGAGAGCTGAAGCTATATACCTGCAGCATCACAGGCCCCCCTTTGGAGATGACCACAACCCATGTTCCCTGAGTCCTGCCTGCCACCCTTCCCACCGCTTCAAGCGTCTCTGCCTGCCGTCGGGTGGGCAGAGGTAAGAACACGCCCAATCCCACCGTAAAGCAGAGAAGTTGGTTCCACTATTCTGGCAGTTCACTGAGACTCTGGAAGTGAAGGTAGATCTCTGTACATGGTCTTAATGCTGCTAAGAGCTACAAGATGGGGCCTACAGATATTGCTAGAATTAGAACCATAGAAGACTGAAGCATCCTTGCAATTTTCCATAGCCCCTCCAAACTTCAAGAGGAAAGAAAATTGAAATATGCTTACATATTCCCTCAGGAACGAGGAACAGCTGGGTTACCATGTCCTCATGTTGCTATTTTAGATTATTAGCTTTGGCTAATTTAAAGTTACTAAATCACCTTGAGCTACATGGAGAGCAAGAAAAAAAAATCATGCATGTAAATAATGTTAATACAGTAATAATAATGTGGACGCCCTGGTGATTAGGAGGAAATATTTGAAATTCCACAAAACAAAAAGGTTTTGAAACATACACTTCTCTTTAGGGTGAGGGACAGGGAGGGGGTGTTGTTTGACCACACTGTCTTGGTCCAGTCAATTTCCTTGTTAATAACACTGGCACTACATGCTTCAGGTGCCTTAGCTGCTAACACTCATTACTCCCCTGAAATTATAATTCACTGCGTTACTACAAAGGACAGACGGGGAGACACTTAAAGTCTTGGACAGGAAAAACACTCATCTCTTGTCTGAAACTGTTATATCTGCCATTTCTGGGCCCGTGTTATCTTCCTTCACCCTCAAGGAAATGGAAAATTTTTGAGTGATGTGATGACCCTAACTTCCTGGGCTTCTCCAGATTTCAGCCTTTCCTTATAAATCAACCGTAAAAAAATTAACCCAGCACTTGAAGTTGTCTATGGCATTACTATTGATTCCATCCCATTTACAAAGGTTACCTTTCCCTGATTCTAGACATTCTAAAGGCCTTCAGGAACTGAAATGAAAATCAAAATAAACTACCCCTAATGGCACACGCTAGAAGAGAGAATATTATATTAGGTTTTCCATGTTTCAAATCAAATGCAATATTTGTCTTAAAAACAAAAATTAGACATAAACTTCTGTATATTTCAAAATTGTAGAACATGAGTCCAGTAATATTTTAAACAGAATGATAATATCATTGAACTAAGCACATGTATCTCTGGGGGAGTAATCCTGACTCCGCTTCTAGGGCATTTTGTCTTTGACCGACCATCACATTGATTTATTTAGTTGGTTGCTTATTTGTCTTTGACCCTTGGTACCTGCTGTCACAGTCTCCATCAGTGCTTTCCCCAGTGCCCTAAGGCTGCTTTTTTTCTGGCTTCCAATGTCTCTATTCTCACCAGGGAATTTCCTTAAAGTTTTATCCAATAATACACTGATTTTGATGCAGCCAAACACCAGGTCCTAATACGGCCGGGTTTCGCTTGCTTTGATGAGGAAACGCCACCGTGTCTCAGCTTCTGTAGACATCTAGTTGGTTCTTTAAAAAGTCCTGTTGGATACTGGAATGAGGGCAGACTTTCTTGCTCCGTGTTCAACGGAAAAATAAATGAATAAGTAACTGTGCTCTAAGAGCTAACATCCTAGTGGTCACGTTCTCCCATAGGTGAAGTTTCAGAGAGGTCCTTGGCTTTTCTGGTTCCTTTCAGTCACCTGAACAGTCTCATTTCAGTGATTAGAAGAGTCATCTTACTATTAGCATTTCAATTTTGTTCTAAAGGAAAGCAGCTGCTATTGGTTTAGAGTTGATGGGGCAGGTGAGTAAGAGGTTAGTTGAAATTCAGGGTGCTGGCTCTTAACCCCTGGGCCATTCTCCTGGGTGCATTGGCAATTCATGTGGGAAACTAACAGCTCTCTCGTCCGAGCAGTGCCTCCTCAGGCCATTTCCTTGGTCTGTTAGTATCTAGACTTCTAGTCATTCACACTCCCTCAGACCCAAGAGTTCATAGCCTCCAAGGTGGGGTCTGGACTTTGAGGTGTTTTATAAGCTCCCTAGGTGTTTCTGACCTGTAGTCATACTTGCGATCTATGGATTTATACCCAGGAAACATTTCTTATCCCCACCCTCTACACTCTACCCCTGCACCCCAGAAAGCAAAATGTTACTCAATGAAATGATTTCCTTTCAACCACATACAATAATTTTTGCTACCAAAGAGAACAGTAAACTACTCATGCTAAAACATCTGCATTTAGGTTAATAGCTATCCCTTCTCCCCTCCAGAAAAGATGTACTTAAAAAAAATTGTTTATTTAAATATTTAACATGTTGGTTTGGGTAACTTTCTCAAAACAAATGAATGGTTACCTTTAGGGAGAACAAAATGCTGGAAAATTTTAACCCCTCTTCCAGCTTTGATTGTTCTAACACCTGTTAATAAAGTTTAAAAAAATTATGAGGCCTGACCCTCATGAGGGCATCCCAAAACTAAACAACTTGTGGCTGAGTGCTGCAAAAACACCATGGCTCTCCTGTCAATTAAGAAAAGATGAAACTGTATCAGTTTTGGGTTCTGTAAAGCAAACAAGGCCAAAGAGAAATCATCAGTTTAACCATAAGTCACAGAAACTACGTGTTCTATCAAGAAGCAATATCTACATCATTGCCTAATGAAAATGAACATCAGATGAGCTATGATTCATTTAAACCAGATATTTTTATAGATGATCTCCTTAACTGGTAAAGGTAATTAAGATTAATTGACTAAGGATGTCAAGGGAACCTCACAACTGTATAATAACCTTTCTGGAAATGCCAAATGAGCATAAACCTCGTTTCATTTAATAGAGTGCCCTTTGAGATACTTTTACTGTGAGAGTAAGTGCTGTGTCCAAGACAGCATCAATACTGTTTATTTTCCCAAATGTGGGTTTGCAGTGAGCATTTAAAGTACCTTAAACAAAGGCAAAAGATAAAATATTCCCTTATACACACATAGCTCTTTCCATATGGTCCTAGGCTAAACATGATTTTAAAAGCATATAAATTGCTGGCAGGCTTTATAGTAGGTTGATCATAACTTTGTAGACAGCTGAACTGAACTGTTCCAACACCCTCTCTTTGGTCAAAACTTCAAATGAGAATTCATGATTTGTCAAATCGGGGTAATCCTGGAAAAGAAAGTACAATAAGAGATCCACCGAGTTCAAAAACAAAATGGAAACTGTGGTTCCTGGCAGGGACAACTGCAGCCGGATACATTTTATAAAGCAAATCAAGATCTGGCTTCTGGTTAGGATGACATCAACATAAAAAGAATGACTATAGGTCATGGGATGTCTGGGCAGGAGATGTCAAAGGAATGCAGGCCACAAAACCATGGCCATTTGCTGCATTAAAAGCAGTTAAGTAATATTTCATCTCTTTCCCAAACTTCCCTTCCTCTTCTGTCTTTTCATAACACCCCCTTCTTCACCCATAAACATCTGTTTTGGTGCAAGAATAAAACTTGGGTTTTTTTCAGAGGTGATTGTGTTTAAACAGAAAGCCATTCCAAGCTTGACCCAGGATGTACTTCCTTAGCTGGAAGAGATGTTTTTCTTGGGCGGAGCAGATAACCCACTAATACACAAAGAAGACGACCCTCAAACGCTTCACAACATTTTTAAAAAATGCTATACATGACCAGGTACTTTTACAGTGATAAGGACCTAAACACTGAACTAATCCCTCTGAAACCATAACCTTTGGAACCAGCTTAATCCCTGGTGGCAACCTGTACCTTTCAGACAAAGGTTGATTGTTCGTCCTTTGTGATGGTTGTATGTCTTGCCAACTGATGTAGTGATATTGTTTGACAGCTATCTGTTTTATTTCTCTAACTGCGTACCCTGGAGCTGCATACTTCTGAAAATGAAGAGAGTTGAATTGTCTCTGATGCCCAGCCCCAGTTTCAAGAATGAGGAAGAATTGGGTGAATTCCTCTATACAGGGCTCAGGGTGAACGTGTCTTCCTGAATCTCCTTTTCAGGCTGTTGCATTGTTGAGCCTAATTTTTCGTGGCTTTTCACAAATGCAGCATTCAGTTCTTCCAGCAACACACAAAGCACTGCTGAGTAAGAAATCACCTCCCTGTTAAGCAGTCAGAGGAAAAATTACTTTAAGGAAATGAGAAATTATTTTTAATTGAGAACTGCAGATATTAAATAGAGAATAATGCCATGTATTGACACTTACTTGGGATCCTCCCGGACCGGGACACGAACCCGTGTCCCCTGCATCGGCAGGCGGACTCTCAACCACTGCACCACCAGGGAAGCCCCTACATATTAGTATTTATTATGGAATCACTAATACAGAGAGTTCTACAGGTACAAGCTTTAGATTATTCTTAGGATTGGGGGGGAAGTATAGCTGTCACAGAGGTTAGTTTTGAGAATCAAATAAGATAAAGCACAACTACTGGCTTAATAAAAATGGCTATCAGCATTTTAGAAGAAATAGACAATCATTCCCACAAAGGGTAACAGCGACATTCTCATCTAGGTCAGTGTTCTGGGAAAGCTTCAATTCTTCATTTATTTGAAGATGCATGGCTCCATGGAGACTGTTAGCTCTGCAAAGATGAATGAGACATACTTTAAGGAGGAGGATGGAGAAGGGAAAACTAACAAAAGCATTTATTTAATTACAAATTATGAAGTGGTAGGAAAGACAGGAATTGGCTGAGGTGAGCTTTCTAGAGCTTCTGTGAGAAGCCTTCTTTCTCAGAGCACAGGGCACCCTCTGCAGGTCCAGCTAGTGTAACCTGGGCCCATTATCTTCACGGGTCCCCTTGCAGTGCTTGCTACAAAAGATAGTCATTACAACAAAGGACAAATCATGTTATTCTATTTTCCTCATTACCTAATGTGGTTAGGGACCTCATCATTTGATCTTTCTGTACAAACTAGAATAAACTTGTGAAACCTGCTTAACATTCTCCTTCTGACAGTCGTACAATTTAAATTCTTCTCCTCTCTCTAATTGTCATTGATGGTTCAGAGATCTTAATCTGTATCAGAAGAAGTTGGAAATTTGCATTTTGAAGCCAAGGGTTTATTTGGACGTCCATTAAAACTTAAAGGTTTTGAATCCATTTATCCTCCTGATGATTCATGGAGGGTTTCTTTTAGGTTTTCTGATGAATCTTGCCTGAACCGGAAAATTAACCATGTATGATAACATATACACTGATCTTCAAGGCGTTTATAGTACTTTTATCATTAAACTTAGAAATTAAATGTAGTAATGTAATAGATGGTTCCCAGATTCTAATAAACATAGCAAATACACGTAAAATTCCTGCACCAGACTTTCTAATGAAAAAAAAGAAAAAGAAATGGTAGCTTCTTTTTTGTTTGTTTGTTTTTGTTTTTGTTTTTTTTGCGGTATGTGGGCCTCTCACTGTTGTGGCCTCTCCCGTTGCGGAGAACAGGCTCCGGACGCGCAGGTTCAGCGGCCATGGCTCACGGGCCCAGCCGCTCCGCGGCATGTGGGATCCTCCCGGACCGTGGTACGAACCCGTGTCCCCTGCATTGGCAGGCGGACTCTCAACTCGCAACTCTCACTGCGCCACCAGGGAAGCCCCAAGAAATGGTAGCTTCTGAAAAATTACTTCCTCATTGTTTTGTTTTGTTTTTTTCAAGCACTCCTCATTGAGATAGAGCAAGTTGATTTGATGCTGTAGGAATAAGTTTTAAATGAGCCAGTAATTGGTATTCAGTAGAAGACTTAATTTTATCCTGTATCAAAATGTTTTACTCCCTAAGATACAGGCTCAATGCCAAATCAATGGTTGTTTTACAAATTCTATGACAGTTGAAAGGGAGTTGCACAGGGACAGCAGTTGGATGGCAGGGGATCTTGGGACCTTTCTTGAAGCAGTGTTAACAACCACACCATTTTAAAGTATATATTTGTCAGGGTAGATGGGACAATGGAGACATGATGACAGCATTTACTATCCAGCCCAAATCACTTCACAATGCTGTAATTCTCAAAGGTCCAATGTGTGGCTGAAACCATAGATGAGAGGTTGCAAAGGATGTAATCACACCCCTCTGTTGCTGTTATGCTAAGTCAATATCTGCTTTTGTATGGAGTAGCACTAGGGCTATGTGAAGAAAAATGCTGCCAACTCTAGGAAGTTTGTGAAGATAGAATAAAAAAATCTGGACAGAGCTGAAGTCTTGCCAGAAGGATTGAAGCTGATTTTCCTTGACCTTGCCAGGTCCTGCCCAGTATAGTGTATCACCATTGTTCAGTAACAGACGTTTATTTTCCTTTTTTTAGATGAGTTATGAGTTTTCTGTACTTATCCATAGAAAAGCAAAATGTACATTACTACGTATATCCATGATCATACAACTGGGTTTGTGTTGAAAATGATGCTGGTGAGAATAAGACTATGCAAATCCCTTGCACAAAATTGTATGATGTCACAGTCTCTGGCTGAATCTGTGATTTAGCAGAGCTCATCTCTACTGCCAGTTCTGTCTAGTTTCCCATTGGGCTGTCACCTTGGACATTCTGATGCTCTTGGGCAAGTTGTTTAATCTTCTCAAACTTATTTTACTCATCAATTAAATAGGGTTAATAATATCCAGTGATGGAGCCAATTCACACTGACACTTGAGAGTGTGTGTTCGATTTTCAGGAATTTTGTGATCTGGTTGGTGTCACTATGGCAGCTCTCAGTGGGCCATGGGAGGAAGAGTCACACCATAGAAATTGGCAGCGCTCAGATCAGAGCTTCCTTCCCTCTCCTCCCAGCCCCACAAGAGTCGGTTATTACCAGCTGCACAGTGCTGGTAATATCAATCCCATGGGACTGTTGAGGGAATTGATTAATATAATGTATGTAAGGCAGTGTCGGATCATAGGAAGTTCTCCAACAATGACAGACCTTCTATTGATATTAACATTATTATTCAACATAAAGGGTATTACGGGCTTTTTTCCCCTAGTTTCCTTTGTTTGTTATCCATTCCTATAGTTTTCGTTTTCTGGGGCTGCCATAACAAAGTACCACAAATTGGGTAGCTTAAAACAACAGAATTTTATTGTCTAACAGTTATGGAAGCGATCGGTCCAAAGTCAAGGTGTTGGCAGGGACATGTTCCTTCTGAAATGTGTAGAGGCATCTTTCCTTCTGGTGGTTTTGCAGACAGTTGTTGACATTCCTTTGCTTTCAGCTCTATCACTCTCCTCTCTGCCATTATCTTCACCTGGCTTCCTCCATTTGTGTCTCCATCTCTGCCTTCTGATAAGGGCATCAGTCACATTGGACTAGGGCCCCACCCTACTCCCTACGACCTCATCTTAACTAACTGCATCTGCAAAAACATTCTTTCTGAATAAGATCACATTCTGAGGCCCTGGGTTTAGGACTTCAACATATCTTTTTTGAGGCGACACTTCCACCCATAACATCTATCTAGAGTGATTTGAAGTTGTCTTTCCATCTGCCTTTATAGCCCTGCTCAGCTCATCTCTGCTTGTAGTCAGTCTGTTTCAACTTGCTCTGAGTGTTCATCTGTCACCCGATAAAGTGAAGTTATAAACAACATTGCTTTAGGTCACTACTACGGGGGTGGTTTACCTGAATAAACAAAATACATTTATAAAGCATTAGATGTTAGCCATTGTCCTATATGTATAAATTATAGAGATACATAGAAGATGGATTAACCCTCGAGGTGCTGAGTAGGGGAAATGGACTTGCAAACAAACACATCCACTTGCATGCACATGGGGCCTTGGAATCATATCAGATGTGGGGCCTACGGATACCCGGGATAAGTGGGGTGCGGGGGTGCCCAGAAAAGCTTCACTGAGATGGTTTAATCTGGGCCAGAAGAGGGAGGAGCAAAGTTTAGGATATTCAAGTTCCTTAGCTTCTGGAAGATAAACTGATATTTCATTTTTAATTTTTATTTTAAAAATATTTTCAAAACCATTTTCTACTGCTTGACTATGTAAACCTTTGGCAGTTGCGCTACCCGAGAAGTAGGCACAGGTGGCAATTTTCATCTTTTAAACCAGTGAAAATCTTAGATGGTCCAGCTTCTTAATGCAGGCTGTTAGTCTGAGCCGTTGGGTTAATTGGGTTGTTCTCTAAGGACTTTTTTTAGGACTTTCCATGTATTTATCCGATGCATAGCCTATTATTGTTGGCTCCTTTATACCACTGCAAGATCTTTAGTGATTTTCTTAATCTATCGAGTTAAATTGCTAAGAATGTCATAAGAGTTAACAGCCAGCTTGTAGGAAACCTGTCTCCAAGTCTATGAATGGGAAAAATAAATTGGATAGTAGCACTCACAATAGGCAATCATGAAAGAGTCAGTAATAACATAGTGAAAAGAGAAGACGCTTTGGAGGCAGAGATCAGAGGTTAAATTCTGGCTCTGTGTTTTATGAGCTTTATGACCTTTTAGTAATGTTATGTTTTATACGATTGTTGTAAAAATCAAATTAAATGACAGAGAGAGACAGACTGGGCCCTAGAATAAGAGGAAAGCTCAGATTTCATTGGTTAAGTTAGGTTTCTATATCAACAAACTGAAGATAAAGTAATCTATATCATAGAGAAATAGGTATGAATTGATATAATCTATTCTCACACGACAAGCTGTTCTTGGTCATAGGGTTTTTATCACAACTACTCAACCCTGCTGTTGTAGCAAGAAAGCACCACAGAAAATATATAAATAACACGTGCCTACCTAAAAGTGTCCCTGTTCCACAAAAACTTTATAGCACTAAAATGTACTATCACATAAATTTCATGTGTCATAAAATATTATTTTTCTTTTCTTTTCAACCATTTAAAAATGTAACAATCTTTCTTACCCATAGTTTGCCAAGCCATAACCTATACCATTATGGGCCAACCCTAGGATCTATGGATACCACGTTTGATTGGGGTTGATAATGGCTGCTTGCTCTTGGGTCTTTTGTTTGTGTGTAATATTCCAAGTTTTATATCCTGTGATAATACCTACATTGTCTTATTTCACATTCCCAAGAACACTAGGACATAAGCACTTCTTCCTCTCAGCTGATGAATTAATTAAGGTTGTAAGGACTGAGTAAATATTTATTCCCTACTATATTTCAGGAAATTCTCAGTAGAGTGGAAGAGTTGGCCATATAAGTAGGGTTACTGCCCTCAGAAGATGTACATTCTGGGGAAGGTAGAAATATAATGAACAAGTGAAAAAATCAAACCATAAGATCCTTATGGATTATGACAAATTTTTGAAGGAAATAGAAAAGTAGTTAAAATAGAGAAAACTAAATCATCTGAATAAATACTTTAGATGGAGTGTTCAAGAAAGGTCTCTGCAATGGTGACATTAGAACAGAGATCCAAAGACTAAGAATGATCCAGCCAAAGAAAGAGTCAGGGCGAGTCCCAAAGAATGGCATGGATATGACAACAACAAGTCAGTGTGACAAGAATAAGACACAGAAAGAGAGTGAGGACAGATGAAGTCTGAGAGGTAAGCAGGGCAATTCATGTAGGGCCAATAAGCCACACCAATGGATTTGCTTATTACAAATACAGTGGGAAGTCATTAACGTGGTTTTAGAAGGAGAGTGGTGGCTTTGCAGTGAGTGGTCTGCACAGAGTCAAATTTGGGAATCAGGAGTCCAGTGAGGAGGATATTGCAGTGGTCCTGGAGGGAGATAATGGTGGTTGGGACAGCGGGGTAACAGCAGAAGCAGAGAGGAGTAGGTGGACTTAAGATAGAGTTTGGACATAAGACTGATAGGATTTGCTGACAGAGTGAACTTTGGGAAATGGGGAAAAAGAAGGAATCAAGGATGAGCTATGGGCTTCTGGTTTATATACTTGGCTAGATTGTGGTATGATTTATTGATATATCAATGGACCAAATTGGGGTGGAAAGTCAAGACTTTTATTTTGACAGGGTAATAAAGATGCCAATTATATATTCATGTGGATATTCCAAGACAGCTGTTGACTATATAATTCTAAAATTAAAAGAGCAGTTAGAACTAGAGATATAAATTTGGAAGTCATCAGCTGATGGATAGTAGTTGAAGACTTGGGATCACATGATATCATGTAGGGAAAATATAGATGAAAGCCCAGGGAAAAGCCCAGGAAAAGGACATTTCAAATCAAACATTTGATTTGGGTACTGAGGATTAGTCAATGTGGTAGAAGCACGTGGTATCCCAGAATGCATGTGCAGAAGGTGTTTCAAAGAGTTAGTCAGTTAGTTAGTTAGTTAGTTAGTTAGTTCTGGAGAGAAACATATCCAACATAGGTATTAGTAAGAGGAAGAAACAGAGCTTGAAATTACGTTCTCTCCACTCCACATGCTAAGGACTTCATATAGTTTGTTGTTTCTGGATTAACCAACAAATTTCCCAACTCACTCATGTATTCAAGTTCTGTAATTCAAATTCTGGTACTCTTCTTAAAGCCTACAGTTGCCTCTCAATAAAGTTGATAATGTTTTATTTTAATTAGATTCTAAGTTACACAGATATTATTGATTTTAGGTCACCTCACTGCCTTTGAATTTGGGGCCGACTTACTCATGCTCAAATATTAACGGATTATCTGAAATCATTCACACTCAACTATTTCTCTAGTTTTTGTTAAATTTTAAAAGAGAACAAAAATATTTTTACGTACCCTTTCCAACTTCATAGTCTCATTCTACTTGGATATTTAAAACAAGAAATATAGAATTTTCTTATTCTTTTGTTAAAAGGAATAAAATCAAAAGTAAGTATAAATGTTCTAGGAATACAAGAAAAAAAGAATTCTGGTATTGTCCTTTAAGACTAAAGAATGTATTATATAGTACTCACCCGTAATTAAGAATTGTGTATCTTGGTTTTGTAATTAAATTGGCACTGTAAAATATTACTTGTGATTCTGTGAATTATGTGAGTTAAATATTGCCATTCAATATAAAGGTTATATACTCATAAAATAGATTCATAATTGGAAAGTAAAGCTAATGGTATATAAGACAAATGGGAAAGAAGAAAACTGTGAGATTCTGTAATAATGATTTTACAGGCTATTGTAAATCTAGTGGGATAACGACATAACATGATGCTCCAGCTTTAAAACGCCATTAGAGATTCTAGCAATCCAACCAGTGAGCAAAGTAGATTTAAACTACCAGTAAATTACTATTTAGTTCAAAATGATCTAAAACATATATTAAAATGTTTGCAGTTAAGAATTTAGAAAATTCACAATAAATGCATGAAATAACTGGGTTAAAAGCTTAATGTTTTAAAAAAGAATGTGTAAAAATATCACATACAGTCACACATTCACACATAACCACCCCCCGCCAAACACACACCCGCTACTCACAAAAGCCCCCTGTAAAAGTTCCTGGATACAAGTTTAGTATTTGTTTAAATCACTAACATTGATGAACTAGGAAAAAACTTATGAACTCAAGCTCCCCTCCCCAGCCCACTGTGTGTGTGGTGTGAGTGTGTATTATGTATCTTTGCAAGTAGCTCAAGAAAAAATTTTTTCCATTAAAGATTTAAGTTGTACCTTACAAAAAAGCGGTTTCAAGTTAATTGTTTGTACCTCTATTCCTTATACCTCTATTGTTTACACCTCTATTTTCTGCTTTTCTATTTGATGTTCCACATAAGGGTTACTTTTTAAATAGTTAACCAACTTTACTTTCCTAAAGCTGTTTTCAAAAAAATTATTTTCATCCTATGATTTTTCTTTCAGCCTTTCAAAATATCTCAGACACCGGTAGGGTTTTAAAGGGCTAAATTCCAGTAGTAAATAGGATTTGTATCATTTAATTCCTGCACTTTAAATATATTTGCAAAAGAGGTAAACTTTATTTAAGGGAGAACAAATTTATTGACTTTCAACTGTGTGTATAGCTATCTCATCCTTGGCATAGAGTTTACACAATCCCTGCATACCACTGAGACCCATGAAAGAGCCGAAGGACACATTTACTGAGCAATAAATTAAAAATGTAAGCTAACATTGTAGCTGAGAATCTGAGTCCATATGTGCTGAGAAACATCAAGCAGAAGAATGATGAGAGACAGCTGATGAAGGTATCCAGTGAAACTTTTTGCCCCATATTTCTCTATATATTAAATTACTAATAAACAACACTGGGAATTTTCTGTCTTACATGCATGTGTAACACTGGAATGATATGTCTTTGCTGTTAAATTTGCTACATCTTAATTTATGTAAAATGATTATTAATTAAGTAGCCTGGTTAGCTTTTCCCTCAAAGATTGCTTATAACTTTATTTATTTTATTTTTTAAATTGAAGCATAGTTGATCTACAAAGTTTCAGGTATACAACAAGGTGATTCAATGTCTGTGAGTCTATTTCTGGTTTGTAAATAAGTTCATTTGTACCATTTTTTTTTTTTAGATTCCACATGTAAGTGATATCATATGATATCTATCTTTCTCTGTCATAGTATGATAATCTCTAGGTCCATCCATGTTGCTGCAAATGGCATTATTTCATTGTTTTTTTATGGTTAATAGGTCATTTTATATATATATATATATATATATATATATATATATATATATATACACACCACACCTTCTTTTTTTTTTTTTTTTTTTTGCGGTATGCGGGCCTCTCACTGCTGCGTTGCAGAGCACAGGCTCGGGACGCACAGGCTCAGCGGCCATGGCTCATGGGCCCAGCCGCTCCGCAGCACATGGGGTCCTCCCGGACCGGGGCACGAACCTGTGTCCCCTGCGTTGGCAGGCGGACTCTCAACCACTGCGCCACCAGGGAAGCCCCACCAAGCCCCACTACATCTTCTTTATTCACTAATCTGTTGATGGACACTTAGGTTGCTTCCATGTCTTGGCGATTATAAATAGTGGTGCTATTGAGGTGCATGTATATTTTTGAATTAGAGTTTTTGTCTTTTCCAGATATATGCCCAGTAGTGGGATTGCTGGATCATATGGTAGCTCTATTTTTAGTTTTTTAAGGACCCTCCATACTGTTCTCCATAGTGGCTGCACCAATTTACATTCCCACCAACAGTGTCTGAGGGTTCCATATTCTCCACACCTTCTCCAGCATTTATTATTTATAGACTTTTTGATGATGACCATTCTGACTGGTGTGAGGTCATACCACATTGTAGTTTTGACTCACGTTTCTCTAATAATTAGTGATGTTGAGCATCTTTTCATGTGCCTTTTGGCCATCTATATGTCTTCTTTGGAGAAGTGCCTGTTTAGATCTTCTGCCCATTTTTTGATTGGGTTGTTTGATTTTTTGGTATTGAGCTGTATAAACTGTTTGTATATTTTGGAAATTAATCCCTTGTCAGTTGCATCATTTGCAAATATTTTCTCCCATTCCATAGGTTGCTTTCTCATTTTGTTTATGGTTTCCTTTGCTGTGCAAAAGCTTTTAAGTTTTAGTTAGGTCCCATTTGTTTATTTTTCCTTTTATTTCTTTTGCCTTGGGAGACTGATCTAAGAAAATATTTCTACAATTTATGTCAAAGAGTGTTTTGCAAAGAGTATGTACTCTTCTAGGAGTTTTATGGTGTCATGGCATACATTTAGGTCATTAAACCATTTTGAGCTTATTTTTGTATATGGTGTGAAGGAATGTTCTAATTTCATTAATTTACATGTAGCTCTCCAGCTTTCCCAATATCACTTGTTGAAGAGACAATATTTTCTCCATTGTATAGTCTTGCCTCCTTTGTTGTACATCAATTAACCATAGGTTCATGGGTTTATTTCTGGGCTCTCTATTCTGTTCCATTGATCTATGTGTCTGTTTTTGTGCCAATACCATGCTGTTTTTATTACTGTAGTTTGGTACTATAGTCTAAAACATGGAAGGGTTATGCCTCTAGCTTTTTTCTTTTTTCTCAGCCTGCTTTGGCAATTCTGGGTCTTTCGTGATTCCATATAAATTTTAGGATTATTTGTTCTAGTTCTGTGTAAAATGTCATGTGTATTTTAATAGGGATTGCATTAAATCTGTAGATTGCTTTGAGTTGTATGGCCATTTTACCAATAGTAATTCTTCCAATCCAAGAGCCGTGGATATCTTTCCATGTCTTTGAATCATGTTCAACTTCCCTTATTAATAATTTTATAAGGGAAATAGTTTTCAGCATATATTGACCTGCACTTTTTAATGTCTATAGACACAACTTTTCTAGAGCTGTAGCACATTCTCCTTTAGAAATGATAAAATATCCAGGAGTAAATTGACCCATACACACCAAGATGAACAATTGGTAGTAACTCATTATCCCATTTAAGAGTCACTGAGGAAAGAAAGAATAAAAACACATTAAAGAGGCTCTAAATAGAAATATGATTTACATCTGATATGTTTGGAGGACCTCTAAAACCACAATAGGATGTCTCTTCCTCTGATCAACTTCTGGTACTGATCTTCCCAACATTTAATTACTCAGAGACTTAAATTCTCTTGACAAAGGCACAGTGACTTAGAGCCTCTCTGTGTGACTCATTGCCACCATTTTAAGTATTTCTAAAAATGCCAGAATTTAAAGAAGCATTTGCTAGTATAAATTCTGTATATAATATGCATTGAATAAGTGGAGTGCCAGTCCTTAGGGTCCATAGGACAAAACTTGGCATTCACTTAATTAGACTGTAGGAAAATAGATAAGTATAGTGTTTACAGTTAGGCTTTGGATCAGGTAGTCAATAGCTGTACTGTCTCTCTCTTAAACTCTTTAAGCCTCAATTTACTTAGCTGTAAAATGGGAAAAATATTACCCAACTCTTAAAGGTTATTGTGAAGCTAAATGAGAATATATTTTTAGGTTGATTAGCACAAAGCCTGAGACAGACTCAGTACTCAATGAAAGTTACTTGTTTTATTATTATTATTAATGTGTAGATATACAACTAGCTATTTCCAGGCTCAAGAATGTATATTGCAAATTAAACAGGAGAAAAATTCCATTTAAAGGAAAAATTTTAATCTGAAAGAGAGGTTCAGAAATGCTTCTATCATTTAGTTTAGCGATGTAACTTCTAGAATTGCATAGTATTCTGAAAGCTCGCAACAAAATGCTTATTTGGGGGATACTGCAGTACAGGCAAGAGAACTCATAAAATGTTCTGAATATGAGAGTATTTTGAGTATAGAATGGCATTGACTATAACATGCAAATAATCGAAAATATGCCTCTGATGATAATTTCTCCACACCTATAGAGTACGTAACACATTCTTCCATATTATAAGGAAAATTTAGTTGGTGCTTCTCCACCTAGTGTTAACTGGACACTTACACATACTTAATTAACTGCCCAAGTGTTCATCCTGGATTCTTAGAAGGAAATATCTCCTCTAAAATCATATTTTCTGGATGGTTCCCAGATTCACAAAGCAGGGGAAGGACGTTTTCTCTATGGAATATTTACTGCCTGATATTTCCACACCACTGAGTGTGGGAGTTTGGAGATGTCTCTCCCACCACCACCTAACCTACTGGATTTCTAACCCAGACTGAGAGAATTTCTCTCTGGTTGGAGGGTGAAAAGAGACAGATGTAACTCAGGTGATCAATATCAACAAGAGAAAGGGTTGCAGTGCTTCATTCTGAGGAGGGAACTGGAGTGTCAGTATTTCTTCATTCCATCCTCCTAGGATCTGAAACCACAAACCCCCCTCTCCATCCTCCCTCTCTCCTCACTTCTACTCTCCCACCAGTTCCCTCCTCCCCAGGTGAAGTCTGGTCAGAATTGGTTAACTGACAGCCAGAACAGGAGTCCCAAAGAAAGAATAGGCAAACAGGACGAGTAGGGGAAGGTAAAGTGATACATGGACTAGCAGGTCTTTAGAGGAGAAGAAAAAAAAGATGGTGATACAGTAGGAGGGAAGAACTTTCTGGTACCAACCTGAGATAGACCCAATGTGCCCTGAGAGATGAGTTGAGGGAAAACAAAGAAAATTTTACATTGTTAAGATTTCTTGCATGTTCTTAATTTTCTTTATGAACATCGGTTTCATTTTCTTATCTTTGCAATTATTAAGAACATAACTAAGGACCAATTATTAAGAACATAACTAAGGACTTTCACTCGTGTTATTCAGCTTGGGCTGCTAGAATTGGGTGACTTAAGGACAAACATTAATTTCTACTGGCATCTTGACCTTGGGAAGTCCAAGGTCAAGTTGCCAGTAGGTTCAGTTCTTGGTGAGGGCCCTTTTCCTGGTTTGTGGATGGCCAGTCTTCCCATTATGTTCTCACATAACACAGAGAGAGAGGGAGCTCTGAGTCCTCCAATCCCCTTATATGGGCACCAATCCCATCAGGGGCTCCACTTCCATGATGTCATCTGTACTCAAAAGCTCTACGTCCAAATACCATCCTAATGGGGTTTAGAGATTCAACATATGCCTCTGGGAGGGACACAAAAATTCAGTCCATAGCAGTAAGGCTGTGACTGGCTCAGGAAAAATGAGAACTAAAGGAAGGAGACATGGTTTGCCACTAGGGTGTTGTATATAGACATTAGGAGTGTTGACCTTTCTACTCCCCATCTTTGGTTTCCAGTTTTTCTACTGTTTTTATATAGTGATGTCATTTAGTGTATCCAAGCAATATATTTAATAGTAAAACATTAAACATTATTTCTGCAATAGAGAAGTAACAGGGAGGGATATTTTATTAATGTCTCATCTTTCCTATTTTCCTTACAGAACGTAATACTTGTGTTGTCACATTTATGAAGATCTTTAGTGTACTTTTTCTTTTCTTTCCATTTCAGAAATACAATGACCTCAGATGCATTGTGTATGTTGCATGATGGAGTGTTCAAAAGTATGGACAGACCCAGGTTCAAATACTAGCTCTGTCTCTTACTAAGTTGGTTTGACTGCAGGCCAGTTAAATAAACTTTCTCTGAATCATTTGCTCATTTGTAAAATTGGTAAAATTACAGAGTTGGGAAAATTGAGTAAGAGAATTTAGCACAGTGCTTGACATATATTGTGTATGAATTAAATGGCATACAATAAACTCTGACAGTTTTGTTAGTATTTTCTGTTTTCCCATATCTGGAAAGATCTGGTAAATTAAGATTATGCCATTTTGTTAAGTAGCCAAAATTATAGATTTTCTTTACTGAGATTAAAGTAGTTTAAGTTGAGCAAATTTGCAGACTCCTCTGAAAAAGCACCCAGATTCGTATCAACACGTAAGAGCACAACCAGCATGATCTGTAAATGTAAAGGTTACTTCTGCCCAGTTGAGATGCTCTATGGCCATTTCTAGAAGTTCACTTCTGAATTCTTTCTTATCTTGTTGGCTGTGGCCATATTTTCTAGGAATTGTCATTCTTCCTCTCTTTTTCTCATCCTCTCATAATCAGGCATCAAATCTTTTAAATTGTATCCTCGAATTATCTTGGAAACCCATCGTCTCTTCTCTTTACCCACTGCCATCGTGTCATTGCTTATCACAGTGGCCTCTTAACCAATTTTGGTTCGTTTTTCCCCTTACAACTCTCGAATCCATCCTTTGCACCATGGCATTTCCAAAGAACAAATCTGATTGTGTTTCACCCTCCTGAAAGCTGCCTGTTCTGTATGCGTTATGGAATTCATTCTAAGATTCTTTGGTTGGTCTGCCAGACACCACTGGTTGTCTTCAAATTATCCATTCTCTCCTTTTCTTTAATAATAGAGCCCCCCCCCCCCGCCTTTTGTAGGAGGCACATGGCTTCCCACACTGAAGGCTAAATTCCAGAGCTTCCTTTGCAGTTCACTGTGACCGTATGCCTCAGTTGTGGCCAATGGAATGGAAGCAAGAGTGTCAAGTACCACTTCTGCTAAGCATCCTTAAAGGGAGGTAGCATGTCCTTCCTTTATCCCTTTGTGTTTCCTGATAACTGGATTGTAGATATGAGGGTTGGAGCCAGACTAGCTCTTTGAACTTGTGAGGTGAGATTCTACAGACAGTGGAGCAACTGGAGAGAACTCGAATTGATAATGATCAGAGCTTCCTAGCTTGCCTTAGACTGGCTTCCTCAGGGAATAACTTATGTGTGAGAGAAATAAACTTCTTTCCTATATAAGCTAATATTATTTTGAACACCTAAGACATTTAGGCAAGCTAAATCTGATATGTATAACATCTGTTATCTTTCAAAATCCTGTCTACTATTCTATTGTCTTTCCTATTGGACTTTTCTCAACAACAGTTCTGAACTAGATATAGGGCTCAGATCTTCAAATGATTTCAGTCTTACTGCTTTTGTTCATGTTGTTCCCTTTGCCTAATATCGCATACCCCACAGGTCTGGTCTTCTTCATTTGAATTTTAGAATTATTACTTAATTTTAAATACCCTGTTTAAACATCATCACTTTTAAAATGCAATCACTGACAACATTGGCCAGGATGATCACATGACCACTTGTAGCTGAAAGGGAGGCTAGGAAATTTAATTTTGCACCTGGCTACATACTGCCTCAATCAAAATCAGGTGACATCACCACAGGTGAAGGGGAGAACAGACACTGAGTGGGCAAGCAAAAGTGTCACAGGGAACAGAAGTTTGAGTGAACAATATAAACATTGTTCAACATGATGCAATTTTTTTTTTTTTTTACTTTCCCAAGGAACAAACGTATTTGCTCAGTTATTTGCTGCCAGGGCAAATGCTATGCTTCATTGTTTATATTTAATAGTCAGATGACTGTATTTGGAAACAGTCTGTACCCTAGATTTGAAATAAAAATAGAAATGCTATGTTTTGACAACAGGTACACCTGGACCAGATCTATCTGCAATATAGATTAGCGTTTTTGCCAAATTATCTCATAGTCAATGTAGTTAGTGAGTATTTTCACAAAAATCAGTTTTGTATACAATATTCCAAATGGCTTGTATTCATTTTAAAAAGCTGCTAAATGGCTCTAGTGTACTTCTATGATGAGGTCTTTCCAAAAGCCCTCATAACTAAAATATAGCACTTATAATTAATCCCTTTAAAATGAATTATACATGTGCATATTTGCATTAAACGTAATTAGCTAACCACAGCCCACAGCATGTGTCTGTACAGCTTGCGTAATCTGTTTATAGAACTGAGCAGATGACATAATGTAGATTTTGGCTAGCAATCACATTCTCCTTCCACAAACAACATCTGGAATGATAAAGACAACATACAGATGAATAGCTCCCAATAGGTAAAATCATTATAACCCACCTTTGCCAACACAACTTTAATCCCATTTTGTTGGTCAAATATTTTGAGAGGGAGGTATATGATTCTAGCACATGGCTCAGTGTCACACTTTGACAGGAGAGTAACTCAGACGTCAAGAATGTGGGACTAGGAAACACTGCAGTGGGAAGGCTGTGCTCTGGGGTGAGCCACACGCCCGGGGTTACAGTTGCTGAAAACTCCAAGGCCATGAGCCTACACACAGCCTTCATGCCTACTTCCTTATGCTTCCAAGCAGAATTCCAATAACAGGTACTCCCCATGCCCCTGCAGGAAAAAAAACAAAAAAGTTATCATCTAAATATGTCTTTTTCTCCCTTCTGCTTTGCTTCCTAGCACATAACATTATGGAAATCCCTATCATATGTCCAGCACGGAAGGGCAGATCTTTTCCTTAGTTTTATTCAAAATGATGAATATGTTGCCATTAATTTCTGATTTTTCAATTTCTCCTTCCAGGATCCCAGCTACTCTTAACTGGATTCCCAGTTACCTTGTCATAAATAAAGTTTTCCATTTCCTGAAGCATTTCTTTAAATATACACATGTGTTCCTGATTATAAAATACTTCTTATTCACTGTAAGTTATTTTGAACATTTAGAAAGGTAATGAGAAAGAAATTTAAAATTATCTAAAATTAAGAGACAAGTATTAGCATTTTTATATTTATATCCTTTTAAATATATATATATTTATTTTATTTAACAAGGAGATAAATATAAAAATGTTAACAATTGTCTCTCTCTGTGTATATGTATGTATATATATATACATATATATGTATATATATGTATATATATATATACACACACACACACACTCAGGCCTTATCCTCTACGTACAACTGAAAATTGTGAAAATATTATAATCTATTTTCCAATTAAATATTCTTTGGAATATTCAGAGTATCTTTAATGTTCGTATCATGTCATAGTTACACTAATTGGATTGCTATTGTTTCCATTTTTGACATGATAATCAACATGGCAATCTTTATACAAAAATTATATCTGTGTTTCTAATTATTTCCTTAAGTTTGATATATCAGTTGGGATGTTTTCAGTCCATAGTAAAAGAAGACCAAACTCTAAGTAGATGAAAAGAAAGAGATCTACTATCTCACTTAACAAAAAGTCTTAACTATTAAAGGGTAGCATGTAAAACATTTGTTTTAAGTCCTGACTTCAGGCAAGTTTTCTGTGCAGAAAGAATGTGTCCTAAATCTGGTGAATAAATGATTATATAGCTCTTCAACTGTTCCTCACGAGCACCCCAGAAAAAGACTGTAACGCCAGGAGGTCCACTTCTTTCGGTGCCTGCAGGTAATTTTCCACACTCTAATATCCCCTGTCAAAGAGAGGTTGAGATCCCATCTTGAACTATCAGTTGATTGTGCATCGTATTTCATTTTCCTAATCATTTCAAATTTCCTAGCATGGTCTCTTGAAGAGAAGTTAATGATTTTATGTCTCTCAGGCCTTCCACCATCCTTGAGGTTAAAAAATTTAACCTGATTGAGGTCTTACTATATTTCAGGTGATAACCTAGCTCAGACTCTCAACTCTCAGACTCTCTGAGGTATTTAGAAATAATCCCCCTTTTTAATTAAAAGCAAACTCAGACATCCAAATAGGTTGTATGCGTGAATTGCATATACACTCAACCTTCCCCCTGGACCCACACTTTCGGGTTCATGGTCCCATGTGGTAACATTCTGTGCTTTTATTTTCCTGAGGCTTCAGTGAATTTGGATTGGGGAACCAGGAAATGGACAGTTTCAACAACCTCTAAGATGATTTCTACTTGTGGGCCATCCTTGGAGAAACACAACTTGGAGTGATCTGCCTACTTTACTTCCGGCTGTTTTTATTTCCTTGTGCTGGCTAAGTTTAGATGGAGCAGAAGTATCTTTTTCAAAGCATGTTAATGTCTTCAGTTTCCAAAATGGTCAGTGTATCTAATTAATTCCAGAGCTACTGAAAGAATTCATATTTTCTGGGGTTTCTGTTTGTTTGTTTTTGGGTTGGATCGGGTCTGTCCCTTATTCGACAAAAGAGAGTTTGTGAGAAGTAAGCTGTTATCAATACGGAAGACAGATGATAAACATAAATTGGTGTGTATGCCCAATTGGAAAATAAATTTCAAAGCTTTCCTTTGTATTTGGCAAGAGTAACCAGTCTAATATTTATCACCAAATTTTTGCTCATGTCCAGACCCTAACATTGTTTTTTTAAGATAGGCTATTCATATGGGACCTTTAAAGAAGTGTTTCTTTTCCGTAACATCTTAGAACAAAGCAGTGATTTCCTTAGCATACCATATGTTCTTCAACTGGCCCCTGCTTGATTTTCTGGAAGTGGTTTTTAAATATAATAACTTTGGAACAAGGGTCATCTAAAGAACAAATAGTTGCATTCTTATTAATATATAAAGATTATAACAATGCTTCTTCTTCTATAGTCATTTAGAAAAAGTGAAAAATTTGGATCAAATCTCTAAGACTTGATCCACATCTTCGAGAAGGACTCTCCAAAGTTTATATTAAGAACTAACACAATTATATAGCCTGCACTACTAGCCAACTTGTATGTTTTCTTCAGATTCTGAAAATCTTACTGTAAGATTAATCATTACAATAAACTGCTACGCTAGAAAGCATCTTTTATTTAGTATTCTTTTTCTGTTATTATTCCTGCCTAATTCTTGGGCTGCAGTCAATATCTGTAAAAAAAAATTATCTATTATATCCTAATTCCCAACACAGTCTTTTGGATTAGGTACAAGAAAAAATGATGACAGACAAATATCTCCATATACCAAAACATTTCACTCTGTTAACAAGGATGATTCTTTCTAACCTAAGTTTTTATAATATTTTTAGATGATACCTAGTATGAACACTCTCAATACCACTTTATTCAGGTTATCCTGTAAAAATTTTGAAGCAGAATGCTTCTCCACTTTGAAATGAGGCCTGGGGTCAGATGCAGAGCCAGGAAGAAGACCCCTAAATCTTAAACCCACATTTACTATAAGATAACCAATTGCTATATATTACTTCATTATTTAGATGAAGAAAGAGGGGATACCATTAGGATAAGAACCTTGCCTAAAGTTACACTACGGCTAATTAGAGCATGTCAAGAATAAAACAACAACTAAGGTGTGTCCTACTCCTTAATGTACCTTGTCATGATTTCAGAGAACCATAATATGTATATATCTCAAAATAATACCAAATAAGCATTCCTGCCCGTAGAACGCTGTGACTGAGCGTGAGAGCTGTGCTGAGGGCTTACGTGTATTGGCCTTCCTGACTCTGTGTTAGTGATGCTGCTTGAGTAGTGCAGTGGTGAGGGGCTTGGTTCAAACCCCACACCTACCACTTCCTTGTTGCATGACCTTGGACAGGTTGCTTAACTTTTCTAAACCTCAGTTTGCTCGTATGTAAAATGGAGCAAGTATTAGAAGCAACCCATAAAGTATTTGTGAAAATAAAATAACAATAATATGATGTTCTAGACCCAGAGATCTGGCCCAGAGTGAGCTTCGATAAAAGTCACTTGGCTACTTTTTCTTGTGACCCGAAATATGAGTTTTATTATGTTTAGTTCACAGAAGACGAAACTCAGGGCATCAATTAAGGCACCAAACCAGCCCAGCTAAAACCATGTAGCTAAGAAGTGATGAATCTGGGATTGAAACCCAGACCATATGACTCCAGGTAAATAGGATGCTTAATCCTTAACCACTGTGCTAGACGGTCCAGAGGCAACTGCACTCAGATTCCTCTATCTGACATGCATTTCCCAGCCCATCTCTCCTTCAGGAAATTCGACTTTCTCTGGGACTCTAAGATGGCATGAAATGGACACGCCAGATGACCTTCCACAGCGAAATGGGAGGATAATCGGAAGGGTTCCTGCCAGCTCCCAGTGCGGCTGGGCCTTCAGGTGTTGTCGAGCTGAGGGCCATTGCCTCTGCCTGGTTCTTTGAGGTTCTGGAAAACAGATTTCTATTAGAAATGATGACACCCATCTTACCCTACCTCCAGGGCTCTTCCTGTATCTATTCTTACTTCGAACACAAAAACAGGAAAGGTGATACTTCCCAGAACACAGCATTCCACCATCTCCATCAGCCTCCTCCGTTCCTCTTTCTGCCTTGAACCTTTTCTGGGGTTGCAGCCTCTGAGTGGGTAGAGGAGGAAAAGCTTAAGGAAGTAAACAGTGGCACTCTGGCTACTTCCAAAAACAGCTCCTATGCAAAAGTGAAATAACTGCTTGATTTTCTACAGGGCCCTGAGTTGGGGAATCTGATTTGGAGAAAAGCTAGGAGAGAGAAAGGTTTTTTGGAACTTCTTTCTGTTGGATAAGGTACTCTTGTTTCAGGAGGGAAAAACATGGGTGGGCCACACATTATTGCCTCCAGACAGGGTCCATGGCTGTAGGCAGGCCGATGGACAAGGCTGGGGAGTAGATTCAGGGGCTCCCTGGCCACTGAGAACACAGAGTTAGGTGTTTGTCTCTAACGAGGGACAGGCAACTGAGTGAACAATGACAGTCCAGCGTGATGAGTGCCGTAATAAAGATAATACGTGAAACTTAGGAGACACATAAGAGAAATAGGTGATAATCCCCTGTGTAGATGGCATTTGCTTGGAGGAAAAAAAAAAAGCAAAACATGTCACTGGAAGGTAGCTGGTATGCCAATATTGCAGGCATTTATACAAGCTCTAAGTTAGGTCATGAATACGATCCCAAGAAGGAAAACAGAACAATGCTCCAGTGTGAAATCTTTTGTGGAGAGTAAAGAAAAATGAACTTGGGCAATGCATGAAGAAGGAAGATGGGAAAGTAAATTTTAATTCAAAGCACATGGAAATATGAGCACCCAGTTGAGAGTAACATGATTTAGATTTTTGTCCCGGTTATCTCACTATTCAGCGTAAAAGGTGAGTTAAATCCCATCTCTGGACCTCATTCCTCAGCCATAAAGAAGATGGTAGACAAGATGGACTCTGAAGACCATTCCAGCTCTAGCATTCTCTGGCTCTGTCTTAGTCGTGGAGAGAGCAATAACGCTCAGCAGCTCCAGTGAAATAGTTCCAGTTAGAGAAGAACGCCATATGTAAGGAAGCAGCCTCAGACAATGACAGCGCACCAAGGAAGCATAACCAGGGGGCATGTTACAGACATTGGAGGTTTAGAATGTTGAGTATATTCAGCTGTGAAGTCTCAGCCTCACACCATACCAAAAAAATAAACTTAATTTTTCCTGAATTAAAAAAAAAAGGCTTAATCCCAGAAAGGAAAAGAAGGAATTTGAAAATAAAATGAAACTCAGAAGAATAAAATGAACAGGACTGATAGCTCTGAGCAGTCACATGTTTGCAAGTCCGCTGTTTACAATAACCTTACTTTAGATGGATTATTTTATTGAGCCGGCTAGTCTTTTGAAAATGGTTACATCAAATAGTTGAAAATGAATCCAGGTATAGTTGCTCCTTTGACATTATTGGGACTGCATGAGCAAATGGAAGATAGATCATTTGACTAAAAACTCATTTTCTATTTGAAATTTGTGAAACAGTTTTAGTGTTAAAGGCACAATGTGTAAATTTAAAAGACAATTAGCCAATCTGTAAAAGTGGAGGAATACATTGGCATTATCGCTCATTACTGAAGCTTAGTGTATTTATGTGATAACTCATCTTTGCAGAGTTAATTGGTTACTTCTTTCTTCTAAAAGAAAGTGGAAATGGGTGAAACTGTCAGAAGTGGGTATCTCTCATAAGGATGTTACAGTAGCTCTTTGTTTATAGAAGCAAAAAGATTATGGGACTTTACAGTAATTGGAGAGAGCATTTATTTAATTATAGATATCTTCACTATAATTTTAGAGGAAATACCACACAATTACATAAACACTGAATACAATATCTTTTAAATTTACATAGTGTGTGGTTAGATCTATTCTCTAAAATAAAGCAGAGCCATAATTACGTAGACTTTTGAAGTTAATACCTAATCTACTCACCAAGTACGTGTCTATTATTTTATTTGTAAATATGTTAACGTATCAGCACTTTTTAGCCCCTAATATATGGTGATTTCTTGAGAATAATTCTTTATATTTTCTTACCCTTTTGAAAATATTTACATAATTTCATCTGGTTAATATTTTCGAAGAATGTAGTTGGCAACATTTTAAAAAACTCCATGTTTTAAAATTGTATTTAAAGGTCTATGTAGGATACACTGCTTATGATTTGCAATCTATAAGGCCCTATTTCAAGAATTTTTCTTTCCACTTTGAACCCTAATTGATATGCTTATGCTATTTGATAATTTTACACACACTAAAGTGGTTTTCTGGTTCAGTGTAGGTTGCTAATACAATTTTATAGGATTTTCTGTAATGCACAGTTTTTTAACTGCTGGATCAAAGAATTGATTTAACTTGTCTGAATCTTCCACAATATAGAGTGGATTGTCAGGAAAAAAAAGATGTATTTCTTTTTAGCTTAAGTAAAAGAGTTTCTGGGGATTATAGTGCATTTTGTTTTTAAAACCTTAATTCTCTTAATAAATTTTCATTGATCATCTACTACGATCCAGGCATAGGAATTCACAGATGAACTGGCATGAACTCTGCCTCCAGAGAGTTTACAAACTCTGAGGGGAGATAGAACACGTGCACCACCAGGAAAACAAGACGAAAAGTCAAAAGTTTTATAAGAGAGGAATGAAAAAACTCCGAAAAGATGAAACTGCAAAAACATTGAGAGATAGACAAGAAATAAAGTGGTTTAGTCCTCTGACACCTTCTCATTAACCCTCACTCTCAGCAAAGTACAACCTGGCTTCCGTCTTCACTGAGAAAATTGAAGCAATCAGAGGAGAACTCCCATGAAATACCACCACCACTTCTACTTACCTCCCTACACCCCTGCCCTAAATGCCACCTTATTACAGGTTATCACTGGTGACCTCTATATTTAGCCAAGGTCAAGTCCCCATTTTCTCGCCAGATCCCATTCCTTCTTTTTTTAAATGGACATTTGGGGGGCAGTTATCCCCTCCACCTCCTGCATCATTAAGTTTTCTTTCTCTCTGGATCATACTGATCCCCATACAAACATTCTCTTATCTCTTTCATTTAAAAAGTAAACCTCTTGACCTCATTTTCCTCTCCAGGTGATGACATATTCCTTTTCTTCACTCTATAAAACTCCTTGAAAGAATTGCCCCTCCTTTTCATAGCCAAAAGAATTCTGAACACACTCTTAGTCAGATTCTTCCCGTCACAGCCCAGCCAAAAATGTTTTTGGCATTAGGATGCCATTCAGGATCTCTTCTTTCATCCATCTCTTCCCAGCTCTCTCCTTCAGCATCCTTCACCTATTAGCAGCAGTAGACAGAGCTGATCACTCCCACCTGAAACGCTTGCTTTATTTTGCCTTCTATTATACCCCATTCACCTGGTTACCCTCCTAACTTTCTGTCTTCTCCTTCTTAGTATCCTTTACTATTTCTCTTCATCACCTGACCTCTACACCGAGTGCCAAGACTCACTCCTTGGATCAATTTGCATTGCAGTCCGAGCTCACTTCTTCGATGATCTCATCCGATCACATGGCTTTAAAGATGGTGTTTAGGTTGACCTCTCATTATCCAACTGCCCACTTGATGGGACGACCAAATTTGTCAAATAAAAATATAGGACATCCAGTAAAATTAGAATTTCCGACAAACAATGAATAGCTTTTTTTAGTAGAAGTGTGTGCCATGAAGTATTTGTTTTGTATTCATCTGAAATTCCAGGTTACCTGGGTGTCCTGCATTTTATCGGACCCCCCTACCATCTAACACCTCCACATCTCCATTTGGATGTGCAAGAGGCATCTCAAGTATAAAATATCAGAGCTCTGGACATTCCTTCCTACACCAGTTCATCTTGAGATGCCCTCACCTCCTTAAAAGGCAACTGCATTCTTCTAATTGCTCAAACCAAAAACATCATGGTCATCTTGATGCATGTCTTTTTCTCACATCACAGCTAATTTATCATTACATTCTGTTGGGTCTAACCTGGAATACTACGTATTCAGAATTTGATCTTTTCTCATGGTCCTGCTGCCGCCCCACCTCTTGCCTCCTAATTGGTCTCCCGGCTTCTGCCTATATCCCCCTTCAGTCTGTTCGCAAAACAATAACCAGAATAAATAAATGGATGGATGAGAATTGTGTCTCTAAAAAGTCGGCAATCGTTTTAAAAGATGGCACGAACCTTGGATGAAAAACTTCTAGGATTAAAGAAATATAAACAGATCTCGTCTAGATAGTTTTAAATAACTACTTTACAAGTATAGCTATGCTATCCAATAAAGATATTTCCTCCAAGGTTGATAGGAGGGTAATCCACTATTTTGTAGCCTATATTTGCATCCTTGAAGTTATGACATATTGCAGGGAAAATATCAAAAAGTCCTGACAACATAGCCAAAGGCTAAACTCTTAAAAAGGTTTGAGAAAGTTAAAAGAACAACAATTCAATAGCTATTAAATGGTTAACTGGTTGTTTTGCTTCCTCCTGTTTTCTGCAATATAATAATAGATAACATTTATTGACAATTTACTGAGCGCCAGATCCGGTTCTCAGGATTTTGCGTGAGTCATAACACTCTACTCCCGTTGACATGTGAAGAACAGAAAGGTTAAGTGACTCGGGCTTCCCTGGTGGCGCAGTGGTTGAGAGTCCGCCTGCCGATGCAGGGGACACGGGTTTGTGCCCCGGTCTGGGAGGATCCCACGTGCCGCGGAGTGGCTGGGCCCGTGAGCCATGGCCGCTGGGCCTGCGCATCCGGAGCCTGTGCTCCGCAATGGGAGAGGCCACAACAGTGAGAGGCCTGCATAGTGCAAAAAAAAAAAAAAAAAGGTTAAGTGACTCTCCTGGGGGCCAGCAGCACTGCTCTGGAGTCCAGTGCACTACATAGAGCTCAGGCAGATCAGGGGCGCCTCACCTGGCTTATTCAGAATCCGTTTTTTCTTCTGGAAGTGAATATGTCCATGTTATTATTTTAGTTACTTGGAGCTCTTATTTCCTTTAAAAATTCTCCCTTGCAAGAGTTTACTTCTGCCCTTATGTCATCAGAGAAAAAGATACCAATAAGCCCGGAAATACAGACGGGTGATTGAAATTCACATACCTATACCCACACAGATTCCCAGAGTTGGAAACGTCTATTATGCTGACATTGACAGTCCCAGCCTGCTGAGATACGTTTGGAAGATTAGAACTTAGTAATTATGCTTCTCTGTGACTCCTTGAAATTATGTTGGTTAAACAATGCCACTGTATTTTAAAGCCCAACACTTATTACTGATGAGTTAAATACCGTGGTTTAGTATTATTGGCCGGGGGGGGGGGGGTCTCTCATGTGGTGCTTAAGAGGATTATGCAGCTGTCCTGTGTCTCGTTTGGAATCCCACAACCCCAAGAAGGTTGGCAGAAACCCATGATGGAATCCACCCACTGAGGAGCCCCGCATACCTCACATATTTTACTGGCCACACAGGAAAGACTTTTCCAACCTGAACAAAGGCATTAAGTGAAAATTCGAATCCGCAATGATGAATCAGCAGTTCTGGAGTCTGATCCCCACTGTGTTCCTCATCTGGCCATCAGAAAGGTAAATCCTCACTGAGGGCCCCTGGATTTCTCAGCAAGAGTAGCTCACAGCTATTTATAGATAAGTCACATGGTGACAACAGAATACAGTAGCAGCGGTCACGTGGGCATTTGGCCTCACTCTCAGGCAGGATTTGTTTATTTTTAATAAAAGAAACTAGATTAAATAAAGCCAGTTCACTTGGATATCATTTCACTCAGGAGGGCTAAGAGAGAAAGTGTTACATGTTTGATGTCAAAACATCACCTTGGTTCCCTTAAAAGACAGCAATGGCCAAATTAATTTCTTGTTCTTCATATAGCAAAACAACTGATTAGAAGACTGTTTTTTTTAACTTTTCAATTGATCGAGCACCATTCTTTCGGGGGAGAAAGCAGAGGATGACTATCATATTGACTAGACTTAATTGTCTTTTACTTTTTAACTAAACGGAACGCATCCCTTATTTTTTATTCACCTTTGGGCCAAACCAGTAGTTGGTAAATGAAATCACCAAAAATTGGAGAGTGATTATCAACATTTTTGTTTCTAGTTAAAAACATTTTGGCAGTATCCATGAGGAGATTAAAAACTCAGAATGATCCTAAACAAGTCGGGCTTCCCTGGTGGCACAGTGGTTGAGAGTCTGCCTGCCCATGCAGGGGACACGGGTTCGTGACCTGGTCCGGGAAGATCCCACATGCCGTGGAGCGGCTGGGCCGGTGAGCCATGGCCGCTGAGCCTGCGCGTCCGGAGCCTGTGCTCCGCAACGGGAGAGGCCACAACAGTGAGAGGCCCGCATACCGCAAAAAAAAAAAAAAACACTAAAAACAAGTCAGCATATTTAGACAGACATCATGGACACATCATAACACTGCCTATGGTTATTGCACTTGTCACCTGCTTACCATTCAGTACTGTTGGTGTTTAGAAAGAAATGTTTGCTGACCTGACTACACTCACTAAAGAACTCATAAGGCAAAATCCTTGCAAAAGTTACATGGAATATTTATTGAATATTTCCTGTAGTAAAAAGAACCCCACTCTAGAACAAAGCAACTATTTCACTCAGTTCAGCATTTATGTTGATAGACACTGCTAGAAGAATTTATACTCAGTTATAGCAAAATGTTTATGTGTAATGAGAAGAAAAATGCATTCTAGCATGAGAATTATTATTCAAAAGTACGATTGCAGGGCTTCCCTGGTGGCGCAGTGGTTGAGAGTCCGTCTGCCGATGCAGGGGACACGGGTCTGTACCCCAGTCCGGGAAGATCCCACATGCCGCGGAGCGGCTGGGCCTGTGAGCCATGGCCGCTGAGCCTGCGCGTCCGGAGCCTGTGCTCCGCAACGGGAGAGGCCACAACAGTGAGAGACCCGCGAACTGCCAAAAAAAAGTATGATTGCATTAAAACATGTCCACAAATTCTTTGATACTTCTCCCTTCAAGCAGTGGAACTCAATCCCCCTTCCCTAGACATAGGGCTGTAAGTATTGACTTGCTCCTGACAAAGAGAATTTTGCAAAAGTGTTGGTGTGGAACTTCCAAGAACAGGGCAGAAATGGCACTGAGGCTTCCTCTCTAGAATTACCTACTTCGTGGAAATTGGATGCCATTCTGTGAGGCCATTCCAGTTGCCCTAGAGAAGTCCATGTTGTGAGGACTGAAGCCTCCGGCCACCTGAATCCAAAGAACTGAGGCCTTCTGCCAGCAGCCATGTGAGGGAGCCATCTTGGAAGGACATCCTCCATCTCCAGTCAAGCCTTCAGATGACTGTAGCCTTGGATGCTGTCTTGATAGAAACCTCACGAGCCAGACCCACCCAGGTAACCTGCTCCTCAATTCCTGACCCACAGAAACGGTGAGATAATAAGTGTTTCTTGTTTTAAGCTGCTAGTTTTGGAGAGTAATTTGTTACATAGTAATAGATAACGGATACAAGTAGGAAATAGTCTTTGTTCAAGAAAATACATGAAAAAACACTTGGAGTGGGAATTCCCTGGTGGTCCAGTGGTTAGGCCTCTGAGCTCTCACTGCTGAGGGCCCAGGTTCCGTCCCTGGTTGAGTAACTAAGAAAAAGTCCTGAAGGCATGGATTGGTGTCAGAGCCCAGGAAGCCCATAGTGATTGTTGATTTACTCTAAATGAAACAAGTAAAGGGAGTAAGTATGAGAGAGGAGAAGAGAAGGGAAGAACGGGAGTAGCCAGTCAAGTACCTAGAGGCTGTACAACCTACGGGGAAGGGCCAATGAGAAACCTCCAGAGTTTGGGAGTAGAAAGGACATTTAAGAACTGGAATGCCTGATATAATTTTTTTTTTTTTTTTTTGTGGTACGTGGGCCTCTCACTGTTGTGGCCTCTCCGGTTGTGGAGCACAGGCTACGGATGCGCAGGCTCAGCGGCCATGGCTCACGGGCCCAGCCGCTCCGCGGCATGTGGGATCTTCCTTCCTGGACCGGGGCATGAACCCGTGTCCCCTGCATCAGCAGGCGGACTCTCAACCACTGCGCCACCAGGGAAGCCCCTGATATAATTTTAAGCTTTGGTGTGTGTAGGTGTGTGTGTCCGTGTATGTGCATATTTGTGTGTGTACTTGGAAATCAAGGAAATTCAACATTAGGAATGAGCAAAGATAAACGTGGAAATAAATGCCCCCATTTGCTTATTTAAACATCAGGGAGCTGGGCTTCCACAGCATACTTTGCTTAAATCTCAAGGCCATAGGGGTCTTTAATTATAAAAACATTTGACAAAAGTTAATGACCCTCCTACAAATGATTTTCCCTAGACTGAGACATATCAACTGAAACCAGGGCAATAAGTATGTCATAATATTTCAAAGGTCAATATTTTTCTTATTAATGTCATTCCATGATGCCAGAGGAGTAAAACGTAAATTGACAGGTTAGTGGATTGGACTAAGTCTGTTCTCCTCCTATCTATCTGTCTCTCCTTTCATTCACTCTCTCTCTAACCCTCTTCATCTCCAAATAATTTTCACCAAAAATGTCTATTCTGCATCTCACTGAAACAGAGCGTGTGGTTTTATTCTAGAAATACCATGAACTTGGAGTCAGACACATCTTGGTTCAAATCTTAATTCAAAATTTCACCTGAAAGCTGCTCTAGCATCTTAAACAAAAATTTTTTACTCCCTTTCAGCCTCACTTCTCCTTCATGTAATATGTGATTTATAATTACTTCCTATGGTCCTTGTAAATATTAAGTGAAATAATATATATAAAAACTTTACTCAGGGCTTAGCCACAACTGGGAATTTGTAGACTGAAGAAATGGTTGTTCTTGTTATTATGATTATAACTTGAGACTTGCTTTTAGCTGTCTGCCCCTACTAAAATGTAAGCTGATAAAGGTATAAGTTACTACCTTTCTATAGTATAACTGAAGAGAGACAAGCAGAATTGTCTGAGGAATTATCCTGGAACCTCAGGTTGCCTGGCAATGAGTCCCCTGAAATTTGGAGTTCTGTTGCTATTAGGTCGGGAGAGAGGGGTTTCCACTCTCTTAACGGGATAGCCTGTCTCTGAACTCAACCACTGAACTCAACTTTCCATGGGAATGACAGAAGCAGGCTTCCTTTCTGCCATTCAGCACGTACCTTCAACACGTAGCCTCTGCTCATGAGATCACCAGGCACTAACACCGGCTGCTATCAGGCAGCTAACTGCCTCTACTGTTGCCACAGTCCTGACTGTTGACTAATAGACATACACAAGGCTGTTATCACTATAAAAGACATGACCAGGGACCAGGCTTCATCCTGTGGAGTGCAGCCCCGTGGTGTGTCCGATATCTTGAATGTTTCTCTGGGAGATAATGAGAGAATGGGGATCATGTGCCTCCTCTTAATGATTTTTTGGCTTTTGTGTTTCCCCAGTAAAGTCTGACTTTTACATCCAGACCGCGTTACACTGTAATATTTGCCGGTACGTATCTTGCCCATATTGAACAAAACAGGTAAAAATCCTTGCCCTTGGAGTGTATATTCCATTGGGAAAAAGAAAAACAAAAAATAAAGGAAATGAATAAGAAAATGCTCTATACGTCTATGTAAAGTATGTAAAAGCTATATGTGTGTGTGAAAAATATGTATTAGATGAAGTTAAATGCTGTGAAGAAAAATTAAGCAAACAATGGAGAATGCTGGGAAGACATACGTACTTTATAAGCTGGTAATTTACTTATAGGTATATATACCTATGCTCAGCAAATGCCCTAGATGATATACACAGTGATGCTTGTTACAGTAATGTTTAAAGTAGGGGGAAAAAAAAAAAAGGAAAGCTCTAAATGGCCATCAAAGAGATATCACCTGGTAGTAATCTTTATTTTTGGTCACACCACGCGACTTGCGGGATCTTGGTCCCCCAACCAGGGATTGAACCCCAGGTCCTCGGCAGTGAAAGTGTGGAGTCCTCACCACTGGACCACCAGGGAATTCCCTGGTGGTGATCTGCCTAAGGAAAGATCTCTGTAGTCAATTATGGGCGATGGATTGAAGAGAGAGAAGATTGGCCCCAGGGAGATTTGGTGGAAGAACACTGAGGTAGTTTAGAAAAAAATAAGGACAGGTGATACTTTGGGGTGCTTACCATGTGCTGGATGGTGTTCTAAGAATTTAATATAATATTTAATCCTCACAACTCTATATAATAGATATTATTTTCATCTCTTTTACAGGTGAGAAAACAGAGAAAGAAAGAGGTTAAGGGACCTTCCCAAGACCACACCTTAGTGAAGACAGGCCTCAAACCAGACAGTCTGAGTTCAGAATCACTGTTTTAACTATGATTAACTATGCTACATGCCATAGGTTCTCAGTAATCATAAGATCAGACAAAGCATAAAGAATTTTGACTGGAGAATTTTCCTGTGTGAAATTCTATTTTCTTCTGTCTAGTTACCCTCTTTTATGTTCTGGGATTCCTGAGAAAAGGTGCTGTGGGAAGAATAATTTACATGAAAGGAATTCCAGGAATAATTTTTATGAATGTAGTGTTTTACTGTCCCGGATTCACTTGACAAAGTTCTATCTTCATTAATATCTGCTTAGAGTAATTTGCTCTTCTAATTAGGTTTAAAAATATTTGGAGAAAAAGTACAAGAGTTTTACATAAATCATAAAAATGTAATTGTCTCCTGTCTGCTCTAAGAGAGACATTTCATTAAGTGCTGAATTACGAAACTTAAAATGATAGCAGAGGCATTTTTTCCTTTATGTTTTCTCATGTATATGTTTTCACATTGTTGTCACTAGTGCTTGATTTAAGGTAGATTATAGTACTTTTTTAGTTATTCCATTATCATCTTGAGTATGTATCGTAAACCTAACATTTTAATGAGATGGCAATAGTTTAAGATCAGGCACTACATGTTCCAAATTATAATGGGTCTGGATTTTTTTTTTTGCAACCATCCTTTTTCCATCAATTGTGAAATCAAGTGTGTACTATCTAGTAGGGTTATAAGCTCCAAGACACATCAAACGACCATCCCTATACCAAAAATATCAGAAATCATTTTATATAATGTCTACAGCCAGGCCATTGATAATTTTGGACACAGTGAGCCTTCTCTTAGTTTCTCCCTAAAAATGTTATTATCTGCTTTTAATACATTTGTCTTTAGATAGAGTTCATTGCATTGCTTGGCTGTAAAAAGAAAATAAAAGAACCTTTTAGATAGATTATTGGATTTATTGGTCTAAGTAAATCCACTTTGGAATAATAAAAACCTTACTGAGTCGTTAAAGACTGAAATATGGTGTATTTGTTTTTACAATTTTACCTCGTGTGCTTCACGCTACATGGAAATTTTTAGAACTTCATAAACTTTCTCACCTTGAAATAACTATGTGTTCAGCTATAAAACGGTTTGACTTCTATCCAGAATGTCTCAAGCATGTCAACAATCTTAAACTCCTGTGACATTTCTCTTTTTGTAAGCAGGAAGTAATCACAACTCAAATACATTCTTAATCCAACTTAATCATTGGGGGAATTGAGAAACTTATTCTTCTCTGAGAAATAAATGCCAAAATGTCCATGAACTGTGGAAAACCACTTAAGCTAATTTCTATTGCTTCTATGTAGTCATTTGGAAGGAAGACCTGGGTTCAAGTTTCATTTCTGCCCCTATCCTGTGATCTTGTAAAAGTCATGTTTTTCTTTTTTAACTTTTTTAGGTTCAATTTCTTTCCCTGCATTAGTAAATTTGGGGTTAAAGTAGTACCTACCTTGGAGAGTTGTAATGAGGATTAAATAAAGTGTTTAGCGTGGTGCCTATGATATACTAACAGCCCATCATGGCAGATATCATTAATATTTCTACTCCATTATTTTATCTTACCCTTCATGATATTCAGTTTTTCATGCATACATAATAAGATGGAGAGGAATATTGTCGCTCCGAATGAAAGCACTTTACTTGAAGGTATCAGAAAGCCAGGCGCTAAGCAAAGAACATGTAAGTTCTTGATTTTTAGGCACTGTCACTCTATAAGACATCAATATAACACACGATTCAATATGCAGACATTGCACCAAGTGGATTTCAGCATATGTCACATTATAAATTAACCCTGCTCACAGAAATAAAAGGATCATAAGAAAATACTGTGAACATTTATATGCCAACCAATTAGATAATCTAGATGAAATGGACAAATTTCTAGAAACATGAATTATCAAAACTGGCCAAGAAGAAGTAGAAGATCTAAGTAAATCTATAACCAGTAATGAGATTGACTCAGTAATCAAAAACCACCAAACAAAGAAAAGTCCAGGACTAAATTGTTTCACTGGTAAACTCTATCAAGCATTTAAAGAAGAATTAACACCAACCTGTCTCAACCAATCCTAAAAACAGAAGAGAACAATACTCAACTTATTTTTTGAAGCCAGTAGTACCCTGATACAAAAGCCAGAAAAAGATACCACAAGAAAAGAAAACTGAAAGCCAATAACCCTTATGTATATAGATGTAAAAATGCTATAGAAAATACTAGTAAACTGAATCCAGTAGCATATTAAAGGGATTATACACCATATCCAAGTGAAATTTATCCCAGGAACGCAAGGGTGGTTCAAAATTCAAAAATTAATCAGTGTAATACAGCACAGAATACTACATCAATAGAATGAGGGGGAAAACCACATGATCATCTCCACCGATGCAGAAAAGCATTTGACAAAATGCAACACCTTTTCATGATTAAAAACACTCAGCAAACTAGGAATAGAAGGGAGCTTTATCAACATAATACAGGACATTTATGAAAAAAACCTACAGCTAACATCATATTTGTCATGGACTGAACTGTGTCCCCTCAAAATTCATATGTTGAAGACTTAATTCCCAATGTGACTGTATTTGGAGAGAGGGCCTATAAAGAAATAATTAAGATTAAATGATATTTTTTGGGAAAAGGAGAACAAAGTTGGAGAGTTCACACTTACCAATTTTGAAACTTACTACCAAGCTATGGTAATCAAATCATTGTAGAACTAGTATCAGAATAAAAATACAGGAATACAGACCAGTGGAATAGACTTGAAACCCCATAAATACACCCATGCTTCCATGGCCAGTTGATTTTAGACAAAGATGACCAAACCTATCAATGAGAAAAAAGTAATTTTTTCAGCAAGTAGTGCTGGAATAACTGGATAGCCACATGCAAAAGTCTGAAGTTGGACATCTACTTCATGCCATATACAAAAATTAGCTCAAAATGGAACAAAATCTAAACATAAGAGCTAAAACGCTGAAACTCTTAGAGGAACCCATAGGAATAAGTCTTCCTGACCTTGGATTTGGCAAAGGATTCTTAGATATGACACTAAAGACATGACTAACATAACAAAAACCAGATACATTGGATTTTATCAAAATTTAAAACTTTTGTGCAGCAAAGGATATTATCAAGAGAGTGAAAAGAGAACCTACATGATGGGAAAAAATATTTGCAAATCTGATAAGGGTCCAGTATAGAGAATATATAATGAACTCTTACAATGTAACAATAAAAAGACAAACAACCCAACTAAAAAATGGGTGAAGGATGTGAATAGGTGTTTCTCCAAAGAGGATATACAAATGGCCAACAAGCACAAAAAAACACGCTCAGCATCATTAGTCATCAGGGAAATGCAAATCAAAACCACAATGAGATTTCACTTCACAGCCATTAGGATAGACATAATTTTTTTAAAAAGAGGAATATAAGTGATGGCGAGGATGTGAAGAAATTGGAACCCTCAGACTCTGCCAGTAGAATGTAGAATGACGCAGCCACTGTAGAAAAGTTTGATGATTTCTCAAAAAGTCTAACACAGAATTAATATATGACCCAGCAAATCCACTCTAGGGTATATAGCCAGCATACTGAAAACAGGTGTTCAAACAAAAATTTGTACACAGATGTTCATAGCAGCACTATTCATAATAGCTAAAGTGTGGAAACCACCCAAATGTCCATCAATGGATGAACAAATAAAAAAACTGTGGTATACACATACGAAGAAATCTTAGCTTTTCTCCTGGGGAGCTCTGCCCACAGAAAAAACAAGTATTCCTCAAAGTCCTGGATGAATTTTGATGAGCGGTGCCAACTTACAAAATACATTATCGAAATCTGACTTACATGTCAGCTGTTTAGAATCCAGAAAGCACTTCCCAGAGAAATAGTGCTTTACATTATTGATATAATCATGGTCCAGCCCTAAAATTCTATTTAAACCATGTAGACACATAATAACTATTAGTTGTCTATTGCGACACAACAAACCACCCCAAGAAACATAGTGAGTAAGAACAAACATTTTATTATTTCTCTCAATTCTATGAGCTTACTGGGTTTTCTGCTTCAAGTGATGTGCTGTTATCTAGAGGCTGGATGGGCGGAAATGGCCAAAATGGGCACTCACATCTTTGGCAGGATGCTGGCTCGTGACATTCAGCTGGCAAACAGCCAAGGCACTTACACATGGCCTCTCATTACACTTCAGTTTCTCATAGCATGGCTGTTGGTCCCAAGAGGGAGCATCCCAAGAGACAGAAAGGAGACGGTATAAGGCCATTGAGGGCTACACCCAAAAGTGGCAAAACGTCACTTCAGCTGTATACTATTAGGGAAAGCAGTCACAGAGCCCACTAAGATTCAAGGGAGTAGAGAAATAAACTCTATCCGTTGGGAGAATGACAAAGTCACATTTCAAAAGAGAATGTGGGATGGAAGTCCCTTGTGTAGCCATCTTTGGAAAATACAATCTGCCACTCCAACTATCTACTAATACATCCATAAATTTACCATCGCATAAGCATAGCCACGATGCATTGTACTAAGATCAAGAACCTTAAGGCTTTACACCCAGCTCTACTTAATCTCTCTAAATTTTAGTAACCTCTGGTAAAACATGGGATGTTATAAAAATATAAAAACTGCTTGTTTAACAACTACCATGTGCCGGACTCTTTTGAAGTAACTTAGGCTCATTTATGTATTTAATCCTAATGACAGGTCTATGAGGTAAATTCTTTTATTATTCCTATTTTAGGTATAGGAAACTGAAATTAAAAGGAATCAAAGAACATTCCCAAGGTTACATAATCAATAAGTGACAAAGTTGGAATTTTTCAGTGTGCTCACAAGGACTAAATCAGGTAATGTATATAACTATAGGATGAAAGGTCAAGTCATCCTCATTATTTATAACTATCTAATTCATAACGCTCTTTCAAAATTAAACACATTTTCATTGTGTGATATTGCCAACATGCAGAAGAGTTAGGAAACCATACGACATAGTTACATAAAGAACTAGCGTATACATCTTGTTTAGTAATTGTCTGACATGTTAGAAGCTCACTGTTATTATTATAAATAGTCTCCTGTTTATACAAAAATGATAGTCCTTGCTACATCATGACATTTGAATTAATCATTTTGAGATTACATATAAAAATTCCCTCACAATCTGCACACCTTTCTCTGCCACTTCACAGCCCAGGAGAATGTAAAGTGTAGAAGGAACTGCCCAATTTTAAACTTTGAGAGGTGTGCTTTGCCCATAATCATACTAGTGTCTACCTTTTAAATATTTAGTATTGGAACTAATTTGGGGAGTACGGTGAAGAAAATAATCCCTTAGGCAGTTCTAAGAAACAAGAAACTAAAGAGAAACCCAGATCTGAGTGGGTACATGGGAGACAAAGAAATTATGTTAAAGAAATAAACTATCCTCACGTCAAGACCAAGTGTTTTTAAAAGGGGTGATTTGCCAAGTTACAGGAGATAAACTTTTACACAACAAGGGGCCTTTTTGTAGTCTCTCTATATTTAGGAGAAGCTAGAATGTACATCCCAGTACATTCCTCGGTCCCTATGACCCAGGAAGAGTCCTAGTTATCCTTGAGTGATTATTAATAGCACCCCTTTTCACTGAAAAGCGCCCAATTTGGACAATAAATTACATGGTCACTGTACCTAGCTTTAGTTAATGGAATTACCATCCTTACCAATAGTCATCCAGAAACCTGTTTTACTTTATGATCTCTTTGGCTTTCATTCATTCATTCAGCAAGCATCTACTCACAGCCTAGGATGTATCATCTTTGTCCTTGGGACTAAGGATACTAAGATAAATGTAACATAGTTTCTGTTCTCAACAAGCTTATACTTGCTGGAGAAACAGTCATGTAAATATATTATTAAAAATAATGTATTGTCAGTGAAACAATAGAAATACATGTATTATATTGTAGGGGAATAAATGAGGACATATCAAGGAAATCTCAGAAGAGGGGAATCTTGAATTGAGCCTTAAAGGATCACCGAACCAGGTGAGCAGAGGAAAGCCTTGGGATATCAGCAACAGAGAGAGTGACACAGGCAAAGACACGGAGATGGTATTAATTTTCTATTGCCTCACAGCAAATTACCACACGCCTAGTCGCCTTAAATGTTGTACATTAATTATATCACAGTTTCTGTAGGTGGCAAGTCTGGGCACAGCTGGTTGGATTCTTTGCCCAGGGGCTGAAATCAAGGTGTCAGTCTAGGCTACAGTTCTGTCTGAGACTTGGGTTCTTCTTCCAAGTTCACTGGTTGTTGGCAGAATTCACCTCCTTACAGCTGTGAGACTGGGTCCACGTTTCCTTCTAGCTATTGGCTGGAGACCACTCTCAGCAACTAGAGGCCACCCTTAATTTCTTGCCACATGGGTATGTCACAGCCAGAATGTTGCTTTCTTCCAGTCTAGAAAGTGTCTCTCTCTCTAACTTCTTAGTTTGTGATCTACTGGAGAAAATTCCTTGCTTTGAAAGGGCTCATGTGATTAAATCAAACTTACTAGATAACCTTCCTATTTTAAGGGCAACAGATTTGAGACCTTAACTACACCACAAAATCTCTTCATAGCAGGAACTAGATTAGTGTTTGATTAAAGACCTAGGAGAAGGTATGTGTATACCAGGGGGCGGGGATCAGGGTGGAGGTGGAGAGTTAGAATTCTGGGTACCGCAGAGAAGTAGCATGGCCTGTTTGTGAGGAGAAATCCCAAAGAGCTTAGCATTGTGGGACCCTAGCATTTCAGACTTTACCAGTGTTTGTCAAACCGTGGACTATAGCCCTCTTGCTTAAGGGGGCTGTTGTGCTTGTTGTGCTTGTTGAAAACACCTGTTGTGCTTGTTGAAAACACAGATTAGAATCTTAAACATATACTTATCTATATAATAAAGATTCAAGGTCACAGAATTGAGTTGATTATAATCCTCAGTCCCTGGCATGCTATCATTTGTAATCTACAAGGCCCCTCTTTTGTTTTATATTGATTCTTCCTCTTCATCCCCATTCTCATTCCTATTCCCAAGTCCCGCAAATATGGTGACCCTAGTATACTTAATATTGTCCTGCTAATCTGCCTTCTGTGTGGTCCTTAAGTATATGCGCCTCCTTGAAAAATAAACAATGTCGTTGTGTATGTGTGTGTTTTATTAGGTTTTTCATGTATGACATTGTGCTGTAAATCTCCTTCGAGTCCTTTTTATTCCAGTAGTCACGTTTACTTAGTGACTGCCACAAAATGTTCTGTCCTATTCAGAATCACAATTTGCTCATCGACTCCTCGGGATGGAGATCTGGACTGCTTCCAATTTCTTGTCAACACATCTTTCGTCCTCTTAGGGAGCTCTGTGAGAATTTCTCAGGGCTACACATCCAGGAATGCAATTGCTGTATTATTGGGTTAATATATACTTAATTTCCTTAAGTGCTATCAGATTTGTCTCCAGAAATCTTGGTCTAATTCAGCCTCCCATCAAAAATGCTTGAAGGGGGCTTCCTGGGGGCTTCCCTGGTGGCGCAGTAGTTGAGAGTCCGCCTGCCGATGCAGGGGACGCGGGTTCGTGCCCCGATCTGGGAAGATCCCACATGCCGCGGAGCGGCTGGGCCCATGAGCCATGGCCACTGAGCCTGCACGTCCGGAGCCTGTGCTCCGCAACGGGAGAGGCCACAACAGTGAGAGGCCCGCGTACCGGGGAAAAAAAAAAAAAAAAAAGCTTGAAGCCTTTCGTTTCCCTATATATTTCCCTATAGTAGGTGCTTTCAAAAATCCTTTTTTTTTTTTTTTGCCATTGTAGTGGGATTAAAAAGTTATCTTGTTAGTTGAAGTACATTTATCTGATTCCTACTGAGGCTGAATATTTCTTCATGTTCTTTTTTCAGTATTTTGGGTACTTTTCTTGCTCTTTGACAAGAAATGATTGTATATTCTAGCTTTTAAATCATGGCCAGTTTTAGAGATTGCAAATACCTTATTCAGTCACCTATCTGTTAATTCTGGTTTTGATATTCTTTTTTGAATAGAATCTATACTTTTGATATTATCAAATCCCTTATCTTTAACATTATGTTTACTTATGGTCCAAGAATTATAATACACTTAACTTCCTCTGCTCTTATATTTCACATTTAGCCCTACAATTCATTTGCAGTAATATAGGGTATGAGATAGGAATCTGACTTTATCTGTGTCCCATACTGTGAACTAATTATTCCTTATCATTTACTGAATCATTTCTCATTTCTGAAACTTCTATAACATCATCTTTATCACGTTGGCATATATAAAAAGCTTGAATCTGAGCTCTGTTTTGTTCAGTGGGTCTATCTGACAGTTGCTGGGCTAAAACCAGTTTTGTTTTGTTTTTTTTAAGTATGATAGTTTCGTAGCATGTCAATAACAGATAAAGAAAGCTTCCTTCTTTGCTGTTTTTTTTTTCAAAAATTGCCTTGGAATTTTATTCATATGCATCTTAGAATTGGTTTGTAAGTTTCAAAAACAAACATACAAATCCTGCTAACATTTGATTGTATTGCTCATATGCAGTAATTAAGGAAATGCTTTATTAGAGATATTTTAATTTTATAATACAGGGCTTGTGAATTTTTAGGTTTATTTCTAGACATTTTTGGTCATTGTTCTTTTAAGTTTTAGTTTCTTGCTCCTGTGACTTGCATCTTGTTTCCTACTGTGAATTTCTGATGTAAATAAATGCTAATGATTTTTCTTTGCTTATCCAGTAACATTGCTGAACTCCTTTGTACTCTCGTTGTAAAAATTCATATGTTTAGAAGAGCAATTAAGGGCTATTTCAGAAAATAAACGCCTAAGGAGAGAAAATGTACTGAGCTAGTTACACAATGACCTGGATAACAGATGCCTTTGATAGGAAAAAGAGAAAATGTATCTGATTACAAAACGGTTTGCCAAAACTTGCCACACAAATATCATTTTTTCAATATTATTATTTTAGATGCCATTATAAAATAAAATTAATATGTTGCTATAACACAAGATTCTATAACACATTGTGTATTTACTTTGTATGCTGTTACTTTTTTAGAAAAAATATGTAATACCATATATACTTCTGCTTTTTCATTTATAATGTGAACATTTTCACTTTATTGATTTTTTAAAAAATATGGTTTTTAGGGGTTTAACCATTTTCTTTTTAAAATGAAAACATGCTATTAAAACAATTCTCTCAATTTGGGTTAGGAGAAAAGGATTTTAGGTTAGTAACTGGGTTCCATGTCTTCCTTTGTGTGTAACTCACTTAAGGAAAATGTTTAAGCGTATCATTTCCAATTCAAAAAGGAATGGTGGACAACCCCTTGTCTATTCCTTATTCTATATTTAATCTAATACTAAGGACAGTTGCTGTCTATTAAAGCTGATGAAACTTAGGTGATTTTTACTGCCTTGAAATCTGAGAATTACTAGAAAGACTGAGCAGTAAGTTATGCGATGCTAGATATCTGTATCATATCATATCATATCTTGTGGTTGGGGTAATTTGACTTTACATCCAAGTCAATATCCAAGTTATATAATTCCACCTTAAAGGACCTTTAAAGAAATATTGTTTTTTGTAAGCAATTTTAGTTAAAAACTATTTATTCTCTGTAAAATAAAATTCAAGTAATATCCAGTAAAGAAGAAAGAAGAAAGTCAAAAATTTCCAAAATACCTCTTTGCATATATGAGAAATAATGACCAGTAATGTGTTGGCTGATGAGCATTCTTTCTCACCTGTCTATTGTCTATGTATTCTCTCATCCATTTATACAGACACACACACACACACACACACACACACACACAAAGTCAGTTAAAGTTACAATGAAAAAGAAGATGATATTTAAAATAGTAACTCTAAAGGTCTACCTTTATGATTACTATTTTAAATACCACCTTCTTTCTGATTGCATTGTTTAATATCTCCAATGTCATGTGGGTTTTCCTGTTTTTTATCCCTGTTTTCAGTAGGAATAGGCCTAGTGTTTCCAAATTATATAAAATGCTAGGTTGGGGGATGAAATATATATATTATAAAGTCAAGGAAGGAATATCTTTGAATGCTTTCTCACTATTTAAACATTTGAAGTGTGATTTTCTTCCATAGAACTATTAATATGGTGATCGAACCAATGGATTTCCTAATATTAAATCATACTTACAATCTTGAAGTAAAGGTAACTCTTTTTTTTAATGTGCTGTTGGATTCTGTTTGCTAATTTTTATCTCAGAATTTTTGCATTGCTATTCAGAAAATTAACCCATAGTTGTTCATTTTGTGCACTTTTATTTCAGTTTTAGGACCAACAAATAAGAAGTTATTGGTTTAAATGGAAAATTGCCTAATATGTGAAAATAAATGAGAAAATGGCCAACGATAATGATATTCAATACTGGCATAGATGGCAGAGTGAAACTGAGACGATTTTTCCGAGATTCCTTCAAAAATAAGATATTCATCTATCAAAAATAATGTGTAAACTCTTTCATCAAGATTGGACCCTCACTGAGAATTCTTTCCATGGATTATTTTTTATCTAATGTAAACTTCCATCTTTTGCCTATGACATATTTTATAGTCATAAGCTATTAAGTCAAGTTGTATCCCTGGTTTTTTTTATATAAAAAAAATGCTACATCTACAAGTACATTTGCAGGCCACAGAATTAGTAAAACAACCAGAACACTTAAACCCTTCATGATTCTCCTTGTTACTCCTGAAGCTCGACATAAAAGTTAGCTCTCATTTTGCTTGGCTCTAATATTAACATTATCATTGTATTGAATTCCATTGTGTGTTGCAAAGCTGAACCTCAAGATGTAGGAATAAATGGCCATAAATTAGAATTATTTGACACGTGTCAATAAAATAACGCGGCCAAATACTAAAACACTTTGGCTTCATGCCAAGTCTGAGGTCAGGATTTGTAAGAATGACAGTCCTTTTTCTGGCCTGCTTCTTGCGGTGGCCCTGAGGCTGCAGTAACCAGATGTCTGGTACTTTGCATTTAAAGATCTGAGAGTTTTAGCAGATAAAGCCCCACTTTTTTCTTCTTTAACTCAAAGTCCGACTGTTTCCATTAAAATACACACTGCTTTTTATTAATCGAATGTTTTCTTTTGCCATAATCTATCTTAACAATGAAAAGTAAGAAAATTGTAACTTATTGTATGTTTGAATTAGCCTGTTTAACTAAAGAATCAAAAAATAAATATATTTAATTTTCTCTTATGCTGCTTAGATTGTGTGGTATAAATCAGGAACTGTTTGAAACTTAATTTCCCCATGTAGTATCAGTAATTTGATGGCAAGCTCTTTATCTCCATCATCTCTGAATCTCCAGCCCACTATACACTTAAGGAGTGTGCAATAAATATGCTGAAAGAATAAATAAATGGATGAATCTGGAATTAACATCATTTGCAACCGAGACTCTTAAGAGTTCCTCCACGGGGTGATTTAAAAGCAAAACGAAACCCCCCAAAATTGGCCTGCACTAGTTTGTTGAAAGATTGTTGGCTAAATCTCTATAGGGGGATTTACAGTTGGACCTACTGTCATAGCTAAAGAGAACTGAATCTCATAGGTATTCAGCTATACCTTTAATGGTATGTATGGGGAGATGAGGATCCAAAATGTACCCTTAGTACCATAGCAACTTTATCACTAAGTTCCCTTTATTAAATTTTAAAATTAAATTTTATCGTGGTTATTATGACTTTATCTGAAAAACTGGGCTTTATCTGAATAACTCAAAGACTATAGGGGCTCTGTTGCATCTACAATCATCTTTATTTCAGAGAAAAATAAAACAATGTCCTTTATAAAGTATAGGAAGAAGCTCAAAATACTATCTAAAGGGCAGTTGAATCCTATAATAGTACTATAAAAATGCAGTCAAAAGACAGAGGCCACAAAAGGTCCAGGGCTTCTTAGAGACTTGACTGATTTCGGGTCAGGCACAAGGGATATACAGATGAACCTGGGGCATTGTGTTGTGTCAGATATCAAGAAATCTATTAAACTTTACTGAAGGGTATATCGAAAGGACTCAGGAATCAATTTGAAAAGGCGCCCACTGGCTAAAGATGGGATCATTTGAGCCTCCATAACAGGAAGTGCAGTGTATTGAAACACTTCATATGTTTAAAACCATGACATCACTCTCTCTCTCACACACACACACACACACACACACACACATCCATCATTACCTTCGTTGGGGTCCTTCAGAAGATATTGAGTAAACCATCTCAGTATTTTGAAAACTGGTAATGAAGGAAAATAAAGATTTATCCTGCCTTCCCCATATAAACTGTACCTCAACATAACCCAATAGTGGATAAAAAGAAGTTTCTCAGTATAGAAATTTCCCAGCTAATAAATGAAGAAGGAATGATAGAATTAGACCATTTTATCTTGCCATCACCTATGAACTAATAAATCTAAGAAATAATGACTAAATGGCAATAAACACCACAAAAGATGAGATAACCAGACACTCATGTCTGCTGGTGGACGTATACAACACTACCTAGGAAGCCGTCTTGCAAAAAATTAATTCTGAGTCTGATCAAGACATTAGATGGGCTACCAACCTGTCAATTCAAAAAATATATAGACAGGAGGCAAAAGAGCATCTTAACTGACATTTTGGGGATGCAGTGAATAGCACCCTGACAATGGTGCTTCTCAAAATGTGGTCCCTAGAGCCCCTAAAGTTCTGGGAACTGTTTGTACTTGTCCATGATGAGATAAGGAGCTTGTGTCAGAATGTAAGTTAATTACATCACTAAGCACACTCTGTAGTTCAGCTGAAGGAAGTTGTATGTAATTGTCATTCTGGGGCAATCTCCTTATTTTATGTAGACCAGTACATTGACTAGGACAGCACTACCATACAAATGACCTTTTGAAATTTGTATAAAATAGAGGAAATGAAAAAGATTAAAAGAGATTTCATAGAAATATCAACTAATTACAATACATTAAGTATATTTTATGCTGATTTAAGTAAACTAATGAAAAGGTGTAAGAAAATTTGGGCATTGAGTATTTAATAATATTAATGGATTGTTAGATTTGTAGACAAGATAAGGGCATTGTGGTTATATTTAATGTTCAGAGACACATTTTGGAATATTATGGATAAAATATATCATTTCATCTTGTCTAGGATTTGCTTCAAAATAATATGGAAGGGTGTGGAAAGTGGGTAAGAGGTGTGAAAGTAACAGGATTAGACATATGTTAAAGTTGTTTAAGCTGGAGGATAGAAACATGTACTTTCATTACATCATCTTCTCTACTTTTGTATATGTTAAAATATTCCAAAATTAAAGGTTAAAAACTAAAACAAAAACCAAACCAACACATGAACTTCACCAATGTAAGAATAAATAATAAAGAGAGAATTCACAGAAAGTGAGAACTGGAATTAGGACCAAAATAACACTGAGTAATTTTTAAATAGGCAGAAATAGTTTGTCCACACACCTTATTCTGGATGCATACTTACAGTTTTCTTTGCCCCAAACTTTGTTTTTCTAACATTGAAATCCAGCTGTTGTATAAGGACATATGCAAATGTTCCTATAAGCCATGATTATAGGTTGAATTCTGACCCTCAAAAACACGATAAAGTCCTTCCCTGGTACCTATTTAAATGTGACCTTATTTGGAAAAAAGAGTCTTTGAAGATGTATTCAAGTTAAGATCAGGCCATTAGGTTGGGCTCTAATCCAAGATGGCTGGTGTCCTAAGAAGAGGGAAATTTGGATACAGAGAAACACAGGGAGAGTGTCATGTGGAGGATGAAGACAGAGATTGGAGAGACGCTTCTACAAGAAGAGGGACACCAGGAGCTGGGAAGAGACATGGAACAGCTTCTCCCTCCCAGCCCTCCGAAGGAACCAACCCTGTTGACACCTTGATTTCAGACTTCTATCCGCCCAAACTGTGAGATAATGTTTCCATTGTTTTAAGCCACTTAATTTCTAGCACTTTGTTACAGCCAACCTGAGACACTAGTACACTCGCCGAGCTTAATAAGATTGGTGTCTACATATCTGTACGTTGGGAGAAGCAAGCGAGACAGAAGGTGGTTCGTTGTGGTTTTACATAGTCCTTTGTATCAAAAATCATGTTGTCATTTAAAGTTGCCTGAGTTGTTAACTGTTTTGTTTTCCAAATGACAGCTTTGTGTTTCCTTTTTAATCACAGAGCTTCAGAATAGACAGCTACAGTACTTATCACGAAGCAGAAAGAAAAAAACATCCAAAACTTTGACCAAGCAAACGAGCATTTTTCCTGCAAGATAAACCATGACTATCCCCAAAAAAACACCAAAGTCGTTTGGATGAAAACCTAGTTACTTGGTGAATTTTTTAAAAATGTGGTTAACTAATTATGTGGGTATCATCTGGACCACTGTTTCCCAGTCCTATGTACTACTAGGTACTTCTAAATGGCCAACTTTTGAAACACACTTTATAATGAAATTTGATTTTGTTTGTGCACACAGATCCATGGAACAGGAGACTTTTTAAAACTATATTCTTTACTACAATTGTGAGGACAATGGAAGAAAAAGAGGAGAAAGTGGGAAAAGGCATCCAACCAAAAAAAAAAAAAAAGAAAGAGAAAAATGAAAAGAGAAAAGCTTAGAATGGGTGGCAGATAACTTATTCTCTGCTTGGTCTCATCTACCATTAATACAGGTTTGCTTTTTGGGGAATAGATTTGATGTCTTACTATGCCTGCCGTACATTCTCCAGAATGACTGAGAAGTTATTTCTGTGAGCCAGCTAGGACCTAAGTATTGGTCCGATAAAACAGATCTTTTTCTTTTACAAAATGATAGTACAAGAGAAAGAGCATAAAGCCATCAGTCCCGAGGAACTGAAGACTCAAGTTTTCCTAGAAAAGAATGCCAGGGAATTAAACTCAACCCCAAATAAGTTTATCCGCTGTTCACAGTCTTAAGTTTTGTTGGCAGTTCCTAACTCTTGGCACCATTCAAAGTTTCATCAGTGGTGAGACAACTCATTGCTACCCTCTCAACGCCTTCTTCTGAGTGCAATGTATGGTACTTTCCTGCTGCCTTCTAGCAGCTGCTGTCATGTTCCCCATGAAGTCTTCTAAGTTCTTCAGAGCTGCACCAGGGAACTAGACCTAGGTATGGAAAAACATTGTCGTCTCCAAGATGCTCCTGAGAGCTTTAATGCCAGAAGCCTGATGTTTAACCGAACAACTTTCTGAAATATCCTAAGGCTATAGAGTATCCACAGTCATTCATTCAAGGACAGGTGGGGAGTGAGAGGTGTGTATACTTAAGAAAACATGTGAATTGGAACATGCTGTTACTTATCTCTTTTTTCTTTCTTATTTTTTTGTGCTATCAACAGTTTTAGTCACCATAAAACTACAGGTCAAGCCATGGTTCAGCATACTCTCTTGGAAATAAAAAACAAGACAACTCTAGTGGCTAATACAATTTTTCAAGTATGTCTATAATTTTTTTAACTTTTTATTTTACATTGGAGTATAGCTGATTCACAATGTTGTGTTAGTTTCAGGTGTGCAGCAAAGTGATTCAGTCATACATATACACGTCTCTATTCTTTTTCAAATTCTTCTCCCAACTAGGTTGTTACAGAATATTGAGCAGAGTTCCCTGTGCTATACAGTAGGTCCTTGTTGGTTATCTACTTTAAATATAGCAGTGTGTACATGTCAAGCCCATGTGAATTGGAACATGCTGTTATTTCTTAAAGAAATAGAAAATATTTCGGCTCAAACACTCTCCAAAAGAAGATCAGGGATAATAAAGTTTGACTCAAAAATATGATGCGTGTGTCCATCTTCAGTTTCATGTTTTTTTCAAGTTAGTGTTGGAGAAGAGATGAGATGGGATGAGAAGGAAAGGGAAAGCATTGAATGACCAAGAAAGATAAAGGAGAGTGGAGAGAAAGAAATCAAGAGAGGATACAGAAAAGGGGAGAAATGGAGAACAAAGGAAGAAAGAATCGGCTCAGTACGTTTTGAGGTGCTACTTGATTTATTTGGGTTACAGAGAGTTATCTGATCTTCTGCAATGTTAATTAACTGATTCGTCATTGCCCACAACTTTTACTTCTTAACCTTAAAACCAAGGTTCTCAGTTCTGAGTACACATCGCAACCACATGGAATTTTAAAAAATACCGATGCCTGGATCTCACCCCAGAGATTATTTTTTATTTGATCCTGGTACAGCCTGCAATTGTGGTTTTTAAAAGCTCCCCCAGACAAATCCAATGTGTAGCCAAGGTTGAAGTTACTGCCACGAAGCTCCCATGACTGACAAAATCAGAGCACTCTCCTCCAAAATAAGGAACAAACAGCACCCAGAACTGTGGGATCCAATCATACTTTAGATCAGTGATTCTCAAAACAAGATGTGCAGCAACGTCCCTGTGAAACTTTTCATGAATATCGATTTCTGACCCCCATATCAGTGATTCTGATTCAGTAGGTTTGAGGTTTTGCCTGAGCATGTGTGTTTTGAAAAACCTTCACAGGTAACTTTGAGTAAAACAAGTATATGAAATCACTGACTTAAATATGCAAACTTCAATTCATTCAGACGTTGAGATTCAGGAAAGTATTAGAAAAAGAGATGATCAGACAGATAAGTTTGCTAAGGCTGCCTTAATAAAGTACTACAACTTAAACAACAGAGACGTTATTTCACAGTTCTGGAGGCTGGGCGTCCAAGATCACGGTGTCAGTCTGATTGGTTCCTTCTGAGGGTGGTGAGGGGCAATCTGTCCCGCGCCTCTCTCCTAGATTTTTGTGATTTTCTGGCAACTTTGGGCATTCCTTGGCTTGTAGATGTCTGCCTTTATCATCTCATAGTGTTTTCCTTGTGTACATGTTTTGTCCAAATTTCCTCTTTTCATAAGAACACCAGTTATATGGGATTAGGGCCTCTCTCAAATCTAATTCCATAAAGTTCCTATCTCTAAATAAGGTCATGTTCTGAGGCACTGTGGGTTAGGATTTCAACATGAATTTTGAAAGGATACAATTCAACCGGTAACGTCAGATGTCTGTTGTTTTTCTCCAAAAATACATTGGCATTGGTCATATCTGCATTGTCAATTCTCAAGGCATTAGGATTCAATAAAATATAAGTCATGTAAATTATCCTGAACCTAACATAAATCCTATTTAAAATCTTAAAGACTTTAGAAATCGGATTCTGTAGTTCATGCATTGACCATTCTAGTCAGATAAAAGTGCATTTAAGACATTTTACAATTGCTTCTCTGTTTGCAAAACATCCATGAGGAATTGATAGCACACTAAATTTTAAGAAAGCACTGGCTTAGGGACATTTTAAAACTAAGATGATGGTGAGAGAATAGTGTCATCTTATGCTAAAAATATCAAGTTTTCCCCAATGAAAAGATTTCTATTGCCCATGAGTTCTTGTCCAGCCTTGAGACAAATTTTGTAGAGAAATCCGTCATTCTGAGGGTAAGGTATTCTTTGTGATTCTTCAGTTATCAAGCTCATTTGGGCTCATATTTTCTTTATTGTTTCTCTTTTTTTTGACAGCTGAATGTCAGGTCCTTGGGCATATATGGTCATTTGAGACAGTGAGATTCGACCTCAATATTCAGCAAACCACCTAGTTGACTAAATTGATCCTTTTAAAATAATATAGAACGTTCTCTTTTTCATGCTACAATTTCTAACTAGAATTTTTATCTTTTGCAAAAAAAATTGAGAACCTGTCAACTTGTCTAACTAGCATAAAGTCTGAATAAAGTTATTCAAAACTGTTTCAGCATACCAGTGTTCCATGATTTTTCAGTGGAAAATTAGAAAATAACATCACTTTATCAGCACAGAGGAGAATCTAGTTCTAGCATGTTCAAATGTAGACAAATCAGCTGAATCTGAGAATTCAACAAATGAAGAAACACTGAAAGTGCTTCTACTTTATCACGGCTGTGGGAGAGCAGGAGAGCTAAGGGAGCAATAACAGATGAAATTACGGTAAGAACCAGTTTCATGGAAGTTTCACCAAGAACGGTCATCATTTGCTCATGTGGGAAATGCTGTTAGAACAAAAGGCCTTAGAAAAGAAGAAATGAACACACAAGCCAAAACACTAAACAGTGGGATTTGGTTTTGTTCTGTTTTTTTGTTGTTCGTTTTTTTACAATTTCTCTTTGGGGACTTTGCTTTAAGGTAGAGTTCTGTGTTAAGTATTTTGCCTCCCTAAACTGATTCCATATTTTGTAAGATAGGGAACAAGGGGTGTGTGTGTGTGTGTGTGTGTGTGTGTGTGTGTGTGTGTGTGTGTGTGTGTCTCTGTGTGTGTGTGTGTGTGTGTGATTGTTGGACTGTGTGAATATTGCCTTTCTCTGATCTACAAAGGCAGCATAGTTTATATGCACATATTTTCCACCTAGAGAGAAGCGAAGCCAGAACTGAGGGAAAATTTTGGCTGACAAGCTCAGCAGGAATGTGGCAAGCAAACAGAATAAGGTTAGTTGAAGGTTAAGCTGCGTTGTATTGATGTAGTAATGTTGTCTTTAGAACAAATTAGCTCCCTGGGACTTGGTGACACAGTGGAGTGTTAAACCCTTCTTTACAAAAAGAACATGTGCAGGTTGTTTCTGGCTTGAAAAGTGCCAGTGAAAAATTACACAAAGATCAAGCTTGAAAAATGTTTACTTTGCAGAAAATCGTTTAAAAATGGAATCTCAATTTTGTTGGCAGCTCAGTTTTTTAAAAGGGCTATTTATTCTAGAGTCCTGCTGCACATGGTTTATGGCCATTTATAAGGTGTATTGAAACTGCATGAACTCGAGCACCTTAGGGAATGTTTGTTTTTATTTTTTTTAAAGTGGTTGGACTGAGATTCAGTATGAATCACATAAGAGAGATTTAGAAGCACGTGAAGATAAATGTTTCCCGTGTGACACTGAACAGCACATCTGGAAGGTGGTCTTATATAAATACCTGAAAAGACCATACTTTTAACAGATATCAATAAAGAATAGGGTTGCGTTTCCCTCTTAATTGGAGAAGAAAATATGGTTTTTATATTTTAAAAAAATAATATCTTCTCATGCAAATTTCTGGAAGCTCCATTTGTGTAGAAATAGTCCTACAATTTATTCTTTCACTCAGTAATTCACTTACTCAATTGCCCAACAAACATTACTGAATATCTATCTGTTATAGTTGCTAATCTGCCACACTCTATAGATAAAAAAGGAGTAAGACACACTACTGGCCATAAAATATTTCTTACATTAGTCATTAATAAGCTTTTTTAAACATGTGACTTTCATGCACATCAACTGATTTATATGTATTAAGATCCTACTATAACATAAAGAATTATCTCCAACCCCTACCCTGTCTGGTGAAGAATTTCTCTTTCGCATTATTTAAAAAAATTTTACACTTACTTTCTCCCTGTTGCCAGGAGCATTTCAATATCACTTGGTAATCCTTAAAATGTAGTTTTTACTCCTGTTAAAAAAAAGAAAATATCCATCAAGTGAAATATAGTTTCAAGTTTAAACCAAAGAATCTTCCCGTTTGTTCCTTCCTAATTTTTTTCTTTTAAAGATTATTTTTAGAGCAGTCTTAGTTCACGACAAAATTGAGAGGAAGGTATAAAGAATTGCCCATATACCCCCTGCCCTACACATACACAGCCTCCCCCATTGTCAACATCACTCAGCAGAACAGTACATTTGTGACCAAGGATACACCTATATTGACACATCATAATCAACCTGAGTCAATAGTTCACCTTAAAGTTCACTCTTGGCATTGTACATTCTATGGGCTTGGACAAATGTATAAGGACATATTTCCATCATTATAATATTATGCAGAGTTTTGTTTTGTTTTGTTTTTTGCAGTATGTGGGCCTCTCACTGTTGTGGCCTCTCCCATTGCGGAGCACAGGTTCCGGACGCGCAGGCTCAGCGGCCACGGCTCACGGGCCCAGCCGCTCCGCGGCATGTGGGATCTTCCCGGGCCGGGGCACGAACCTGTGTCCCCTGCATCAGCAGGCAGACTCTCAACCACTGCGCCACCAGGGAAGCCCTATGCAGAGTTTTTTCACTGCCCCCCAAATCCTCTGTGTTTCTCCCATTCGTCCCTCCCTGCAATCCCACCCCTGGCAACCACTGATTTTCTTAGTGTCTCTATGTATCAAAGGAAAGGGCTTCTGTGCTGGTGAGTTAAATATTATCTTTATTTACTCTTAACCTCAACCCTTCAAGGTAGTTTTATTAGCCAAGATAGGCTGGATGCAGTTCCTAGCCCACCCAATATCCCAGAGGTTTAATGTAATGCGAGTTTTCTTCTCATTTACCTCACAGTCCAATATAGATCAACCAGGAAACTCTACACTGCTCAGACGTTTAAGGAACCAGGCATTTTCTCGGGCTCTGTACTCTCCTAGGGCTTCAGGGTCTTCACATTGATTCTCTGCTTCCAGGGAGCAAATAGTGAAGAGAGGGCCAGAGTAAAGAAAAGGGTGGGATTCAAATTCAGCATCAAGATTAAAACAGTAACTGTAGGACTCTACAACCTTGCTCTTTCTTAAGCTATGCTATCTATTCCTCTCTGCATCTTACCATTTTACTTAAAGCATTTGTTTATTGAATTATTCATTCAACAAATAGTTCCTTATTGGTTCTCACAATATGTTAGTTGAATGAATTAAATATTAAATTTACTAACATAGGTAGCCACTGCTTACCTATAGATATTACTCAGAAAAATAAGAATCTAAAACAGGTTCTCTGTTTATTGGCAACCTCCTCCATGTCAGTTTTACTCTATTGTTCTATAAATTTAGTGTCACAGCACAATTTAATTATGCTAAGATTTATTTACTACCTGAAATTAACATTACTTTATTTCCAATGAAACTGGAAAAAAAGACCAAAATAATGTGTTATTCTTTATTTTGTGCTTTTCTAATGAAGCAAAGAAGAGAAAGCTGGCCTTCATTTAGATTTAAACTTAAAAAACAAATTATTGCTGATCACATTTCTCTTTCGCCACCTAGAAAAGATTTAAATGGCAAGATTTCTGTTCCATAACAGTAACTATGAAATCCAGAAAACTTATTTTTTAAAAAGAGTGGAGCTGTAGAACAGGATGTTAGATATAAGGTACAGGAGAAGGATTGAACTGAAGATGAAAATTTGAGATTATAAATTTATGTAGTATTTATAAAACTAAGAAATCAGTCTCAGCCTACAAGTAGGTTTAGAATAGAAAGCATAGCCAGAACCCCAAAGAACATTTATTTATGTTTATTGTGTAGATAAATGTCCTCTGGATTAATCCTACTTTAAATGAATGCCAACATGTTATGAATATTTAGAGTTCCTGGTTCTCTTATCTATAGGGCTTAATGTCCTAAAATTTCTAGCTAAAAAATTTACTTAGACACTGCTTCTGCTGCATTTTTCAATTATCAAAGCAAAGTTGTGAGATCTCCAAAATTTCATTCTTTCTCACTTATTTACAAAAGCTTATTAGAAAACCAAAGGTAGTTTTATTTTTACATGACTAATAGTCTGCTTTTCAAATTCTTAATATTTTATTGATTTTGAATTGTTCTAAATGATCTGCAAAACACCTCCAAAACTTGGGCAGATGTATACCCACCTGGGACAGCGTTGGATATAAGAATGAATGACCTTCCTGAGGCCAGTTCTGCTTCTGAGAATGAATTCCCATACAGAATGTGTTTCACTGAATTCAACGAACAAAGTAGAGAATTATACAAAGTAGTAGACAGGAGAGTTTACTTACCAAAGTAAACTTGAAAATTCTAAAATCACTGAGCTGAAGAAGAAAACGATAAGCAAAATAGCAAGTTTTATGCATTCAATCATTTAGTTTTTAGTTACAGTTAGTCACGAACATTTCAAATTATGTACATAAATGTATGTACACATTGCACATTTAATGCTATCTTTTACTTAGGTACTGTTTTGCAAAACACAAAGC